>NC_031780.1:14594846-14637778 GCF_001522545.3 Parus major | reverse complement strand
CTGGCCTTGTGTGGCTACCTGAGCCTCATGGCAACAGCCAGGCCTGGCTCTGGCCTTGTCTGGATTACCTGTGCACATCCCCGTGGGGAGGGGGCCCCACAGATGCTTGCTAGACCCTCAGCTGCCCATTTTTAGCATGAGAAAGACAAAGCAAGGAGCGTGGAGCATTAGATGATATAAATTTTACTTTTTGTAGCAGGACCCAGCAAACCAAGGAAAGTTTGCAGCACTAGCAAATGGCAAATAATCCATTAGCTATGGATATTTCAGCACGTCTCTACTTTTATTATAAGTTAGCCTCTCTAAACCATTGACTTAACAGAGAATCATTATAAATCCCCATTTTGAATTTTTTTATTAGCAGTATTTATCACCTTCTCAAAATCAATCCTATATTTTTAAATTAAAACAAATGACTACTTGTACTGCAATCAATATGAGTACATTTCCCTTTTTTAAAAGGAGAAAAAATGGAATACAAAGAAATGTCCTTCTTTGGCTGCATCAATCCAATTTCAATATAATTCAATATTTAATAAATATAATCCTCCATGTCTGTGCAGGGAAACATCATAAAAAATGCAAAAGGTTTCTTGGTGTCCAATAACTTGTATGAAACAAAGTGTTTCCTTATTCCTTCCATAAATACTGCAGTCATATGCTACCGTGTTTTGTTCTTCCTGCCTATTAGAAAAAGTTTGCTCTGATTATGTATAAGAAAGGTGGTTTACATATTTCATGATTAAAAATCCAAAATGCCACCTACCATCTCCAGAAAAATATCATCTTTATCTCTTTGTACTTCTTTGACTTGTCGTTTTTGAAAGGGCAGAAAAGAAAAACCTTATATAATACCTAATTTGTACATCTGTGGTTTCCCTCTGACTTGCATAGGCACCATATGTTTTTAATTATCATAATAGCCTTAAAGAACCTGTTCAGTGGGAAACACATATGATCCTTTTATTAGTGGTTTGCAATTTAAACAGTTTTAACAGAAAAGGTCTGGCTATAAGGGACTGAGAAGCACAAAGGTCTAAAAACCCTGTTATTGACCTCTGAAAGCATGAGTTCAGGTCCCACCCACCAAGGTGCGACCTGGCCCTCCCGCCTCTGACAGAGGTAATCAGTCGCATGTGAAACGGCTCTTCTGGACCTTAAAAGACGTAATCTCCAATCTCAAGTGACTTGATGTTCCAGTCAACAACTGGCACAGTGAAACCAGGGTCTATAAACACCACCGTGCACCCACTCTGTGCCTTCTCCTGCCTAGCAAATGCTTGCACAGCGACAGTGGTGTAGGAGAAGCCCTGCAAGCTCCAAAAGCCCAGAAATTCAGCAATTTTCATTAGTCATTGCCCTTTCAAATTCCCAGTTTTGTCCCTTATGCAAACGCAATACTGGTGAGCACGCCAATATTCCAGTCATTCGGAGGTAGGAATTAAATTTAACAAGTTCAATTCACTCCTGTTTCTGGATATCTAAACACATAATCAGTCTGATAATGTTATTAATTATCATTCAAGTGACAACCTTTGACACTGGCATGCTCCCACAACCTCCCTGCTCCAACAACTCAAACAGAAAATCGTTGGCATGAAAACCCACAGTCTTATGAACAGAAATTGCAAATAAGCAGGCACTGAACATACAACGGGGAGTGAGCAAAATCCCCCTTTTCAGAGAGAAAGCAGAGGCTCACACAATAGCTCAGTCACTTGACCCAAAATGAAATTCTGCACAACTTCATCCCAAAACAGATAATTTTCACCCCAAACAAAGGTCTGTGGGGAGAAGAGGGTGGGGAAGGAAGCCTAGCTAAAATTACACTGAGGCTGGAAGTCGTTATGGCTCCATCTCAGGAGATGGATGGGGTCCTCATTAGAACGAAGCTTTATTTAGATGGACAGACAGAATCCTTATTAGAACATTAGGCTGAAAAGTTTAAATGTCAGGAAATACAAAATTAGGATTCTGCAAATAAATGCTGACTTGGAAAAAAAAAAACTTAGAGCTCCCTGTACAGATCCCACTGGAGACACTTAGGAAAAATGCAATCACTCAGGAATTGCAATCTCCCGTGCCAATCTAATCCTTCAAGGGTATTCTTGGAAAACTGTTTCACAAAAGTCAGAGGAGATCCCTTTTCTTGGGAAAAGTGGTTTCCACTTATGATCTGATGCTATCAGATCCATCCATGGCTGCACACTGAACCTAGAGGGAAGGGAGGACCCAGGAGCTGCCATCTCCCAACACCTCTTTCAGGAAAAGCCCATCCAAAGGGGAACACGCTGATGTTGGAAACCCATTTCCAGCTGCACAGACCCCAAAAATTGTGAATCAGCCATTATTTTCCCTTCTTCCCCATTCCCAGGCCCTCTGCTTTCTCCAGGGAAACTCAGGTATTTTGCAGTGATGGAAAGACAGCATAGTTATCTGGCATACAAAAGAGATGGTCATAGTTTTCCATTTTACCTGCAAGCTAATGGATCTTGGGATACCAGACGCGGGTGCTCAAAATCCCCTCTGGAGCCCTTCTGGTGATTTGTCGTCTCTTGGTTGCCTTTGGTGCACACGGATCTCTGCCGAGGTAATATGTGAGCTATTGCACACTAAAAGCAGATATTTGAGAGAGGAAGCTCAGGCACACACGCTCACACACACATACACACACACACACACCCACACTCAGGCACCCTCCACCCCCTCATCCTGCACCTGGCTCCAATGCACAGGGACCTGAGGAGGATCTTCTTATCCCCCAGGCTTCTGTGGGCCAGGCAGCAAAGGCACAGCAGGATTTGCTCCTGAGAGCAGAACTCTGCATGGCATGGTCCTTGTGCCTCATCCCAGGGTCATGGGAAAGGGCTGTGGGTGCTGCTGTCCCCCACCCTTTGCTGGGACAGACCCAGACAGCTGGGGAGATGGACATGCTGACTGAGCTGCCATCTCCATGGACCTCACCTGAGCTCCCTATTCCTCTTGTATGCAGCAATTCATGGCAGAGGGTCACCCACCTGCACACTGTAGGCCTGTTCCCTTTGCCAGGCTCTACGCCTCCACACTGAACTTTCTACTTGGGCCAGAAGGGGATGCTAATAGAAATAGATTTTCTGCTGGAAAATGTAAAAGAAAAATTAAATCTTGCACTTGATCATCTAAATAAGTAAAGACTTCTCTCTTTAGGAGTTTGGGCTTTTGTTTCCAATATAAATTCACCAAAAATGTAACTTTCCTTTCCCACAGCCTCACCCACAGGTCATCAGGGTGAAGTTTTCTGGTGAAACAGAAGTGCTCAGTGTTTAGCTTGAAGCGTGGGGAGGACAGCAGGGAACACCATGGCTGCAGTTGCACAGCCAGGGGATGATCACTGACCGGGCCAGCCTGACTTCCACACAGTCAGGTTTGTGTACCTCTCATGCCACCCTCTAAGTAAGTGACTCTACCAGCCCCCTGAAAAGGAGGGAGCACGGACATATCCCACCAGGATGTATTTCCTTGCCTTTGGAAACATACACAGGATCCATCATCCCTCCATCCATCTGTTGAATTAATGTCTGCCACCACCAAGTACAGTCAGCCCAGGGACCCGTCATGCTGCAAGTCTCAAGAAAAGTGCTTCCACTTTGTCCTCCTCATCTCCCACACATGTATGAACACAGCTCTACCTTAAGAGAAATCCCAGCTCTGGGCCTGAGAAAACTCTTTCTTTTTTCTCTTTAAGGATCCTCCTTTCACAGTAAGGATCCTCCAAATTTCCAAAAAGTGGATAACAACAATACCACTGTGATCCCATCTGCACACAGCAATGGCACTGTAATGCATAGAGCATAAACCACCAAATTCCCACAGACAGCATCTGTCTTACTACAAACAATGGACCATTATCTTGTAAATAATTCTGATTAAGCTGCAGCATTTTCCCCAAACAAACAGTAGGGGAGCAGAGGGTGAGGATTTTTCTAGTGGGAGTGCCGGTTTTCTCCTTCCCCAGCACTGACACTCAGTTTTTTATTCAACTGATTGGCTCCCTCCCCTCCCTGCTCTGTCCCCCATGGCTTGGTTTTCATCTTCTGACCTTATCCTGCTGTCAATCATTTTGGCAACTAAAGAGGGAGCCGTCATGTTAATGGGATTCCCACCTCTATCCTTTGGGAAAGCTTTTCTGGTTTGTTTTCTTCTTTTTCACCCCAATGTACAGTTATATAACAATTAGTGAGTACACCCACAAGGTGTCCTGTTATTAAACTGATCTCCTGTTGGGGGATGGAAAACTCAGTTGCACCACTGGGTGCTCATTGGTGCTGGCCAGGGTTTGGGGAGGTCTGGTTGTGCCAGTGATGTGTCTCAGTGTGTTTGGCATCTGGATGAACATGGCATGGCAGCAAAGTTTGCTGAGCAAAAAGCTGTCACCCTCTTCAAACTCCCAGCAGGGAGAGCAGAGCCCTCGGCTGCCGGCAGTGGGGAGTGGGGCAGGGTCTCGCCAGCCCCCAGGAACTGCTCTCCCCTGCACTCCAAGTGTCAGGCTGAGCCAGCAACAGGTTAACAAGCATAATCTGAAAGGATTCAAAAAAAAAAACAACCAAGCACACAGACTGGAAGAGGGCTAGGTGTGCAAAGGGAAAATTGAAACTAGACACAATCAGGGCTGAGGTGGCCTTTTTCTAAGGTTCTCAAATTGATCTATGTGGCAGCTGTGAATGGAGGAGAGCCCCAAAGAAATTCTGAATTTCATCTTGTTCATCTCAATGCACAAACCTTTTCTTATATGTCTCTCTTAATAAATGTCTCATTTCTATATGGCTGAAGTGTTGGTTTTACTTCCCTGCAGCCTCTTAATTTGCCTTGTTATTCATGTGAGAATTTTGGGGTCAAACACAGTTCCTGGCTTGAATTAAAATAAAAATAAAGGAAGAAGGACTAACACAGGATGGGAACACTGAATAACAGGCAAGAGAAATTTTAACTTCCAGGTTGCAAACTGAAATCACTGGCATTCAATAAAAAAAGCACACAAAACCAATTCAGCCACCAGACTGGGATTTTCTGAGCATCATGGGGAGCAGCCACGCTGGCCCTGAACAGGAGGGACAAGCTGTGGCAGACAGTGTGGCAGGACCTCTGACCTGACAAGGATCTGCTCACACGGGCACAGCAGTGTGCTGGGGAGGGAGCAGCCCAGCTGCTGAGCCACTGCCTGCTGTGGCACACGGGGCTGGGGATGGTGTGATGTGCCCAAAACCTGGCAGCTCAGCCCAGCTGCCTCCCCAAAGAGGCCTGAGGTAAAAAATCATGGATTTGGTGAAAGATATTATGGTCAAAGCATGCCCCAGCTGCTGCAGAGAGCCCTGAGCAGCACTGCTGGGCATGGGCAGGGGTAAGAGAGGTTTTGGTGATGGGTTCTCTGGCTGTTGGGGAAGTCAGTCGCACCCACACCGCTGGGGCACCACGGCCACGTACACACCCAACCCCTATTTGCAATGTGTGTTTATTTTCAGCAGTAAATTTTCATAGCTTACTGTAGTTATGTCAGAGAAGGAAGCATTTGTACGCTGAGGACTTATATAACGTTCTTCATCTTCAAAGTGCTTTACAAACATTAATTAATTCATTTATCCTCACAGCACTCCTACCAGGGAGATAAGTACTATTATTTTCCATTTCATAATGTAGAATCCAAAGCGGAAAACTTATTTCTTTCCATGGTCAGTGAATGAATCATAGGTAGACCTGCAGGAGAAATGAGGATTGCCAGCTTCTGAATTGGATCCCCCCCTCCCCACATCTTTTTTAAAAGACTCGTGTTCTGACAGAGTCATGCCACATATCGGGATATGCCTTGGGTTTTTCCTTCAGTAAGAGATAATTAAGGAACAATTCCCTCTCTGATCCCCAGCATGGCATGCTATTTTCTACCCCACTGTTGCTCTGCAGCTGAACAATGGCTGTTCTATGCAGGGAACGGCGCTACAGACGCCCCGGATCAGAGGAGATCGGCTTAAAGGAACTGGCTGGCCTTGGTCTCGCTCCGCGGACAATGGGGCAGGCAAGGCAGCCTGGGTACAAATGACTGACGTGGGGGTGGCTTCAGGGACACCTGTTTGTAAATGGCACTGCTCTGGCCAGGAGTCTCTCTTGGCTGGAATCACTCACACCCAGTCTACCTATCTAGAAATTTCATGTACTAGGAAAATTGCTGTGGTTTCCAGTATTTGATCTCAATCCCAAGCGTAATCCTTTCACATTCGCGTGGGAGGGGTGCAGAGTGCTCCTGGTTCACCTCCGTGGTGCTGCTGTAAATAAACCTCTTTCCTGTCTGCTCCTTGCCAGCAAATGTGCGGCTGCCTCAAATGGCAATAACAGTTACTGTGAGCTTGAGAGGCTTGATTTCAAGACAGCTGAAAAACCAAAATCGTGACCAGGTCTTCTACGGAATTGTTCAGATCCAAGAACTTAAAGCAAAATCAGGGATGACGAATTGGGAAAAAAAGCCCCTGAATTTTTTAATTTCTGAGAAAGACAAGTTTCACCCGTTACAATCCTTGTTAGTGGAGGGAGACCTTGGCCACTCTGGTTTTTTTCCCACTTCAAGTTTTTACTATAATCAAACTGCACAAACCCCCAAACTTTCCAGTTAATTTTCAAGCTCAAAAAAGATACACTCATTAACAAAGTACGCCACGGCAGAGTGCAGAAGATATGACCACGTCCTACTGGGGAAAGGCCCGTACCTAGATGTTGCTTCAGAACAATCAGAACAATTGTTTGGTGATAAATGTTTTTTGCATATGACTCATCAACCCTTGAAAACAAGATTCCTTATATAATACAAGTGCTGACACAGCCTTCACTTGAGTGGTGTGACTGCAGCTGTATAATTACAACTTTAGATTTGATGTTATGGACCTTAGGTTATGCCACTCAGACAAATGCTCCATTGTATTACAGAGATATTTTTTCCTTAGTCATATTGCCCACAGGACAATAAGGACTATATTCACAGCTCACTGCATAGAAGTTTAGGCATGGAACAGCCAATGGTACTACACAAAATGAGATTATACCCGATGGGGGTTAAATGGATTTATAATTGCCACTTTTTCTTGTCTTTTTTTTTTTTTTATGCTCCTAGTTGATACTTTTTTGGAAGTGCTCTCCAAATAAAAGGAAGAACAATCTCACACTGAGTCTGGATAAATGTTACAGTTGTCTCACAAATGCTGTATTATTTCTAGCCCTTCCAAAATAATATAATTGTCCTACTGCTGAACCACAGATTTTTCTCAGTATGACACAGAACACTAAAATGTCAGGTCCTGACTCATGGTGTTTTGGTGGAATAAATAAAAAGTACCAGTATGCTATTCAGAAGGGAGGGCATTAATGAAGACGTGACACCGGGAGCCCCAGCCATGTTTTCCTTTAGCTCCCACTGCATGCTCAGCGGTGCTCCAGACAATGGGCCACCTGTCAGGGACCCCATCCTGGAAACACTTACCATGGACCTGGGTGGTGCTACTGCCACTGGCAAGGCTGGCTGCTTGTTCTCCTAGGCTTGCTTTACCCCAGGAGAATCCTGCCTGGGGAGGGAGGCTGTTCTCAGGATGCTCATCACACATCCTTCCCATGGGACACCAAAGTGAGCATTCAGGGCTATTTGCAGGATTGGAGCTGTGGCTTCAGTAAGGCTGGGCAAGATTACCCAAGAAAGATCACTCTTTCTGTGTGCTCCTCATATTTCTCCACTGGGCCAGGCCTTGCACACCCATCACTCACTAAGTCTGCATTTCCAGCTGCAGCACCAGAACCCTGTATTTGGCTCACCCTGGCCGAGCACCCTGGCACTAATGTTTACACACTTCATCCACCCACACTGCTCATTTTCAACCCAGTGGCATCCACAAAAGTTTCTACTGGACTTTAATAGTGACAGAGAAACAGGTCCCACATCCCCAAGGTATTTTCTGTGACAGAGGAAAAAATTCTAATGCCCCNCCCCCCCGATATAGCTGCCTAACTATACCTGGCACCGTTCTAATGCCTTAAAAGATGGGAGTTTTAATAAATATCATTTACAAGGCCAACAAACAGTTTTGCAGTTTGCCTCTCAAAGCATCAAACAGCTTTGGATTGCATGAGTGGTCTTTGGTCTACCAAAAGATACAAAGTTTTCTCAGAGTTTTCTTGAATTAATCAACAAAATGACTCAAAACTGCACTAATGGTTAACAGCTTTTTTTTTTATTAGCAACACTGAGATAAGTTATTGAAGCATTTTAGTATTGTTTTACATTCCATTCAGAAGTGACCTAACTTGTAACTCCATATACATTTAAAGATATAGTTTGACACTTATTCAGAAAGCAACAATTATTAAAACTTACATACCTTCATTACCAGGAAACCTTAATATATTTTCTAATTACTTCCAACAATACTCTATTCCAAAGCACATGATAACCCACTAGAAGTTTACACATTTCACTTCAATCACAGGTTTTAAATTGTGGATGTCAGAGTGTTGTTCATTGAATTTTACTGTCTTTCTTGGTTAATATTGGAAAACCTGGCACAATATATTAAGCTAGAAATATTGCTTAAAGAATATGAAAAAAGGTAACTACAGTATTTTTTCCTGCTAAAGCATTACAAAATACAGGACCATTAAAAACTCAAATAGAAATGACAATAAATAACCTTAAAAATGTTAAGAGAATTTTCACTCATACTAAAGTCCATTCCCTAAGCTTGCCAAACACATAAATAACAGAACATATTCAGGACCTCTATTTTTGTACTAGTATGATGGTTTGTTATATATTTTGGATGTATTGTGTATACATATATTAATGCTTACACTTAAGGTATATATTTTTTTCTTTGCTGAAACAATTAATAAGCCTCAGGTAATTATTTATCCCTGGCACTACAGGCATCTAGATAGGTGGGAGCAAACCTCAGAAGTTCCAGATATGCAATACTGTGCATAACGAGATCATCTCTGCATAAAGATATCCTAAGTTCCTTAGATTACAAAGATGAATTTGGTTATTTATTCCTGAAAGCCTGTAACATAAAATTATAATTGCTGTCAAATTAATTGTTTAAAATCGGCCTCATAATAGGTATTAATCGTACACTTAGTTTTGACTTACAAGAATGTCTAAATTGCTCATGTTTATGAGTAGTTATAGGAAATACTATACCTCAGACACAAGAATGTATATTCCTGAACCAAAACACAAACCAGAGCATTGTCTCACTTTGGAAAGACCTGGAAACATCTCTATGCCTCTGCCTAATCCTAAATTATAATTTAAATTTGACCTGGATATGACAAAAACAATAAGAATATATTGTTTGGGAGATGAAACTTAGAGCAAAAATCATACAGCTCTAAGCTTACATCATTATTTTGTCTCTGCAAAGAAAAGAAAAGCCTTTCTGTGCTAGGGATTTGCCTTGGTGCGGCTGGCCACTGATGTCTGAAATCAAGGCACATACCAAGGCCTCCTTTTGCAAACACAATCCCCCTTTCAGATGTGGTGCTAGGAAGGACTGAATGCCTCCAGTCTCTCTGGGAATAGGAGGTACTCAGCACTTAGCTGTATCAGATATTTTAGGGGTTAATTTCCAGAAATGTAAATGGAATGGGAATGTCACACCACAGTATGAAGAATGGTAAGAACTAAAAGTTTTCAACAGTAAACAAAATGGTGATACCAAACCTTTATCACCTGACCGATTTCTGATACAACAAAATACAAAGAAATTAAATTACATAAAAATAGCAATGAAATTTAAAGTCAAATAAACATAGGACCTGATTCTGCAATCCTTAGTCATGTAAGTAGTGCTACTCATCGAGAATGAGGGATGCAAGACTGGGCCCTTAGCTTCTGCTTAGGAAGTCAATGTTGATTCAGACAGTATCTCTTCTAGCCAAAAATATGCAGCAAAAGGAAAGTAACATAAACAAGGCTAAATGTCAACAGTGTTTGCAGACTTACAGACACCATCCATTTGTTTGTACTGAAATGACTAGCGAACCATTTGGCAAATACAATGCTATTCACAGACCAGCCCTTTTATCCAGCAACGCAAACTTCACTGGATCACTGGCATTCCCAGTTAATTAAAAAAAGGAAGCAAGCCATATGAGTTTGGTTTGATATTGCCATGCAAATGGCATTGTGACATCCAGAAGTGTGTCTGAAAGCCAGGCGGGGGCCGAGGTGCTGATCTCCCATTCAGAGGAACAGTTCGTACTCTAAAAGCTGGCCTTGGACCTCCTAACTGAAACTAAGAAACCTCTTCAAAAGCACGGTAATGGGGTAAAGTCTGCTGTATAACTTCCATATCATTTCATTCTGCCTTGAAGGAAAAGAATACTCTGGTTACTCCTCCAACTGCAGATCAGGACAAAGTGTTCCTTAAGTGCGTTACATGATACTTTAAATGGGCAGTACTACCATTTGCAGCAGTAGGATGACCTTCCATTGCCTCGGAGTTGTCCTAGAGCTTGGATATATCAGGTCTTTTGCTTCTTAATATGGATTTTTTTTAATTTAAAAGATCTGCAATAAGGATTCAGGTGAAGCCATCACAAATAATTAAAAAATCTTTTTCCATGTTTCATGTGTTGGTGGTATTTCTGACTGGGTTAGCATTATGATCTTTTTGGTTTTGACACCTGTGGCAATAAGCAATTTACAATAACTAAATTCACTATTTAAACATTGGGGTAGAGCACTATAATTATGTGACAATAAAGCTGTAATAATCTGCCACAATTGATCTTCCCCTTGCCCAGCCCTCTTGTCTGCGCTGCAGTTCCACATTTGGAAGGTATTTCAGAAAGTTACAACGCTGAACATTTTAATAATTCTGTGCAATGCTGAAAGCTTTCTGCTGCAAAGGAAACTGAAAGTGCTCAGCCCTTTGCAGGATCAGAACTCCAAAACTGCTCCCATGCATCAGAGGGGCCCTGCCCTGTTTCCAAACACTGAAAGAAGTGATAATGGGGTGGAGCCTGTGCAGGAGAAAACAGCACTAATTGCAG
This sequence comes from Parus major, assembly GCF_001522545.3. Classification (NCBI taxonomy): domain Eukaryota; kingdom Metazoa; phylum Chordata; class Aves; order Passeriformes; family Paridae; genus Parus; species Parus major. Next base: position 14,626,717 of record NC_031780.1, on the reverse strand, counting down.
AGGAAAGCAAGCATGAATGGAAGCAAATTAGATTTAGAGACAACATGGAACTAATACTTTTGGAGATCATTAAGTGTGGATTCAATAGCACTAACCCATTAAGCAGTCAGCTAATGCTCAGGACTATCTCTAGCCAGTAGTTCTGTAGCCCATCAGCTCTCCTTTGAAAGCCTAAATACTTCCCAAGTAGCAAATGCAAGTAGGGAAATTTTACCATCTCGGTCTCAAAGCAGAGAGATTTAAAGGGGAGGAGAGAGAGAGAAGGGATAAGGTCTTGTTATAAAGGGTCTTGTGCACAAATCACAAGTATATTCAAGTATTGGAGCAGAAGGTAGAACATTACTGTGATGCAACTCCATGTATATGGGAAGACAAGCAGAAAAAGAGAAGAGCATAAATGGAAAGGAAAACAGATCTTCCAAAACTTAAACACAAAATAGATCTAGAACCTCCAAGCTTAACTTGTCAAATCAGCAAGGGCTGTGAAAGCAGAGTACACAGATGCTCAGGACAGCTACCAAGCCATGCAGCCATCACCTTGGGCCTCCCCTCCCCGTTGGGCTACTTGCTGACAAGCAGCAAGGAAAGGCCTGTCATCTCCTTAGGAACTGAGTGCCAGCAAAGATTAACAAGATCCACTCCTAGACAGAATCACCTGAGACTCCAAAACCAAGTACAGTTCAGGAGAAACTCTAAAATTATCAATGCTCTTTTTTTTTTCCTTTCTGTTCATTCTGCTGTATAAGGAGAAATATTACAAAAATTAGTGATTTTTTTCTCAGTAGCGTTTTGACATGAAAATTTCTTTATTATCCAGTAATTATGGTTCTTTCCTAATTGTGTCTTTCATCCCTGCAGCCTGAAGCATGATAGGAGCATAAATGAATTATGTGTACATCATCAATCTCTCTCATTCTCCATCTCAGGGAAACTGAGGACAGCTTCCACATGTGCAGTGACTTTCTGAAACAACAACGTGACTTGGTGGCATTCTCTAGAAACAAAACATTTTTTTGTGCCAAGATTTTTGCTTAAAAACTGACCTACTATCTTAGGGTAAAATCTGCCATCTAAAAATGATCCACATGGATTGCTGAATACCCCAGCTTGTTTTTAGGCAGCCAGAAATTCAACTCAATTAACATGGCCAGCCAAAGATGCAATCTCAGCTTACTGAAGCTGAAATATTTTATTTCAATTTTATTTCCTCTGTATTCTGACTACAGAAAGAGAACTATGCCTTGTTCTCTGAGTGTGCAAGGACTGTTATCAAATGCATCAATGTTTTCTCTTGAGATGTCAACAACACACACATCACTGGCTGTAAAAAGAAACACAAATGCACAGAGTCTCCCCAAACACAAAAGGAACATGAGAATCATGCCCTGAAATCGGATGCTGGAGGTGTGTCTCAAGTTTTCTGATCTCCCAGGCAGTAGGAGAGACAAAGGGAACCATGACTTTGGTCATGGGCTTTGTGCAGGAGGAAAGGAAGGAAGGCTAATAAATGAACAGGGTGATCCTGATTGCTAGTCTGCTAGTGCAGAAACATCAGGTGGGATTCCCCACACTAACATGCACAGATGGAGTGTGATTTCACAGTATAAAATGTCACTGGGAAAATGAAAACTCCCCCAAAACCACTACTTTCAAGTAGGTGATGTCCAAGCCAATCAAACAAACAAAAAAAGGAGCTACTGACATGGGGCTTGTTCATACTCATCCACTTTTCTGAGACACATTGAGAAAAAAAAATGAAATAATGCATTTAAATAATCAACCTTTATACTTATGTTCTGCAAACACCAATAGAATGACAGAAAAGAATTTTAAAAAGCTATTTCTGTAGGGGGGAATCAGAAGGACTCCCATTGCATTTTCGATTTAAAAATGGCTTAAAAAGTAGAACAGAGAAGCTTCTGTTGTTTCTTTTTTTCCTTCATACTTCAAGTCAAATCCATTATCACTGGGCAGAGCTTGTGAAAAGGATATGGTCTTTAAAATCATATAAACTTAAGCTATCATAAAATGTCTGTTGAATTGATTGGAAGATGAAACAAAAAACTAATGGAAGTAACATGACCTCATTTCAATAATAATATTAGAAGGATTTTTTTCTGTTGTTGTTTTAAAAATCTTATGCCTGTGAAAAAGTCTAAAGACATTTTGCACAGAGCAACTAATCTTAGTTTTCCAATTTTTTTTTTAACTTCTTTGTTTAGACAGTAATTTCTCTGCTGTATTTTTTTCCCTTTTTGCTAATTGATTGTACTCCACAAATGGAAAAAAAAAAAATCCAAGTAGGATTTTACCTGCTGTAAATTAAATCAACTACTAACTCTTTTCAAGAATGTAAATGCTGATTTTGAAGAATCTGGAAATGTTTCCAACTACCTAAATTGGTTCTTAGTGCACTGAGACACAGAAGTTTACAAGTAAGGCCACATGGATACTTGGGCAGATATTGGTTAAATGACAGATATTGGCAGATAATGACAATATTTTGAAGTCACAATGCTCTAAGGATACAAGTAAGATAAATCTTGTGTGTAGATATCAGAGTTTTTTATCAGATCAGCTAATATACATGGAAAAGCAGAGAGGGGCCTTGAAAGGGGATCATGGCTTTGGGCATCTACACTCTGCCAGTAAAGTCAGACAAAGCTCCCACTAACTTTAGGTTAACCAGGGGAACCACTCTAACGTGCTTGCAGATTGAGGGTTTCATTTTAAATTGTCAGGCTTTAAAACTGTTGATAAATTTTTATTTTCTTTTTCTTTTTTTTTTTTTTTTAACTTGAACACATTTTATTATGCATGTTCAGCTCTGACAATGAGCTTTCTTATTAGTTTGAAGGTTAAGTGAAATGAACGTTACTGAAGTTTTTGTGTCCTTTGCTGACTCTGCTTTTTAAAGTGATACTGTTTTTCAAAGGATTTACACTCTAAAATCTCTTTCAAAGAAACACTATGCTGACAAAATAGGAGCTAAATAATAATAATAAAAAAAATCTTCAATCTCATTTGTTCCAAATAGATTTAACTTAAATTCTTGTAAATATGAGGTGTGTGATATGAGGAAGTAAAACTGCAGTTTTGTAAATCAGAGACTAGAAAGGGTAAAAGGTGGTTTTGTTTGTTTGGTGTGTTGTTATTTTAATTACCTGGAGGCATATTCTTAATCAGACAAATCACAATTTACACAACTGCTAGCTAGAATAGTGAAAATGGTCAAGGGCAAGTACTGCATGTGTGCCATTGAACCAAACCAGAAAATTATAATTTTAAAAAGAAAAAAAGGAGGTAAAGAAAATAAAAGAAAGAAAAAATAAAATTTATTCAACACAGGTAGACACATTCCATGCACTTGGCCTTTGATTTCATTAATGTTGTGGTAACTGAACACACCCCAATCCAAAGAAAGAGGGGGAAAAAAAAAAAAAAGAAAAGAAAGAGAAAGCAAGGTTCGCTTGGCAAAGCATCCAGTGTTTTTCTTGGGTTTGTATATCATAATACTGAAAAGTTTGCAAGTTACCATGTGAATTTTTTAAAACTTTTTCCTCCTTTGAGTATGCTAAAGCAGTAAGTATCCCCTTCCGATGCCACTAGCACAGATAGTCTATATTGCTGCTACTCTAGTTTAAAAAGCAAGTTCTTTCTAAAATCCTGTGTAAGTATGCATGCAGCACTGCTGATTTCAATGGAGTAGACCACATAGAGGACAAGAATTTGGCCCACAGGGTTTAACATTTAAAAAAATGTATTACTAACAAACATGACTAAGTATATTTAAAGAGCAGCTTCATGATTCTGCACAAGTGTTTTCTGAAATGGTCTAAAAGAAGGTCTAAAACTTACCACACAAGTCAGGTCTCTTGATACATCCACTAGTTGCTGTGCTACTTGCAAGTCCATTAAAGGCTGCTAAGCCATCAGAGCTGTAAGCTCTTAGGACTGACAACATGTTCATCTGCTTCTCCAGGACCTGCGGACCCTGAACTTGTTCGGGTTTCATCACTTCTTGTGCAGTTTCGTGTGAGGAGAGAAGATTCTGACTGTGCCACTGCTTTTCCGAAGCTTGTGGCAGTGGTGATACGAGCCCTTGTGTGGGTTGTGAGGTGACTGCACTTTGTATATTGTTGCCTCCTTCACTGCTTTCTTTATTTTGGGCAGACAACTGCTTATTCATAATATCTGGTTCTGTGTCAATGTCCTCATCTTCAATGTTTTCTTCCTTGGAAGATTCCATATCCTCAGATGAAGCTATGTCAGAAAGGTCATCAATAGCACTTTTATTTACAGAGTCAGAGAGCAGAATATTTGGGTCATCTTCGGATTGTGTTTTTATTTCGGATTCATTACTGGTGCAAGAATTTTGTGTTCCCGTGCCAATAACACCAGGATAAACACCAAACTGCTTATAGAAGTCTGTTGTAAAATTACAAAAAGTGGATTCCATGTGGCTGGGCCAGGCAGCGCTCTTTTGCTCTCCCAGGGTCTCTTTATTTTGTCCTTGGGTCATTTTCTCAGAAGCTGAGTCCAGCTGGCTCAGCATGTTTGAAACTCCTGCCTCCTTGCTGGACTGCACAGAGGAGGGGAGCAAGCTCACTTTGTTCACCGAGGCTGAAACTTCTCTGGACTGCTCTTTGTTGTTGCTTAGGATGTTGTCTTTACGTTTAGCCTTGCCCAAGTGATTGGCTTGGAGATGCAGAGCCATTAACTCCATGGATGAAGTTGTAAAGGAACAAAATAAGCAGCCATGCCAAGCAATATTGTCTTGTACAGTGACAGAGGAACCTGGCAGAGAGGCTGCATCGGGCCTTACCGACAAGTCCAGGGGTTCGTATTGCGACTTTTCTGTTTTCCGCTGTGAGGACTTGCTATTTATCTTCTCCTCACCGCCATCTGAGCCCAGAGCTTTTGCTGAAAGTGGATCTGAGAGAGATTTATCCTTCATCTCTTTTTCTTTCTTCAAAGAACTTAGGACAAAGCTGTCCATGAAAGCTTGCAAAGATCCTTGAAAGTTCACACCGTTCCCAACCATGTTCTGGTAAGCACGGCCAAGTTCAGAGAAGTGTGTTCCTTTGGAAGATATGTCTGAACCCTTCATGTTTTCTGAAGACCCTTCAGATGACATGCCAGCTGCTTGTCCTTGCTGATCTCCAGAGGACAGCATTCCCGACGTCCACTGCTGTGAGACCATGCCACCTCGGAAGTCGATACCAGGAAGTCCCTTGAAGGCTCCTCTCAGTATGTCTGGCCTAATAAACACAGAGCTTTTACTTGGTGTCTCATCCTTGTGTTCCTGACTTGCACTCTGCCCAGAGAGTGGTCCTGCTCCGTTCTGTCGCTCCCGATGGTGTCGTTCCAAGTGGTATTTGAGGGATGCAGACTGAGTGCCAGCATAGTCACAATGTGGACACTTGTAAGGCTTCTCACCTACAGGTGTGGACAAAGAGGAAAGTATAAAGAGAGTTAACTGTACTTTGGTCTATGGATGAGTGGAGAAATTAAAAAATCAGCATTAGCTGCTTAAAAACAAGAATATCTTGGCACTAATAATTCATTTTTTAAAAGAAACACCTTTAATTGCAGACTAATTCATAAACTGAGTATTTCTAAAATGGATTTCCAGAATGTGGGGCTATTCAGGAATGACATGGTATCTACACACAATTAGCCATCCTTTTCTTAATCTAACATGTAGAAAACTGTTGTAGAATTAAAAGCTATGATTATGAAAATGAAGCATAACAATTTCAACCACAGTAATCATTAAAAGTACAAGTTTAAAAAAAAAATGGGAGACAGAGAATGTAACAAATGGATGGTTGCAATATTTTGTGTATACAATTGCTCTAAAATTTGTTTAAATTATACACATGGAAACCATTTTTAAACCTAAAAATTTTATGGCACTGTTACGCAAGACTGAAATGAATGATTTAAGTCTTGCTCTGCAGTAAATCATGGATATAATTAGCAAATGGCATACTGCACAAGTAATTTATCATTATTTGGAGGGCACCATTCCAGAAGGATTCAAAGATCTGCAGACCTACTGCATTGTTTCTAAATAAAGAACTATAAATACAGATTCTATAAAATATTAATATCATTACACTACATTATGATTGCAGCACATAAGAACATATAGTTAAAATAAAAAGTAGTCTGTAAAAAAGAAATCGAGTAATAAAAAGTACAAAATATATTTCGTTTCTGTATTTGAAATTTGTATTATCTACTGGTTTTTGAAGTCCTTTAATTTTGTACTAATGACATTTCTAAGGCTCAAGCAGTAAAATGTGTAATTTGCCTACCATAAGCACTTTTCTAGGTTTGGCTTGAATAGAGTTTTAAAACATATAAGATTATTTCCATTAATTAAATAAATATTTGAAGCCCACACTAAACTTTTATTGTTCTTCCTATACTTTCAGGCAGCAAGATTTTACACATATAATAAATATTCACATATAGTCATAAAGACATATCTGAAAATAATGTACATCTAAGCAAAGGTACATCTAATTTTTTTGCACAGTTTTTTTAGAAATACAGAATTTCTTTTAAAGGAAAAGGTATGGAAATCCTCACTAAAAGAGACAGAAATCTGAAAGACCTGCAAGCTGCCAATACTGGCAATTGTTTCTATGAGGGAGCTCTGCAAGAAGAAGAAACTGTTTTCTCTAGGTAGCTTTTATTTTCCTAAGTGATACAAAAGACAAAGACAAACCTCTCCAAATGGTATAATGGAAACATTTGTTTTGAAAACTTCCTCCACGGTAAAAATGCTGTATAATATTATGTAGTTCACCAAACCAGCTGGAAAGTTATCCGCTTTCAAATAACCTCAAAATCTGCTAAAAACAAAATTGAAAAGCTTTCAAACTTCTGCTATTTAAGCTAGAGGCTCAGTTGAAGGGCTGGTAAATACTTGGGAAGCTGCTGCTCTCAGTGATGGCAGAAATTCCTAATGAGATGCGAGCCCAGAACACTGCCATGGCCACGGAGCGCTGCACGAGAGCTCGCTGACACGAGCAGGGGCTGGGTACATGCTGCAGTCCAGACAGGCCTGAAGCACCTTTTGAGCAGTGGAAATTCTAAATCCATAACATAATCCTAAAGCTAAATGGTGAGACATGAGAGCTTTATATCAAACCACATCAATCGACCTTTTTCGAGGAGAAGAGCACAGAACCTCAAACAAGAGGTGCTCAGCTGAGGGAGAGTTAGTAATTAGCATGGTTCATGCTTTAGGCCTTGGTCCACACAGCTTTACAGAAGAAATCAGATTTAAACATTTCAGTGAAACTTCTGAGTCTTTCCCAATCACCTAATTAAGCTCTGGCACTTCACTGACGAGGAGCAAGGGATGCTCTTAGTGGGAGTTATGCAAAAACAAACAGTTCTACTGAAGCACAAACCCAAGACAGAACACTCCTGTCTGGGCTTCCCTGGTCCCAGGTGGGCACCTGAGCATACACACACCCATCACAGGCCTTTGAGAGCAGGGACAAGGGGACAGAAGACACAGGCTGTCTTATTTGTTTTCATTTCTGCAGGGCTGTTTGGGAGTGTGCAAACTCTGCCAGCTGTGCTGCCAGTCAGAACAGGGACAGACAGTAAGGCTGGGTTTACAGCATCTACACACTGTAGTATTTCTGGAGCTGCTTTCAGTTGTTCTGACGTTTGTCCCACCACTTACTGTCAGCAGTCACTAGTGACTTCTGACACAGCTTAAGTAGTTCAGGTGTTGCCTAAGACATAAGGAGATTGGTGAAAAACAAGTGCCAGGCTCTACAGGGTTAAATGTTCTCACTTTTGAATTTTCACTCCTCTTAATTGAAAAGCTCTTCCTCAGCATCTCCTATGCCTTTACGGAAATCTTTAACACAATTATATTAAGCACTTCCTTTTATTCTAACGATAGTTCAGTGTGTTTGCACTGCACATCAAGTGGCACCATCAAAAAGTGTGTCCCAGCACTGCAGGCACTACGTCAACTGCTGGAGCTCTACTGCAGGGAGAAGGAGAATTTTGTAATGTAGTCTGTACTGATGATGCTAAAAACATGCAGAAACTGCTTAAAGCAGTATACATATGTAAAAATAGGTACAAGCAAGTTTTAAAATTGCTAACTGGAGAAAATGCTAGTTCTATTTTGTATTTCTAAAAGTACCTTCAGTCTAAAGCCCTGGGCACAACATACTCTTATTCTGAATTTCTAAGCCTTGAAGTCATTCCATTTTCTGCTCTAAGGCCTCTCCACAGAGTGAGCTTCCTTTCAGCAAAGGAGATCTGCACACAGCTCGCCACCAATGCCATGAGCATTGGACTGAAAGAAGACACTGACTGAGACAGTGTGATAAAAAGTTCAAATCTCTCCCAGCCTTGGTTTGCTGCCTCTGTGGTGCTCCCACCCCTCACATGGGCAGAAATGAGATCTAAGGCTGAAGGTCTGAAATGGAGCTCAACATGAAGCAACACACTGTGCCACCTTTGCAATACAGGACTGGCCAAACAGCATCATTCAAAGGGAGCTATTCAAAACCTCGCTGTTCTCTTCCAGATCCAAACACTGGCAGTGGTTACTTTACTTCAAAGCAGTCTTAAATGCTGCTATTTCAAGGGCAGGCGCTGGGAGAAAGGAGTAGGATGGAGTCAATCATCTCTGAATCTTTTTAATTTAGTCTGTCAGTATTTCCTAAATTCAGTAATTGTGCAGTTATTTAGATACTACTTCATCCATTCAAATTAATAACCAGCTACAGTCTGTGTAAGACCCTGTACAAACGACAAAACAGTTATAAGCTGCTGTGGGAAAAACCCGAGTCTAACCTCAAACCAAGGCAGTTTCAATGGAAAACCCAGAGGACCACTAATTTTCAGGATTCTATCAGTGAATGCAGTAGTACATGTCCAAAGAACACTGCAGGGGACAAGGGAGGTAGGCTATGATTCTTGTTAGAAGACAACCTGTTTGTGTCTCATACTTTGAGGAAAGGTTTTAGAGAATTCATCCTAGTGTAATGACTACCCTGGTATTATTGCCAAGAGCAGTGTCTGGATGAGTTATTTAACACTTAATATCAGTTCACATAAATTAAGGTTGCCATGTAGGACTGAGGAAACATGACTTTTTCAAAATAATTTTCTCCATTTCATATCCAAGAGTCATTTTTCATTGTTCACAAAGGCAATGGCCACCCTGAATTTTCTAATTCTCTGGCCCTGTTTGCATGCCTGTAAACTTTTTCACAATGGAGTAGGATGAGAGAATATTCCAGCATGTACAATTAACAAAACCAAAAAATCTTATAGGGAGTACCTTATCTTGGCAGCATAATCACAGTTCTGATCTACCTACCGCTCTGGTTTACAAGAGACAAGCTATCTCAGAGGAACTACTTTATATCAGGATACAGTAAAACAATAAAAATTCAATGCTGCTTGTAAAATCTGCACAAAAGCTTGGTAAACAACTGGAAACAGACCCATTGCCCAGTAGAAACAGGTCTATTTGTATAGCAGGTTTATAAACCACCCAGCTGTGTAACCTAAGGAGGAGATCCCTGGTCCTGCTCAGAGCACAGTCTGACCCTGCTGGTCAGAGGAACCATCTGCTACGGGCTGTGCAAGGAGACCATGGCCAGATTATAACTAGATTTACAGATTTTAAGGCCAGAAGGGACAATTATGATCATCTAGTCTTATCTGTTCTGCAACACAAGCCAAAGATCCTCACACAATAATTGCAGTATCGGAGCATAAATACATTTTGAAGAAAAACTTACTTGCTTCAGTTTAAACAAATTATGTTTCAACAATGACAGTGAATAAGACTCCAACATGTCCCTAGGTAAACTGTTTGACTGATTAAGTATTTTTCACTGCTCAAAATGTGTGCCTTATTTCTAGCTTGAATTTGTCCAGTGTTTGCTTCCTACAACTGAACATTGCTACATTTTTCCCTGTTAGGTTGAACAGATTTTTTTAAATTAAAAAGTCTATTTCCTGAGGATGGTATTTGCAGACAGCAAAACAGTCACTTCTTCACCTTCTCTGATCCTGGAGTGAAATATTCTTCCCAATTTTTCAATGCCCTTTTAAATTGTGGGTACCCATTAAAGCTTTGATGAAATTTCAACTTGATAGCAATTTTATACAGTCCAAGACTGTGTTTACATCCATAGATTCAGCAATCAACTAACAGCTCATATTCTGTTCCTTCTCTACCACAGTCCCAGGCCCAGTTCATCACCGCCTCTAGTATTTTTTCCTTTACATGTTGCTGATTTAAAATTCATATTGTTGAAAAGAGCCCACTTGACTAAGTGACTAATCAGTGCCTCCCCATGATTTTTAGCATCTTACCATTTTTGCACCATTGGTAAATTTTATCAACAGTGATTTTTATATAGTCTTCCAAATGACAAAATACCAAATAGATGGAGCTGAGAGCACTGCTGTGGAACTGAGAGTTTATGTGCCATTTCATCTCTGTATACTGATTTTTAGGGGATTTTTGGTTTTTTTTGTGGTTGATTTGTTGGGGGGATTTTCACATAGAACAGAATACTTTTATGAGAAGAAACTTGATAAAACTCCCTTTCATAAAATAAAATTGAATTAAATATGCTACCAATTTTCAATTAGTTAACCAGTTCATTCTGTAATTTTACCCAAACTTTTGTCAGGGTAGTCTAATTTCAAGGTCTTAATATTCCTTCTTTTGGGAAATACAAGAATAGCCAGAGATGTTTTACCACTACAAGTGCTCTGGATCTTGCTTTGTGTTTCAAGATGGGTTTGGGGCATTTTTTTTCAATGAACTTTAATGATTTGGAGAGCTCTTCAGCCAGGATTTTAAAGATTTTATCTATAAGTTATCCAGACTCATTCATTCTAAAAAATATTAAAATGCAGTGGGCTACAGCATAACAGCCTCATTACTTAATGGGAGAATAACTGTGTCATTGGAAAATGCTTATGAAAACCATCATGCTTCTTTCTGAGAACAGAGCAGAAGAGTATTTATTCTTCTCTACCATGGTTGATAATTTCTTATCCATTCTTGTCCGGTATTAGCAAGATACCAATTGTTTGGCCTGCTACATCCACAGAATTTTACCCCATTTTCCATAACCCTCATAGACACATACATATTTTTTACTGTTGCTTTCAGTTTCCCTTATCAAATTTCTTTACTTCTGTTTATTTAAACTTAGTGCTGTGCTTATTTATTTTTCATATTTAACATACAGCTTCTTAACAATCTGTTCTGCACCCCACACTCCCCTTTCCCCAGGGAATGCTCCACTCTCCTTTTTAAATAAGATTTCATGAGTTGTCCATGGATTGTGCCCTTCTGCTCCCCGTGGTGCTGTTGCTCAGTACAGCTGTGCACCAGGGCAAGAACCCCAACCCCAAACACTTGGCAGCCCCTCTTGCAGTGACAGTCACTCGGGGATAATGTGACTTGCAATGCCACCCCACACATTCCTTAACAAGCTACAGTTTGCTTTCATGCAGAGCAAATGAAATCAAACACCTTATAATTCCAGAGAATACCGCCTAATGAAAATATTGAAAACATTTTCCAGCATTTTTTATTTTACCATTGAAACAGTTATTGATAACCTATTTTATCCATTGTGCAGTAGATATTTTAGAAATGAATTGCTGTATGGTTTAATTAGTTCATTATTATGCCTATTCTTACACGGTAATTTCTTTTATCATTCTAATCATTCACTTCGCACTTTTTAAACCAAATGGAATATCAAAGGTTCTGTAGGATTATTTTTGGATCCTGCACATGTTTCACCACACAATTAATCTGTTTGTCAGAAATACTAGTTAACTTTTTGTCTTTACTACTTTCCTTTACTAGTCATTTTTCTCTATTATATAAGATGAAACTACCTGTAATGGGACAGAATTTTGATGGTTTTACTCATTTTATTAAATATTTTTCATTTGTGCACTTGCCATCGCTATAAAATATTTTAATTTTTGTAAACTTTTATAATTGAATATTTTCCTTTATTTATAGCTCATCTGCAATATTTATTTAGCCTTTTTACATGTCTTTACTTAGTTAAAATGCAGAGAGATAAATATGGTTGTTACTTTGCAGGGAAGATTCAGTACATTAATATAAACTGTACACAATTCCCCCAAAGCATATATATATACGTTGTAAACCTGAAGACTTTTTACACAGCTGCTTATTGCTAAACAGTGCCTTGTCCAGAAGGGGACAATCTGTGTCTCTAATTGCTGTCACTGAAGCTGAGATTCATTATGTGACTTTCCCATTAAAATGTGAGCATTAATTTGTATAATGAAATATCACCCACTGCAGTGTTCATTAGCCATGCCCTACTGTATACTGCACATTGTTAGCTACCTAGAAACTGTAGTTAATTTCACTAATGGATATTTCCCTACTTAGTGTTTGGTAGGAAATTTATACTGTAACATTACCTCTTAAACTTTTAAGGAAATTTAAATTCAATCAATTATTTTCAACAAAAGTTTGGGATGTCATTAAGACAGGAGAAAAGGCATTCTGTACAATGTTAAGGATGGGAAATCTGGAGGAATCTAGAGAAATGAAAAGTCCTTTTAGTTCATCTTAGAAATGTAAGAATAAAGGATGTTCAATACCAAAATTGTCTCCTCTTGGAGCACACATACCCATTTTCCTTAATTATTCATATTGCTCATCCCACTACAAGCGCCTTCAGAGAATGGCAACAGGCAGTCTTTTTTTAGGAAGGAAATGTGAATTGAATTCATTTAAAACAGCACCATTTTTACTGTATTTCATCAGTTCATCTAAGCATGGTTTAAAATTGGCTAGTCACATTTCCAAGGGAAAATGCAGTAACACTGTAAATGCATATAATACATCTAATATATGCTAGATGTGTGTCATACATATCGTAACAGACTCTCAGTCAATGGACACAGCCCTGCCAAGTTTTTTCTTCCTATTCATCTCTTTCTTAGGTTCCTTCTGTTTAGCACAATCCAAACCATCTTTCCTTTGCTCGTGCACATTATCCTTTTTTCTGTACTCAAAGGATTTAATTTTGTCTGTCATACTGGGAATGTTACCTGAGCATCTAATACTCACACCCAAGCTGGTCTATACCTGCAATAGCTTCTGAGAGCTAAAGCAAGGTGCGAAGAGGTGCTAGAGCCAACCTGAAACCAGTTCCTACATATTGTGTCCCCTGTCAAAGGCAGGACATAAGAAATTTTCATTTCTTACATACTGTTTCTGCAAGTCCAAAGGTCAAGGCATGGAATGTAAAACCCACATCACTTACGGAGTTTCAAGGGGGTTGAAAGTGCTCAGGAACATAAAGGAGATGCTTGGCTTCCTGAATGAAGGGACCTTAAGTTGCTGCCTCCAGTGGGCAAAATGACAACTCTAGAAGCACCTGCATATGGCACATCATGGTCTGAGATACTGAGTTTCCCTTGTCACAAAAACAGAGCATCTCCAAGCTCTTTGTGTTAGAACCTTCTCAGCTGTGTGAGTATGATTTTATAGCAAGGAGGCTGACCCCCAAATGGGCAGGGCCCCCAGCTGCCTGCCATGCAGGGCTCTGCCCCTGTCCATCCTCCCCAGAGTTTGTGTGAGCAGGAGAGCAGCACAGCCCATCTCTGGCCACTGGTCAGCTTAAAGAACTCATCTAAGAGGGCGTGAAGGGTTCTGCCTGTCCGCTCTAACACCCAAGGCTCGTAAGCATTTTGGCCTGAAAATCCTTCCTTTCTCCATTCAGGGCTGTCCCAGGGAATTCTCTCATCCATCAATTGTTTTGAGAGCAAGAAAGAGGAGAAACTGATTTCATATAATTATGCCATTTATCACATGGGAACAATCAGAGATCATATCTTACGATCTTCCCCTTAAAGCTCTTCCTGCCTGAATATCCCTGAGCTAGATAAGAAAAATCCTCTACAGTTGTGCTGGGACAAAACTGAGTATGCTAAATAAAACTTTGATTTTTTTTAATTTTTTTTTTTTTAATATCTCCACAGGCTTATTATGTGATAGCAAACTACACAGAAACCAGGGCTCAGTATGGAGGGGGTTGCAACCATGAAACATCCAACAGAAAAAGAAGCAACCCAAACCACTGTCTAATTCTTCCAAAACAGAGCACAGCTTCCTCCTCTTGTGCAAGATTAAGCTGCTTCTCCAGCTTTTTTGGGCCAATTGCCACAGAAGCACCTCCTGGCTGGATCAGGCTTTGGGTCTGCTCTTGGCATGAGTACCAAACCAAGGCAGTCGTGTGCCTCCAAACACACAGATGTTCGAAGGAACCTGACTTCTGCTGAACTGCTTGAGCTCATCTCTAACAAACAGGTGCTGTGAGAACAAGAACAGTAATTGAGTTAATGTAGTGGAGAAATACTGTAAAGTGTTTTTTATCAGTCAGTTATATGATCCAGGCATATAATAAAGACAGAGTGTGACATAAAAGGCAGGAAACTATCCCTGAGAAGTATGAGCTAACCAATATTTGTTTAATAACTGGTATCTATTACATCATTTCCACTTACCACAAAGCAACTTAATTTTTATTTAATAACTCTAGTAATTTGCCAATTTACATTTTTATATTATATATTAGGATTATTTCCAATATGTAAAACATTGCTTCACTTAAACATACTCTTATCATTATTTACAAATACTTTGTTCTCAACCTAATGGAAATTGATCTTTACCTATTTTAAAATTATAATGATTTTTAAATACATTGTAAATGTTGTTTCCATAGTTTCTTTTTTTAAATTTTTTTTGTTATATTATACAGTTTATTTTTTTCCCTTGTTTTAATTTTCTTTAGTCAGTATTAATATGCAATTTTTATGGAATATTTCCATTGTAATTAATTTACTTTCCATTAGTTCTAAGGCACAAATACCAAATGCATAATCACTGCCATGTTTAACTTAAGAACAAAGTGCTCACTATATAATAAAACAAAATGAAGAGGTGGGCAACCTCATGTTATTTTGAAGATTTTTTTTTTTTGTTTCTCAAATGCTAAAAATGTCAAACTCTTTAGCCTCCATAGTTATGAGATTATTTTGCAATGAAATAACTACCATTTCTTTACTTTTACTACATTGGAGAGCACACAAACAGGGTTTTCACCAGGTTTCTTTTTCCCCCTCCCTCCCCCCACAAAATTCAATATACAGAGAAGAATATTCTTGCCCTAAACGCTTTGCAATTCAGTCAGACAAAACTACATTAGGGTGCCAAATTTTAAATTTCAGTGTGGTATATTCCTACTCCACCATGCAAAAGAAAAAAATGAGCAAAAATACAGTGAAAAAGTTTTCTCATTTCAACAATGATATTTTTTTCCTTTAAGTAATTTTAATTTTCTGTTTTTCAAAATCAGGCTTTGCATTCACAAACCCATCATTAAGCATTAGACCTGTGCATGCACATAGAAGAAACATGACTGCTGATGTTGGGAAGGGAGGGAAACATTGTTTATCTGGTACTTCAGTGAAATAAAAGTTAAAAGTGAAGTTTTTCAAGTAGGAGGTATAACTGGAATGTATTTTTTTCATGCAATTATTTTACCTTTCCATTAGGAAAGTAGCAATAAAATTCTGAAATTCAATTAAAATAGTTTAAAAAGAAAATTATAATTATGGGGCTTATTATGTCTGTTTCCAAAAAGAACTATCCCAAATCTCAAGTTTTAAATACTTTCCCAAAGCCTACCATGACAATAAACACTGGTAAGAAAACAGGATCCTATTGACCATATACAGAATTTCAAATGATTTCAACAGGACCTGAGGATTCCAACATTTTATGTCAGAATTTAACTATGGATAAAGTCTTCTCAAACGCATACTGTGTCTCTACACAGACCTTGCCATGCACATATGTACTTTCAAGCAAATGAAATATAAAAATTGAAATGGAATGGCTAGAAAAAACTAGTATGAGAGCAGTCTTCCCAGTGAGAGAAATACCAAAACAAAGTGAGTATCCAGCCCAGTAGCAAATCTCTGTAGGGTAAAATGCTGTGATTGTTATTGAAATAAAATATGGGAAATTTTACCACAGTGCAAAGCATGATAAGTTTTATTACTTACAAGTAGTAAGTCGTGTGAGCTCTAGTGGGGAGAAAAAAAAGCAGATCCGTGAAGCTGATGCATTCATATGAACAGTGAGAGGTTAAAAATGAGCATGCTAAAAGGAACAAAAATAGTAACTGAGAAAAACATACAGAATCCCTAAGCAGATGCTAAGGAAGGCCTTTGAAGCAGTTAGTATAACTAAGTCTGAAACCAATAGGCTTATGCCTATTGAAGGACAAGGGTAATTGAAGGAAACAGTGATGAAGCAGGGAAGGAGACAGAAATAACCTCAACTGGGAAAAGATGATTCTATTAAAGTGGTCTTTATCCAACAACACATTCCTTGTGCTTTTATTTAAGACTGTCAGACATCTTTCTCAAAAGACTTTCTCCAACTAATAAGTCCAAATCTACAGTGGGAATTCAGGCTCCTTGGCACAATTGATGTCAACCCCCACACACACGTGGCTCGTGCCGCCAGTGCTCCGCTCACATGTTCCTCTCACCTGTGTGTATTCTCAAGTGGACCTTTAAGTGGTGGGATGTTCTGAAAGTTTTTCCACAATATGGGCAGTCTTTCATGGCAGAACCAAGGCTCCTGTCTCTCAGTAAAGCTGGCTGCTGGACTCCTACAGATCTCCCAGCTTCTTCTCCAATGTCTGCAACACAGAAATGTTCTCACATCACTTCAGCACATGTCAGGAGTTGTTCTCACTAAAACTGCTAACACAACACAAAGTTAAACATGTCAATACTACACCTGTCTATTTCATTCTTTAAATCTGACAGAATGCTGACAATTCATGTATTTTCTTGTTATTGTCTTAAATTATTTCATCTTTCCTATCATGATTTTAAGCAGCATATGGTACCTTTATATACAGAATTATACAAGAAAAGAAACAGCTGTGTCAGCAGCTGGTTTGATTTCTTCTTTTGCTTAGTTCCTATTAATTTTTTCCCCAAAAGTTTGAGATTGTTGTTTTGTTGAATCTATTTAATTTATAAGTATTGTGAAAACCTGTAGGCTTTTAGAGATAAAAAGTTTGCACCAGTGGAAAAAAACAAGAAAATTGCAGTGATGGGGGGTCCAACGACACTGACAATGTCTACAGGCAAAGCTAACACAACTTCCTCTGCAACATCTCAGCACTGGAATTGCAACAGGCAACCTAGAGTGTGGCCTAATATCATGTGAAAAACAATGGAAAAACTGGTCAGATCAGGGGGAGCTCCATCTCCCTCTCACCCACAGCTACTGCATTTTCTCCTTCAGAGTTCACAGCTACACTTATTCTTTGCATCATAACATAATGGGTGAGACTCCAGGACACCTCTTTTCTCTTCTGAATTAAATAAAGTCATTTCAGCCATCTTGAATTAACTGCCTTTATGCAAGCAGGCAAGGAATAAAATAACTTACAAAAGACTGACATAAAAATTGAAAAAAAAAAGTAGGGTATTAAAAAAAAGTCATTATTCAAACCACACAAGGCTCATCCATCATTTTGTACATAGAGGGTCATGTAATATAACTATAAGCATCAATTCAATACCACTATAAGCACCAATTCATGATTTCACCAAAAACCATGGCAAATGTTGAAGCAGTGACCCAGATTGACATTCCTGGCACGTCAGGAGCAGGACACATGGACACAGCATCACACCCTGTGCAGAACTGAGCTATCTGGGTTAGATCCAGGTGGGGAGCACAGAGTTAAAACCTGCACACAGAGTCTTCATTATTTCAGCCATAAACTACTGACTAAAAATGTTCTGTCTTTACCCATTTGAAATGTAACTAAAGCTGTCAGGAAACATAGTGCAGTTTACACAGCATTGCCTTTTAAATGGAAGTAATGGGACATAAGAAAGACTTAAATATTTGGCTCTAATAAAATTTATTCTCACAGTAGCAGAGACCCAAATACCACACTTGTTACCTGGAAAAGGTAACACTAACAGGCATTTCAGTAGGTATTATAAAATGGTTCCTCTAAACAATTTTGCTTAAAACTGAAAGAAGGAGATGATAAAGCTATTAAGAAATACATGTATATGCATATATATATTTTATAAATGCTTATCTCAATATATATGTGTATATATATATATATTATAAATGCTTATCTCAGTCATGTATGTTATCAAGCTATTACTACTTTTCAAAATGCAAATCTGGTAGTTTTCACATCACATTCTTGTTTTAACATTTTCTGACTGTTCTTAGACTGCAGAGTTAAAGCATAATATTTAAGTTAGAAAGCTAGTAAATGTCATTTTGAATTATCTTCAAGAACGGAAAGTTGCATACTACAGGAGTCTATTTTGTGAGTCTAGGAAAACATACATAGGTACTAGTCTATAATTCCAATATCCCAAAAGAGTTTAGATTTTTTCTGTTTTTACTCCTCAAAAGTTGTATATAATTATGGCTTAAGCTTCTTTGGGAAAAAGAAAAATGAATTCCCGAGTGCAAAAAGATTTTTCTGAAGTGCAAAACACAGAATGCATGATGATAAACTGAAGGATTTTTTTTTGGCTCTCAATAAATACTATATGAGCATTATAGATAAATATATAGATAAAGTTAACAAGGCACTCAGGAGGAATTTACAGAATCAGTCTACTAGCTATGTTTTGCTATATGTCACTCTAAATGATGGCCTGTTATCCATTTGCCTTTTATCTTTCCATCTAGAATATGTGTGGCCCAATAAAAAAGAATAAATTTGTAAGATGAACAGCTCTCTTTGCAGATTTAAGAGCCTAATTTTCACTTTACACAAAATTGAATTTTTTTCAAGGGAGCAAGAGGATGGAGTTTACTCTAGCACTAATCCCTCCGAAAAAGCAAACTGAAAACAACAATGAAGCAAAGAAAGATGTGGGTGGTCTGAAGAGTTCTCTTTTAGATTTAAGTAGACATACAGTAGGTAGCTCCAAAGGCTTTACTCCAACAGAGGCCTTACCTTGAAGAATTTTTCTTCCCACAGTGAAAGCATTCCTAAGACTTTAAAGCTGGGCTGAGGGGTTTTCTTTTGAATTCCTCTGCCTACAAAGCCCACCGAAGCGCTGGAGGCCATCGCTACCTGAATGAGCAGCTTTACATCTAAGTTCTTTTATTTTAAACAATGAAAAGATATGTTCAAGGCTGCCGACTCTCCCCATCAAATGCTAACCCAGCTTCTTACTAGGGCCCCATTTTGGCACATTGTACCTCTTTGTCAAAGCACTTAAGTTTAAAATGTGCTTAACTTTAAAATGTGTTTAAGTCTCACTGATTCTGCTACCAAGGTTTTCTTATCTCTCAAAAGCAATCTGTGGAAAATAAGGATGAAAAAAGAAGAGACTGACAAGAAGAAAGTTAAGAAGCAAACTGAAGAATACAGACTATGCCAACATCAGAATATGTGGGGAATGAAAAATCTTCAGCTTTACCAGTAATTATGTATTCTACACCTCTTATCCCCCTTCTCTTGTTATTGACAGCGCCTTCACAAGCAAAAACTCTCAGCTCTGTTAAATTGTGCAAAAATATAGCAAAAAGTAGTTTTACAGATCTGCAGAACAAGGATTGGCCTCCACAAATTAATTAATGATTTAGTCAGAATTTGAGCTATGGTTCTGGGGGCTTCTCAATTCTGAGGATAAAAGATCAGGAAGGAAAGAGAGCAGTTACTTATCTTAGAGTCATTGTGGTTCCCTGAGTTATGTGATCTATATGATGTGCACTTGATGCACATGGGATTACACTGCTTTTTTTTTACTATCCACTTCCATTATAGGCAGGTTGGCATCCTGAACATCTTCCTGCCCATCCCAACCTTTCCTGATTAAAGTGCAGGAAATAAGAGAGGAAAGTATGATATAGCTGCACATACTAGAAGTGAGACTTCCGAGCCTCGCCTCTGAACTTTCACTGAGATTTCCTTTCACTTTGTGTCTGTTCACAGCAAAAGTCCTGGACAGAAATGTGCAATGCAACATTCAGTTCTAAATATGAAACTGGTCTTTGTGCCAGTCTAAGGAACAGCTGTGAGTCCCCAGCTGCTCTGAGTGCTGTACCTGCTGGGCAGGCTGAGAGCACACAGGACACAGGAATTCAGGCACAAAGCAGCTTCTGGGAGGTATGACAGAGATATTTCTTGCATACCGTGCCTCAGCAGTCCTTTATGTGACTGTGTTCATGTTCTCGTGGGGTAAATGCAAGGAAAGAAAGTTCACTTCAACATCCATATCAGAAGGTGGCGATTAACTGAGCCAATTTGGCCAAAATGTGAACAAATCGATTTGGCATGCAGACTGAAATAAAAATTAACCAATCCATAAGGTCAGCACTTGAGGGATTGCCCTTCTTCATTCAGATGCCCAGTTCTCAGGAGAGGAGGACCTAAAAGCCACCGCTCCTCATCTAGCAGGGAGATCAAGCTGGTTCCACATCACTGCCACAGGCAGAAGGGAAGTTTCCACAGAGATACATCATCCCAACAAACAGCTTTGGAGCCAGGAGCACTTGCACAGTAGAAGGTTAAAAGAAAGCGAGAAAGACACCAGTGAATCCTTTTTTATCTTACTGCTGGTTATCAGAAATGGCCTAGCCAGGAATGAGCCGTGACCACGGCCAGCAGTGCCCTCAGCACACAGATACAGATGTCACAGAGGAGAAATGCCAGCTTCAGTGGAGATTGCCAGAAAAGAGAAGATAAACTTCTGGACAGTGAGTCTGTGTACTCAAAGCAGAAGCTATCTATGCAGTCATATGAAGAGCAAAAGGAAACATATTTTTTGACATTTCCATATATGTTCTGTACAACTGGTCCACCTGTCCGGAATGAGCCCATAAACATGATTAGAAAAGGGTGCATTAATTATGTAAAAATAAAACTGTTTTCTCTTGGTTAGGCAGCAGCACTGACTTCAGTCATGATAGCAGCCAGATCCTGAAAGGAACATCTACATACATGTCCCATAAATTTCACCAGAATTTATTTGCTGTGTGTGTGTGAAGGTGCAGGGATTCACAGAGAGGTGCTTTCATGTTCAAAGGAGCTAAATTGCAGCCCTCATGAAGACTAAATCATCAGTGAAGTCAGTTGGAATTTGTCAACACAAGGTTTGCCAAATTAGCCAAAAACAGGCAATCACATGGAAAAGGTAATCAACTCACAAAATAGGTAATCAGACTTACAAGTATGTGTTTTCTCTTGCACAATTTTCAACATTATTAAAGAACCCTTTGAAAATGTGGCCAGAAGCCTTTAAAGCTGCACATAAGCCCAGGTTTTCATGTATTTCTGAAATACAAAATATTTGTAGTTCTTCAAACCTGCCTGTAAAAGTTAATGAAACGTGCTGCAACGAGAAGTGGTAGTGACCACAGCTATTTTTTGATGACCTATAAACCACCCAGATTAGCCCATTTTGTGGCAGGAAATGTCAAGAAAGGAGTTAGAAGATATTCAATGTGTTAATCCTGTCACTGCTGTCAGCTTCTTGCAAGTATACCTCAACTCAACCACCTCATTCTCTGGGAAGCAGCACAGAATCTGCCAAGTTTCTGGGAGAACATGCTTTACCTTTCTTACCTGTTCCTAAGAGAAAGCTTTAATAATACTGAAAATAGTAGAAAATAGGAATATAATTAGGGATATAATTAATCATATTTTTCTAGCTACCTGAAGTAGCTTCAATTAGTATCATCCGATGTAAATGAGAGCAGAATCTGGCCCTGTGCTTATAATTTGAAATTAGAACCCTATTAGTGGATGTCAGTACACTTTTTTGGTAGTGAAGTTCATGGTTTAAAATGAAGGTTTCTACTATTACTAAATATCGCAGTTATAAATTAGGCCTCCGGAAAGAGTTACTAATGTCTTAGGTCAGGAACAACTTGATGTCTCTATTGTTTCATCAAGGATTTAGGTTTTATAATGACCATATTAGGGAATCTTAAACTGTTACTATGGATTGGCAGAGAATTTGTTTAAACACAGAGCTATTTTAGAAGAGAATTGGAACGGAGGCCTACTAGTCAGAAAGCAGAATTCGCATTGTTTGTATTATTAGAAATAAAGATTATACAAAGGTTCCATTGGTAAATAAAAAGATACCACCTCTGACATGAGAATTCCCTCTTAGCTCTCTGAACCACACAGACAAACAACATGCACAAACTGCTCTGCTTCTGTTAACAATTAGTCACTGGCAGAGTTTAACTTAAAATACAGTCTAAATTCAGCTGAAGTGAAAGACCCAGAACCATTTGTATGAGGCAAGACTTGCAGCCTGTAGAAGTGAGCAAAAGGCAGTCACAGGCAGCACCCTGGGCTGCAGGGCAGTAGCTGGGTGTTATTCCAAGCTCAGCAGGGAGGGAGCCAAAATATTGTAAGCAATGTCTTAGTAACTGGTGATGTGGTGGCTGCAGACACACCTTCAGCCCACCCCTGAACACCACACACTTGAAGATCGATGGTTTTCACACCCCACGGGTCCAAAACACTTTGCATGGCAATGCTGTATGTATGCAGTGCTGGTTATGTCTTAATGCTTCTCATTGTGGTGCTCTGACACACATGCAAAATCTGTATATACTGCACAGAGAGACATTAATGGAACACTTAAACAAAATTAAGATTTTATTAATCACAAAATGTTTCTTATCCTCTTCTTTTCATTTCAATCAAATTCCCTACAGAGGGTTTTTTTTTCTGGAGTTCTTAGCAATCTTACTTTTCAATTTTTTCTAAAATTTTAAAACCTTTTAAGATAATCAGAGATCAAACACAGTTTCTGAGTACATCATTTTAGCTGTTTCATTTCTTTGAAGAATCCTGTGACCAAAAGACATAGAAATTCAGATTTAGCATTTAAAACACAGGGTTGTTTACTTGCCATTTGCTGACAGAGCTCAGCTTTGACCAAAAATTGAGCATGGTGAAAAAATACTTTTTGAGAGAATATTTTCTGTTTGAGACCTCTTTAACTGTTTTGTTTTGGGTTTCATTTTAAGAAAGAAGATATCTTAAGCACCTTACAATATCTTTCATTTAACAGTTGGCAGAAGGAAACTCCCAGATGAACACTGGCCTGTGTCTTTCTCTTTAACCAGCTGAGTGATCCAAGCTTTTAATAAAGCTGTTCCAATTATTGTAAAAGTCATCTAGTACCTTATAGCCACAAATATTGACAGTTTATTGCACAACGCATTCGTGGCATTTGAAGGTCACATCATACATAATACATACACTTTTATAAAAGTGTCTGGAACAAAGAGATACATGATCAGCAATTACATCTTACCATTCGAGGGTATGATTTTATACTTATTGAAAATGAAATACTATAAGAAATGCAAATTGTTAATAAAACACAAAATAGTTCATTTTCTGTATTTATTGTTTTATTCATCAGCAGTACCAAGTTCAGTTGTAGAAAATCAATGGAATGCCATTCATGCCTCAAGAAGATTACAGTTAAATATCATTATCCTGGAAACCATCACACATATTCTTAGCTCAGCATGAGAAGAAGTAAGGTTCAAATTTTAATCTCACTGCTGTACACCTCTCCAGCCCTACTGAGCTCAATGTAACTTCAATACTTACATTTGAGTCAGGACTTCACCATATTATTATTAGTTTTGATAAAATTGATTTGAAATAAAACTTAAAGAGTGCTGAAGATTTTTTTAAAAAAATAAATGCACTTGCAGGCATGTCAAACTTCTTCACCCTCTTCCAGTGCTCCTGACTCTTAAAGACCCTTTAAAAAGCCCATGCACATGCACAAATGGTGCAATTAAAAGGCATAACTTGCAATTTATGCAGTCAGACCTGTGCACAGTCCTTCAATAATTTCAAAGGATATCAGAAATACATAGATTAGAGTCATGGAGTGCTTGTTCTTGGTTAAAGAGTCTTCATTTTTTTGATTTCATTATTAGCTCCTGGAACCTCTAGCTACCTAATGAGAGCTGAGCTGGAGGCAAATGACCATGGATCACTACATGTTTCTCACTACATTATTGCCCCAACACCATTTTTTGGCAGTTTCTTTCAAAATTGCAGAATGCAAAAACTTCTTTCCAAAGCTCTTAACACGCAAAACTCTTTCACCATCCAACTCCCTCACTGGTTTTTCAGATATGCCACTCCAAAATCATGACTTTAAAATCCCACTTCCTTAACCTGACTATACAGGTGAAAGCAATTCCAATCCCCAGTCACCTCGTTTGGCAGGTGAGGTTCATGAAATTCCACTAGACTTGTGTAATCTTTCTGCCAGAAAAGCAGAGGCCTTAGAAGTGAGTGTACTTTGCTGTTTATCATAATGTCATTTATTTAGCTTGTTCTAGTTCTTGCTTTCTTCAGAAGAGCACACCTGAGCTGCCAGGACACCCTGCTACACTCCTCTGTCCACAATGTGTGTCTGCAGAAGCAAAGCAGCTTTTGGACCTTTTGGATCAGCAAAGTTGGGCTTAAATACATACTCATGGATCTTTCCTTGGTATTTTGCCAGTGGTCTTTGCCAGCTACCCTCAAAATTTACTTTGGTGTCCAATTATACTTCTGACATCAAGGTTATTTCCTAAACATTTCATATGACATACTTCATATGGTTTTCCCCCCCTTTCTTAAAACAAGTGTAGAATATTCTGGAGTTTTACCAAAAGTCAGTCTGAACAGCAGTCTGTGATTTTCAGCAGTTTTCTTACCCAAACCCTTGACTCACCTGGGTTAGCTTTGATCCTGTCACCTAAATTTGAAATGGGCACTTGATTGCTGACCAGAGAGAACAAAGTCCTCCCAAACTTCATACAGATTGTATACTGCTTTTGGACAAAATTCCAGTGGGGAATCTAAGCAGAGAGGCTATCCAACTGGACCATCTTTTGGATTTGTATGTGTTATTTGTAGGCAGGTGTTCAGGTACCAGATGGCCTTAAAACCCATACTACTCTGGTTATAGCAGCTTCTACAAGCTGTCTGCATCATATTCCCATCTCTGAGATTTGCAGAGTGGCTACATGGAGCTTGATAAACACTTTTACCTAGCATTGCTCTCCTGATGCCAAGGCTAGATCAGATATCCAATTTGGGAGAGTTGCCTTACAGTCCCTCTTTAATTAAGTACTCCTGATCTCCCACTCCTGGGATGGATTGCTACTGCTGATTAAGCTCCAGAAGTAAGGATCTGTGGAGGCAATTTCATGAGGGAGAAAATGAAGTTGCTAGCTAATCAACTAAAATAACCATTAACTGGACTTCTGTGAATGAATATGTTGCCTTCTCCTTGCTTCCATACTTACCCTATTTCTTCCACATTAGCAGCTCTACAGCCCTACAAACCAGAGGGGTAAAGGGTGCTTCACCTTGACCTCTGTCTTGTTCCTAAAACACTTGTGGGACAAACAGGACCATTTGGTACAGGGTATTCTATAAAGGAAATCCAAGTTGGTGTCAGTAAACAGCAGGAAAAATTATGAATCTGGGTGGAAGACAGCTCTGTTGAATCTTTTTTCTCTAGGTTTTTCTCATGTTCCCAATAATGCAGTCTCTTAGACTCTAAAAAGTACAAATTAACACCCATTTCCATGCAGTCTTCTAAATCCATTGATTTTTTGTTTTTAATCTTTTGAGTACTTGTATAGAAATATTTATCAATTACACTAGCCAAGTTTCACCTTCAGCTTCTGGGTTTAAAAAAATCAAAAAAATATATATTTTTTCTCAAGTGTGAATCACAGACCTGCCTTCATTATAAGTAGCTCTCAGGGCACCAGGTATCATTGGGTAAGTTCTTGCATACTATTGTTTAAGAAAACGGTATTATTATTATTATTATTATTATTATTATTATTATTATTATTATTATTATTATTATTATTATTATTATTATTATTATTATTATTTTATCACAGAGTGGAAAAACCAGCACAGAAATGCCAGTAGTAGGTCACTATCAGAATATATAAAAATTCATTCTACTAAAGAAAAGCATAAATTATTAAAATGTTGCAGGAATGTCTTTCTGTAGACACCATCAGGAAAGAAAAAAAAACCAAAAAACAACAACAAAAGAATCAGGCACATAAAAAGAACGGTACAGGTAGCTAAATTACTAATTTCCCCCTCAACAAAATGAGAAAGAATTAAAGGCTCTCATTCTATTTACAGATTACTGATTAGAGAGGTGCTGACAGAGTCTCTAAAGAGTGAATAATGTCATGGTGTGTGTTACATTTGGACTATGCTATGAGAGACTTTTCCAGTATCTGTATTTTCTTGCTTTTAAACTTCAGGTGTTCCTTTCAAACTAAATGACCATTTTGAGTTAATACAAATACTTTTGTAAACAATTTTTCTCCCATTTAACTTCTTTGGTACAAGCCACTTGAGGATAATTTCCAACTTCTTTATCCATTTCACAAAAAAAAATAAAAATAGCTGTATTTGAATAAATACTTACAAGCAACTCTAAACTGCTGAATCTACTTTACCAGCACCCTTTTTCTATAAATAAAATATGTTAATTACATGAGTTTTGCTGTAATGGAAAATTATTGATTAAATTCATTACATTGAATCGTGAGAAGGGATCCTTTGACTCTTTTGTACAGGTTTTTTCCTCATTGTTTTAACAGTGTACTGTGAGAATACTAAGAACATGATATTATCTGAACAGAGCCGTTAATTTTTTCATACTAATGCATCTCAAAAAGTACATTACTAGGTCAACTCATATCCATGTTTTGTAAAATAGCATTAACGTACATGGATACCATAACATGATATTTGTGGGCTATAAAAATTCTGAAATGCTGCCTATGGAGCTGAACTATCAATAATCCAGTTTTCCTCATCTACTATGAAAATGTAATTTTTTTTCATCTGAACTACTCTGGTAAAAAAAAAAAATAAAAAATGCTATTTTGAATGCTGTCCTCTGATTTAACTGAGCTTGTGGCAATAACTGGTTTAGGCATAGGCTTCAGTATGCTGGAATGATCCTGAAACTAATTTTGCATGTGTTGGAGTTGGACTGTGGCCATGCACGTCAGTATGCTGGAACAGAGTTATCTAAATCCTGAGCCTTATTTTACATGTGCTGGTGTTGGACTGTGGCCCTGCAATCTTTTAGGTCTCCATCTGTAGCTATCAAAGCCAGGGTGTGCCCAGCCACTCGCTACTGCTCACTGCCTTCCTCCCACAGAAGAGCTCCAGGCTCACAACCAGCCTCCCACACTGGGGTGACTGGGAGCTCCTCAGAGCCCTGGCTGGTCTCGTCAGCCTTTCCCTAAAGCCTCTTTGCTGCCATGAGCAGCCTTTTGCAGGCCATCTCACTGGGATCCCTGCAAAATTATCAAGTCCCACACAAGTGATGAGAAATACCAACCTTTTGGACAGATGTTTCCTCAGATTCAGCACATTCATTCCTTTCTCAGTACCAGGTAAAACAGCCCTCTCCTTTTTCTACAAGCTATGGAGACCACAGTCCCACAACTGATGGAAGACCCTTCCTAGTTTCCTAGCCTGAATGTTCTCCCTGCAGCCATCAGCCAAAGGAATTTGAAGTCCAGAAAGTCTAGTCCAAAAGCTGGTGGTGGTTTAGTCCTGGGGAAATGGACAAGAGAAGATCAGGCACTTGGAGGCCACAGTAGAAGAAACCCTGGCCGTGCACCAATGTGGAACACCAACACAGAGGCTGTGATGGGGACTGAGCAAAGCAAAGTCATTGTGCAAGGCCCTTATCACCCCAAGGTGAGCTGGTACCCTCCATGGACACACAGGCTGATGGCAACAATATGCAAAGTGTTAGCAAGATGCCTTCTGCTTACTTACAGCTCCTCCACATTAATCCACCAGTAAATGCATATTTTAACTCGTCAGGAGCACCTACAAAATTAGGAAATAATCCAGACTGGCTTGATTTGCAAAAACATTTCCCTACCAGAAATTCTGTCTCTATGGAGCTCAGCAACCTGGGGAAACAACTTCACACTAAGGTCAAAATTAGAAATTTGAATGAAGATCAGGCATTCCTCTCTGGCTGGACAGACACAAGTTATCTTACTGTCTGCCTCAGAGACAGAGAAAGACTTATTTTAGAAGAAGGAGAGTTGCTCTATCTCTTAACTTATTAGCAATGCACTTTCTTCAAATTCCAACAGAAAAGAAATTCAAAACCCAGGTAGTCTGCATGCACGGAAGCACCTTTTGTTTAATAAATAATTCAACCATGTATTCCTTTTTAATTTAAAAACGGTCTGACTGAACAGTCAACAGAGTGAACTAAAGTTGGCAAAATACAGTGTTGAAAAATTAAAAAGTGTATTCAAGGCCGTATTCATTTGCTTCACTTCTCATATACTGGAGAGACAGGCTGTGCTGAAGTTCTAGCTTTTTTCTTTTTTCTTTTAAATTATACACATTCAGTCACATGATGCTCACTTGCCTTTGAAAGCTGCCTTGCCCTGGAATTAGTCTTTCTCTCTTTCTGTTACTAGTACAGCAGCTGCTGCTCCTCCACCTCATGAGCATCAGAAATTCAGCCAAAATGTTCTCACAAGCTCCTCTGCCATGCCTGTGAGGGCCAGACTTAAACTATCGACCATCTTGGAAAACAGAAATGCTGTAAAACCTTCTTCTGAAAATATTCAGATCATCATCAGATTGATTGGTCCATATATCAATAAGTATATAGTGAGGTAGAGAAAACACATCTGGCAGCAAAAATCTGCAGATACCGATGCATTGAAACCCATCCCAGGACTGAGTTTGTAACACACTGTTGCAAATGAGAACAAATACTTGGGATCAGTCAAGTGTATTTGGTACTGACTTACTCTCTTGAAGATAGCCAAAAGCATATAGCACTATCTTAAATATGAATTCACAGGCTCACTTTCTGTAAAATAAAACCCTTAGCAGTAAGCAGTTAAGAATAAGAAAGAAAAAAGCTAATAGAGTCAACTCTTACACAGCCTTCTGTACCACAGTTTCAAATAATTTCTTGAATCTTGGAGTAGACAGAAAGGAAAAAGTAATTCTGTGGTGAAACCTCCTTATTTCAGATTTCTGGAGATGAATCTGTTCCCCCATACATCCCAAAGCAAAAGCAGGTATTTAATGGCTTCCTAACACAGCACAGCCTTTAAGCCTCTGCTCTGCTGAGTGTCTGGCTCCCATCACTCTGAATGGCTTTCCCATGTTCTTCATCCTTTCTGATCAGCACCTTCTGGAGCAATGACCATTCTGTAACCATCAGACAACAGCCACCAACATGAAATTCCCAAGCTGATAGCGCTCACATGACATTAAATGCTGACACAAGGAAATCTTATCTCAGAGAGGTCAGATATGCAGGAAAGATCTTTACTGGAAAGGAGAATAGGGGAAAGGTATCCCTTACAAAGTAACATTGCTTTTATAGAAAATGACTTGGCAATAAGATCTTTCAAAGTTGGACATACTTATTTAAAACTCATTTTAGACCCTCTGGATGACAGAAATGACATTTAGGAGATACAAGTTTCACATTTGCATCCTGACTATTGCATATCTTATGGAAGAAGAGCAGGCCTTCTTCAGATTTTCACTATTCTGAACACTAGTAAAATTTCCTGCAATATATAGGATGAAAACAGCAACCAGAACAGATATATTTGTACAGATAGGAAAATTTCAATGTCTTCCATTGCCCTGACAAAACCACCTATGAATGATAAGTCCTCCCCTGCAAGTCAGAGAATCTTCAGGTTCTAATTTTGGCCGATTGCTGGCTTGCACTGAGACGCTCTGCAATAAGTACCATGTCAGAGAACAGACTGATTTAAACCCTGAGAATGCAGGCTCCTGCATTTGTGCAGACACATGTTTCCATGCCTTTTCAGGACAGTAGTAGTGGGAGCCACTCCAACAGCCTGGCAAGCCCACGCAGAATTTGGTACATGACAAACTGGCTTGCACCAGATTACATTTGAAAGCTGTCTGCAGTGGGACTGGCCAACCTAACAAAGTCATGCATGGGGTTGAGGAAAGGTGAATGGCAGCATAAACTGGTCACATGAAACTTAAATAATTCGAACAATTTCACTAGAACTGGTTCTTTTCTGGCTACAAATTCTACAGAAATGTGTCCATTCATGAGGGTCATAGGCATTTGTTCCAAAAGAAAGATTCTGTTGACTACTGGGCATTGGAGCTTGCTGATAGATGCTGAAATATTATAATAAAGGGTGCACAAACAAACAGTATCTCCCTACTGCTGCCATTTTTTCATCATAAAACTGCAGGAGAGCAGCACTGTGTATTTAAAACAAACAATGATGGGAAGATGCACCTTCAGAAAAGCAGCCCAGATACCAGACAGGACACTGAGGAGTGCTGCACATCAGTGGAACTGGTTCCAGAAAAGAATTGCTGGATAGTCCATCATCTGCAGTACTGCTCCAGTGAGTGCTGTTCACCAAACAGCAACATGCTTTCTCTCTGTGTTCTAGGGTTCTTTTCAATTAATATTTGTTTTACTTATGTTGAATCACTGCTCATCTACTAAGATATTATTTGATTTAAAAAAAGAAAAAAATCCTTTCTTCTTGGTTACATTTTCACACAGGTTTTTTGAAGTAGGAGAGTAAACACACAGTCCCTATGATGGCAATTTCCATTCATAGTTTGACAACTAAATGTTGCGATGTTACTTGAAACTCCTGCCTCTTATCTTTCAATTTTTCTTTAGGGAAAAACAGCACAGAAATATACTCTGCCATCTATTTGAAAAGATGCAGATATAATCCACCTATGATGATGCAATTTTTGGAACTAAGACTGTGATCCAAAACAGCAGTCTGATCTACATTTTAAACACAGCTATTACAATAAATAAAACCAAACACGGTGATTCTCCACATATTTTTATTTATTCTGATAACGTTTTGCAAGATTTCTGGCTGAGAATGCTTTACATAAGTAATCATTATTGAAAAGTTTCCCTGAAAAATATGTACCTTAAGACTGTAGTCAAAGCAGAATTATAGATGGGGGGAGTATGCATCCAGATCTTTGTTTTTCATCTGTGGTGCAGAAGCTGCTGGCCATCAAATGTTTAAATATCTGACGGTCTTCTGATGGCAGACAACCAGCAACATAAGATCAGTTAGGGGCAGCTGACTGTCAACATCACAGGAAAACCCATCTCCTCTGGCATTGCCAGGGACTTTGTTCATTTGGGGCAGCAATGGCAAACCAAGCTGTCCCACAGGCCAGGGTGCAGCAGGGAGGTGGCTGAGGGGACTGATGGCACTCATCTGGCTTCCTGCAAGGCACCACACCCCTGTGGAGGAGCTGTACTTCTCCAACAGCTTGGACAGTTTCAGTGTGTCTGTCTGCACCCTAACAGATGCAAAGGCTTTCTCTCAGAACAGATTTTCATTAACTTGTACTACCAAGCCCTCTCCTATGCAAAAACAGAAGGAGGTTTTACAGAAATTCAAAGAATTCTCTTATTCAACAAACTTGCCGCATTTTTAGTACTCAGAGTGCATTTGTTTCAAACTGTCAATCTGGTCACACTGAGCAGAGGAACTCCCTAAGGGTAATGCTTTTACTTAAGGTTGGATTTTGCCTCTAACACTTGAGTTAAAACTCCTCTGCTGTAGCAAAAAGCCATCAAAAGGGTTAAACAGGTTTGGTGCTGAAATCCAATTATGTGTAGCTCGGGAACTA
>NC_031780.1:14562346-14589846 GCF_001522545.3 Parus major | reverse complement strand
TATAAACTTGAAACATGCTCCTGGCCTTTATTTTTAATCTTCATTTAGCTTCCTACCTGCTGCAGCTCTGAGAGGTCCAGGAATCTGTTCCAGCACCATAAAAAAAGTACAGTCATCCTAGTTAAGTCCACACTATCTCACTTATTTATTGCTGAGTATAAACATCTTCACACATCTGTGGGCAGGTTGTTCCCTCTGTGGCTCCTTCATAGCCTGTGGCCTGATGACTTTTTTGGGGTTAGAAATTTAAATGGAAGGAACAAAGAGTCTTTCATCCCCCAGCTATAACTGAACTGGACCTGTGTACCACTCAGCACAAGATGCTTAAGCTTACGCCAACGCCTGTAATGTCAGAGTCAAATAAAAACCTTGTCATTGATAATGGTGGCAAAAGGGGTAGCTTACTCATTTGTACTTCACAGAGTATCTGTGTGGAAAACAATCCCAAACTATGAAGATAATCAAGTATTTCCAGAGGTGTTAATTTGGGAGCTTCCATTTCATTTTAGTAGACCACAACTTCAAATCCGAACTTGAATATAGACTCTTTCATTGAGCTCTTTAATCAAATTCATTTGTAAATTAAGCTACAAACAACCTGTCAAAGCCCATTAAGACACCTGTACAAAACTCTCCTGGAGTATGCACTGTACACCACCACGCAGTATAGCACATCAAGCCTCAGATCTACACTGCTCTTCTCTGTGGCTTTCTGCAAGACTGTTGGATGCACACATCCTTTTCAATGGCCTACATCAAACACAGTTTCCTGTTCACATACAAAGTTGGAAATACTAACATAAGAATGTAAGAATGCCAGAAAATCTGGACAAAAGTTATTTCTTTTCATTCACTGAACTGATGGCCACCTTGCTGAATTTCATTATATACCCCTTAGGAGTTTAACAGTCCTTACAACCTTAGGAACATACCCTGTATGGAGGAAAAATCAGCATTATTTTATCAGACATTTATCTCATTCCACAAAAACATTGACTTCCAAAGAAGTCTGTATTTCTCAGTATATCTAGTACAAAGCTACCTACTAAAAAACACATTAAGAAAAAGCCTCACATATTTAAATAGTATGTAATTGCAACAAAAATTCCATTGAAATAAAAATCACAGCTGATACTGAAGCTCTGCAACCCTGACCTCCATCAACAGGCTCAACATTAATTGTCAAATCAGTTCTTCCTCTTGCCTAGCTATGGGGAGGGTAACTTACAATCATTCCCAGGAAAAGCACCAGGCTCAGCTCCATCTGCAGCCTGAGCCACCAGACACAGACAACTCTTCTAGTACCCCATAACAACTATCCCATTTCCTCATTCCAGAGGTGTCTGAGCTCAGAAGCCAAGCTATTTCCCAGCACAGAACCAGAATGGGAAGGGAACAAAGTTTTCCCTCTCTGCTGCTGAGAACTGAGTGGTGCTTTTCACAGTCCGGTCACAGCCCAGCATGGTGTCGGAGCTGCGTTTTTGCTTAGAGCTCAGCGAATCCAGGATTTGGTTTTGGGAAACTTATGTGCTTCATGAGTTGTGAAAGAGTCCCTGGGTTAAACACAGTGGGGTTTTCTGAACACAGAAGCTGGGAATGGAAGGAACATGTGGAAATTTTGGACTCTTTGGGGAAACATGTACAAGGCATGCCTCACTAATAACTCACTATGAACCAAGGCAAAATGTTCCTCTGTGTCAGTAATGATATCTTCTCAGTTTGGCCTTTTAATACTGATGTCAACAGAAGCCCCATACAATTTTAAAGGTAGAACATGATTCAGTAATTTTTACCATAATTCTCTACCATATTTTATAGCAATAATGCTGCTGCAGCTATGATGATCTAAGGACATAAGCACAGCAGAATTTGAAGTAACAGCTTATATTAAAAACTTAACTACCACCAAAACAGCTAACATAATCTGGAAAAGCAGGAATGTATTTCAGGTACAAATTCTTTTTCAAGAACAGAGCAAGCAAAAAACCTCCAGCTCAGTTACCGAAGTCAAACTCAAAACAATTATTCCCAGTCTACGCTTATCTTATATTTGATAGTGTTGTTTGGTCTGGAGTTATTTTTATTTTAAGAAATAACTTTAATATTTATTTTTAAGGAAAAAAAGAATATTAAGGAAATAAATTTCTTGTCTTAGTTTTTAAGATATGCATTATAGCAAACACAGAAGCACTGAACTCAATATCTGTGGGGTAATTCTGCCATGGCCACCACTGTGCTGTTGTGGTGAAGGGCACACCTGTAAACCATCACAAGCCAGCCCTGCCCCTTACAAATATTGTGATAAAATGAAAATTTATTAGAAAAGTCACTGTAAGTGGCTAATCATGGTGGGAATCTAACCATGATGTTACTGGTGACCCAACCCCTGGCAGTCATCCTTCAAAAACTCCTATATATATTTCTGAAGATATATGTGTTTGTGTGACACACCTTTCAGTGCTGGAGGATACAGTCAGTAGCTGAAGAAAACAGAGAACTTGCTAAGTTAAGGTAATACCATGCTTATTTTAGTGATATTTCTGGACTTTCTGGATACTTGGGTACAAAGATATTTTTTATAAAATCCTCTAATTTATAACTAAATAAATTAGTTATTAATTTAAAAGAAGTGTGCATTAGAAACAGTTTAGGCCAGTAAAATTTAAAAAGCTTAACTCTCTTTATCCAGAGGCCAAAAGGAATCCTGAAAGGTTTGCATAGTAATGTCTTTTGATAACTGCCCACAGGAAAAAAACTTGTACGATCTCCAGAATGAACTTCCTGCTAATTGTTAAGTTTTGATAACTGATGATAAAGCGTGAACGACTTCATCTACCACAAACTCAGACAATACTGTCTGGATGCAGTTTGGAATGGAAACTGTCTACTTTCATGTTTAAATATTAAAAGACAGAGGGGCGGGGCTCAGCTCATTTTCCCTGAGCTCAACACACCGCAAACCACGGCAGTGCCACCATTCAACTCTTGTCCACAAATGTCTATCCACCAACCTCAATACATTCAACAAAGAAAGCTCATCTGTACTTTACAGCAGCAGAGGCTGGAGCATATAAAGACAACATTGCTTGCCAGGGCTTATAGAAAAGTTTGTGGAAGCAAGAAGCTCATTTCATTTTGGGTCCTATCTCTGCCCCATGACATCAACAACAACCTTGAAGATGACTGTAGTAGACTTAAATATTTAAAGGCTTATGTTCAACTCATTTCAGCACATATGACCTGACAGACTGAAGGACAAACATCACAGGTAGAAGCTATCACACAAATCAATACTACTGTGTCATTCCATATAGAGACTGTCATAAGAAATGCACATTGCAAGACACTTGCAAAGTTACATGGACTGAAATATTTATAATTGCAGAGTGGACTTGACACAAATGAACATCTTACTTTAAAAATAAAAATACAATCCTTATTCACAGCTGTGGTGAAGGTATGAGCTGATGGACCTCCCTATGACCTTGTTTTCTAGTCTTTTCTAAGCTTTCCATTTTCCTACTTTTATCAAGTACCTCTCTTTGTTCTCAAACACTTCTCAAGGAACTTTTATTGCAGTAATTCCCAGTGCTGGGAAGTTCATCTACTGGCAATGGTTCAATGAGACCCCTCTAAACATTACTGTTGCATCACAGACCAGGGAAAGATATTTATGACAATTTCATTGCAAGTCTGGAAAACTCAACTAACTCTGAAACACAGAACACCTTCTAGGTGGGACAACTACAAACTATCTAAAGAGTTACATTTGTCAGATCCCAAATTTGGGTTGGGATGACAGAAGAGGGAGAGCTTTTGAGTCTATTTTCAGATAAAATTCACAAAGTGATTAATATTTATCACATGAATTTAAACAATTTTATCTTAATAGAATACAAAGTCCAACAGAGGCTGTAGTAGGTATGTTTACACAGGCACCTCTTCACCTGTCACAAGGACAGAAAGCAAGAATTATTGAAAAGGATTTGAAAGAACAGACAGTTAGAAAACAGAGTAAGGAAAATGGTATCAAATTGAAACTGCATGGACAATTTAGGCTTAAAGAATGTAATTACACAAACTAAATTATGGGAAATTCTCCTTCTGAGAAAAACAGGGCATGGTCTTTAGTCTGACAAGTGGCCAAACACGTTTCTTAGCCTGCTCAAAAAACTCCCTGTAGCACCTGTGTCTCATAGCACTGGAGCAATCCACAGGGAACTGGAATCCAGTCTGTAAATCACAGCACACCTGAGCACAGCTCCCAACACTGACACCATGTAAGATGGTTCCTTTTGTTTCTTTGATCAAGACTAGAGACTTTTATTCTAGATCCAGCAGTGTAGTGAGATAAGCCTGTGACTTTAGTCAGGATGGTTAAAAGCAACAGATTTTTCAGAAGAGCTCACTACTGGCAGCTACTGCTTTTTCAGCTGACAGTAAGATCCTCAGTTCCTTTGATTTCAGCTGCTCAGCTGAACATGAATCTGATAACAAATATATATATATATATAGTGGAAAGATATTATAAATATACAATTAATAAAGGTGTGGAGGTTGAGTAGTACTCACCTGTTGAGTAATGCTATCCACTAAAACTCCTGAACCTGCCCTTCCTATTTAAATAATGAGATACTCTACTCCCTGGGTTTGTAGGGCAGCACTACTACAAGTTACACATCGGCCAGATGCCTTGATGGATTAAGTTCAGTATCACCAGTAGCAGCCATTGCCAGCCCAGACTCTGGTGTTCCCATCTCAGTCAGTCTCACCCAGGGTGATGTCTGACCCTGCCCTGGGAGCCCCTCACCCACCTGCTGTACCCCATCTTCTCATGGACCTTCTGAGCAGGCTGGGGAGAAAGTGCTGCAGCATCTCCTCTGCAGGGCACGAGCCTTCTGCCTGCTGCAAGTGTTTCAGTTCTGGGAAATGAGAGGGCTGAAGGCAGCAGAAGCTTTTCTTATGGTTATTTTTGTCAGAGAAATGATTGGTGAAAGAACTTGAGAGCATGTTCTGCTTTCAGAGAAGGAGGACAAGCACTCAGGAGAAGTTGAGGAAATTTTCTATCTTCCTCCTCTCCCCAAAAATCTCCCTGTTCTCATCTTTGAGTGAACTGGAGATAGCTCACCAGCTCTGTTTTTCCCTCTCCAGAAATAGTAGCTTTGGGTACTCAGAAAAACTCTCAGATATAAAGCTGGATGCTATTAAAATGTTGATTATTTTTCAACAACTGTATTGCACGAAAAGATTCTGAACTTGGTTTTCTCCCATCTGTAAGTCTAATGCTGCTGTTCCTATGCAAGCAAAGCCCTCCATTCAAAATCAGTCATGTTCTCTACTTTTTCTGTTTTATTATGATCAAAATGCATATTTATACCATTACATAAAACTCATAGAATATGTAAAAGCACATAACCACAACTGCAGTAAAAATGGACCAGAAAGGACTTCAATGATATTAAACTAGCAAGTGGTTTAGCTTTTTTCCAGAAAAGAAGTCTCACAATGAGTTTTCTTTGTCCCTTAAATGAGACAATTTTAACATAGTAGTTTGCTGTGCTTTCAGTTTGTGTGTAAACGATGTAACAAAGCAATACAATTATTTTTTCTCACAGATTGTAGTGGAAAGCCTGAAGGAAATTTTCTTAAATTTGATGCTTACCTGTTTCCCCAAAAGAATATTTATCTTTCAAATAAAATTAAAAAAAAATAAAATAGGAGTTATATTATTGGTAGCAAAGGTTTCAGCATCCACTAAAATGTCATCTAAAGTTGCCAAATAATTACTTACATGCTGCTGATGACTGTTTGTTTAGGAAAAAGGAGATTTAGCTGCTCACATGTTCATTAGCACACACAGAGAAATGGATGAAAAATTCTTTTGGTACTTAAAACTGATGCCATGGCCGCTGCTTACAAGTATTTCTAATACACAGTGGGTAAAAAGTGAATAATGACCAGATTAAGATATTAAAGAAAAGCAATGATTGAACTTTTTTTTCTTTTTTATTTTAAAGAAATGAAGCAACCAACAAAAATGCCCCTTCTTTTTTCCTGGTTACTCTATAAACCAAAAATGCTTGAAGCAGATTGCCTGTTATTTTAGCAAATATGGTGATTTCTGAGCGTGCCTGTGCTTTTACATATTTGAGTTTTGCAATGATTCAGGCATTATTGCTCTGTAATAGGTGTGGCTGCCTTTGAAATGTAAGCTCACAGCTTCTGTAGTCAGTGAACCATTGCTGATAGGGCTGACTAGTCAGAAGCAAAACTGGCTAGTTATGAAACTACTATAGTATATTCTTTATCTCATACACATTTAAAGGATTTACCTATCTATCCCACTGCAGACCTACTCATTGAGTAGGAGCCAACAGCATATGATTGTGTTAATTAATCTGCTATTGTGAGTAAAGGAACAGCTGCAGTGGTCTCGTGGATACGTTGTCAAAGGAAAACAATGTAATGTTAAGCTTCTGACTGCATATTCTGTTACAAAGGAGGTTTACGAGAAGTTAAATTCATAAATCACAGATCATTTTTATAATAATAATAAATATCATCTGACCTTTAAAGGAAAGGTTTTAGCATTCTTAATTTCAGTTTGAAATATGTTCTGAAATACGATACTTAAGCTTTAACCCAATTCTTTGTTTTGAAAACAAACATTCCCCAGAAATGATAGGAAATGGTAGTAGCTATAGAAATGACCTCTGACTGTACTAGATACATGCCATTGTAGTTTTAACAAAGATCAGAGCCCAAAATATCAAGTTAAAAGAAGAAATTGTTGGCTTCCATCCAATACCTCTTCTAATAAAAACACAATTTCCAATATTATACAGAAATGCAGAATGAAAGGAACATTCATTACAGGGAAAACACTTATTATTTACATAGGATTTTATCTTTTTTTTTTTATATGGAAAAGGGTACAAAAAAGACTTTTTTTCTAAGTAAAATAACATAATCACTTTTGTGATTCAAATCTACCCCCTACCAAATCCTTTTGGACAGTATATACATCAATCCTTTCATAAACACCCAAGTGGTGACTGACCCAAAAGAGAGAACAAACAGAATTTTTTTATGGCTGGCACTTAGAACATAACCATAGAAAATTATGTTAGAAATTCAAGTGGAAAAGTTCCACAATTCAAAACTCCCTTGATTAAACAGGAACCTTGTGCCATGGCCAGCATGATTTTGTGAGAACACCTTGAGATCCTTTTAATTCAGGAGTGAATTGTTTTTTGAATGAACAGAGGAACATCTGATACAACACTTATTTTAAATAACGGGGACCAGATTCTCACTGGGTACAATCAGCAGAGCTCCACTGGCATTCATATGCTTATGCCACTTTACACCAGCACAAGATCTGGTCCAAAAAGTACTATCTGTCAAGTAAACATGTCAAATTATAGAATTCTTGCTTTGTTTTGTTTATTTCTTTTGACAGCTGTACTTGGCTTTATTGGCATATATGCTTTTGATTAAATTAGCTGCTATTTTATTTCTCTTAAATCTTTCACGTCTGTCATCTTTTTCTTTTCTCCTTATTTAAAAAAATCTGTTAAATCTGTGAAAACTAAGACCCAGTCCAGACCTCTGGTACACTGGAATGACTGATGATTTCAGAGGAACTATGCCAATTTAAGGCTCTACAATGTCCTGGCAACAAAAGAGATGTTTCACTTCAACTGGAGTGGAACATATAAGAAAGTCAGAAGTAGCTTTTTTCACAATTTTAGATGTGATTTAAAACAAAGAAAAAGAAGGGAACATAATTTTAGATACGAATCACCAGCGTACAACTTGGTAACCCAGCAGTAACTGCATGGCACCAAACAACAGATTTCAGTCCAACAGCAGCCTCCAAGGAAAGAGAGAAGTGCCAGAAATTAGGACCCCAGTGTTTCAAACACACCAAATAGATATCTTCCAATTTAGAGAGTTGTTCACAATAAGAATCATTTCATGGCTCACAAAATGCAATATGACCTGTGGATACCCAAATAAATTAATAAACCTAATAAAATCAGTGGATGTCCTTTGCATTTAGAGAATGTTGTTCTTCAAAGTAAATTGCATTTGTCCATCCTGTATCCTCCAGAAATAATATATGAATTTTGAGGACTGCCATCTTTATCTGGGCTCATACACTTATTAAACAAATCTGACTATGCTTTCTTAAAATACCAGCACACACCTACTTCCTGAAATACACACACACTACTCACCTCAGCTGTGCAGAATTGCCAATTGCTTGCACAAGATCATTAAAACAACACTTTGGAACTTCAATCAGGCTCTGTGATTCACCAGCGTCATTAATAACTGGGTTGATGACTTCAGTGAGGTTGATTGGGTTGGGTCTTCATGGATATTTAGTATTATGTTTCTTTTCTCAAGTCAGAATTCTCAAATAGAACAATTTATTGGACTTTTTAAAGCCTGATTAAAACACTGCTATCAGCTGAGATTTAGTTTGATGCTACCCACTATTTTCATTTGACAAAATATGCCATAATTTTGGAGAAAATCATATATATATTTAAACAGGAAATTACAGCTTTGATTACAGTACAGTTCCTTTCAGGCTAAGCAGAGAAGAATGCATGGAGAGAAGCAAATTCCCTAAGTTTCCATAATGGAAATCTAAAATGTTCCCAGCAAATAATTGCAATGAAAAGGTACATTGGAATAAATATTAAATTCAGTCATGCTTATGACTGGAAGGTTACCCATGCAGCCTCAGCATCAGATCTAATAACGTTTTTTCCTGATATTCTCTTTCCTTAGAGATCAAATGAATCTATTCTGCCAATTAACATCTGATTTTTATCTCTGAACCAGTTTGTCCTGGATGTTAATACCAGTTCATCAAATTGATGCACGTTCTTCTGCAGCCAGTCAGCAGCTGGTAGTGAACCTGTATGAGGTGAGAGAGGGTTTTATGATCCTTTGGGTGGCCAGGAAAGCAAGTCAACTGAGGGTGACATTAGGGAAGAGTGTGTGAACTGCCCATTTGGCTGTTAACCATTGCTAAAGGTCTCTCCAAAACACAGAACATCCTAAATGGAAATAAACTCGTCACCAACAGCAGGCATCTACCTTTTAATTAATGGAAGTGTGAAGGGTGTTGCAGCAATCTGATGATTGCTTATGGTTTTCCATCAGTCAACATGTGAAATTGGAACTATTCTAGGAGATTCCATCAATTGTCTGAGTTGAACAACTAGTGCTGCTTTAGCCATCCGAGCTCAGCAGCCGCTACTTATTAAAGCTGCCTGCTTAAAAACTCACACTAATTTCTATTGTAATTGCATCTATTTCAATGGACTGGACATTTGCCATTGTGTGACAGAAAAAAAATGGCCTCAGCCAGTTCAAGAAGAATAATGCAAATACAGAATTATCAACCTACTTGATAGCTGATACAATAGTACTTTTACTTTGGACCTACCCGTGATGAATACTGGCTGCAGAAAGATCTGCAATTTTCTAAAAAAAGAACTACAGAATCCAGCTACAGAAACTCAATATAGGCTAGCGTATAAATCACCAGACTGAAGCTCAGGAGATGCTCCACTGGCTCTTTCACTGGAATACTGAATGACCTCAGGCAAATTCTTTTGCCTTCCTTGCCTAAGTTTTGCAGAATATGGAATAGAATTAGCAATATTTTACTTCTGCTCAATTTTTTTGAGATTTATCCATTAAAAAAAATATTGTAAAAGCCAACTGTTTATGTAGTAGATATCTAGAAGCTGACAAAATGATGCTACTTGAATCTTTTTAGTTGAAATAACGAGTTACTATAAACAGATTTGTCCATCTTGGAATAAAAAACAGATCTCTAAAGAAAACTTCTAAAGAGAAG
Organism: Parus major; assembly: GCF_001522545.3. Lineage (NCBI taxonomy): Eukaryota > Metazoa > Chordata > Aves > Passeriformes > Paridae > Parus > Parus major. The sequence goes on along the minus strand of NC_031780.1, from coordinate 14,579,960 downwards.
TCAAACTGGATTCCAAAACCAAGGCAGCATAAGAAATGGACACCATTTATAAAGAAACGATGCATGCAGAGAAATCTTTAAAGCCTGTGAGCCCATACCACCCCAGTGAGTCAGATAGACTTTCCTGAGATATTGTCTTCTAAAAGCAGAGACAGCAAAGCACTTGACACTCTCTGTTGGCAGAATAAAGATGCAACCACTTCTAATGGCTGACTTCATACTGGTATTCTGGCAATTGCTCAAATATAGGTATTTCAGCAATTAACTAATTTTTTTGAGACTTATTGTACTAACTGTTCTTAGTTTACACTGTCCTTATTCATAAACCCTAAGACCTGATCACAACCTTAGTTAAAACTCACTCCAAGAGTAACTACAAGGAAAGTGTTCCTGCCAAAGGCCTTCTCAGCAAGGGGACACCTGATTAGCTTCATGGTAAATGTGGTTTTAGCCAGTATACAAAAGGGACAAAAGTATTGTTAAAAGAAAATCAGGAAGATTTTTGAATCAACAGAGCAGGAAGAAGAACATTAGCACAGATAAGAATATGCAGTTTAATCACTATACAGATGAGAGGTAAAAAATAATATACCATAAAATTTAAGTAAGAACAAAGATCTTCACAAATATATTTCCCAAAGCCCACTCCCAACCAAAAGAGACTGTAGGAACAGCTAGTAGCAACACTACACAATATTTCACCTAAAACTTGATGGCTAAAGGATGTTTCTATGTGGTAGGAGAAGATAGACACTACCACCCAGGAGCTGGTTGGTAGATAAAAGAATTTCCTAACCTGATGGTACATGGAAACTATGCACTGCCTCTGCTGGGGTAACAAATAAAAGCTACAAATTCAATGGCTTTCAATCTGAAAGCTCTAAAATAAATAAGCAAAACAAAACAGCAACAGAGAAAAATACTAATGGGTTTAGACTCTGTTCTGCTCCCATCCCAAATGAAGATGACAGCTGGGGACTTCCAGCAGATCCACAAGAGAATGAGGATTTCCTATCCACAAGCCACTGTCACTCCACATCCCAGCCCCAGAACAAAACATCTGATCAGGACATTAGGAAGTTCTTGTCATTAGGCAGTCACCTGGAAACAGATACTGAACAGAAACATTGGAAACACTGGCTGATTGCTGGATATCACTTAGCACTAAAAATTAAATAGCAAAAGAACTAAAAATATCTCCTAAGGGAAAGGTAAAAAGACAGAAGGAGCATAAACAGTGCTTCCTTTTGAGACTGAAAGCAATCAATGACAGCAAGACAAACACTAGGCAGAATGCAATTTCATTCCTGACAATACAGAATTTAAAAACCTTAATTTTTTAACAATTTTCAGTTTACTCTGACAATGGAAGTTGTCAGAGAAATTGTTTTAAATGTGCCATGTATGATCAAGACTTAGTATCTCATAAGGAAACAGATTTAGGGATTTTATGTTGACCAAAGCCTAAAATCTGTAAGCCCTGGTAACCTCCTTTAACCAGGTAAACTCTGTTAAAGGCTTCTGATACAAGGCCAATATAGATGAGAAAAAAACTATTCAGTATCTGAGATCCAAAAGAAAAGGGAGTTTATAAAGACTTGTTGGAAAACCAAAACATATAGAGGAATACTTTTTTAATCTAATTGTCTAAGCCAGTAGTTTGAGAATGCTACTGGCACAGGTGACCAAAAGATCTCAAGAACTTTAAAGAGTTGAGAGGCAGAAGAAATTCATTAAAACCCATTGTCATGAGGTGCTAGGGCAAGAGAATGAAAAGCTGCTGCCTTGTCTGTTTTTTGACTTCTTTGAGACAATTCTACTGGCAGATTTTGCACCCAAGCACTAACACAGACTATGAGACATCTCGTGTTTCTGCCAGGAGTCCCAGTGCAGGGGACTCCAGTGGAAGCAGCCTGCAGTACAGAAGGCTTAGGACTGCTTGTCTCCTCTGTTCCAGAATAGCAGATTGCTAGAAACCTTCAGAATCTCTAAATATAAATGCATTCTAGTGAAAAATGAGAGGTGGCACATCAGAGCTGAGTCCTCAAGAGCTGAGTTTCTTAGACTGTGATTTTGGGCAGAGTGCAGTGAAGGAGCCACTGTGCACATGGATACCTCCTGAATGTGCCATGCACTACGAGGGAAGTGGGACACACCAGATAAATGATTTGGTATCTTTTCACCCAGCTGGAGTTCACTGCCATTTTAACTGTCTGCAGCAGTCTTTTGTAGCTTTAGAGTTACTGTATTCCAGAACCCAACAAAATATGCAATAGCAGCCCTTCAATTACATCCACTTCCAGGGAAGAGCCATCCAGGAGACTGCTGCCCAACCATTGCACAACAAAGCTCAGCAGTGTCAGAAATTCTGGGGATCTGCTCCAACAGAGCACTGATATTGGGTTGGACTCCCATAGCCAAGGCTCCCACTTTTATATGGTGCAGCCAGTATCAAAAAAAAACAAGTCTTTTCCACACAACAAAAAGAACCCCACCAACCAAAACAAACAAACAAGAATCCAGCCCATAAACAAACAAACCAAATTATAAACCCCTTAAGACATGGTATTTTACAGTTTTCACTCAGGTCAGTGTTTTTCTGAGTATTTTCACTACTGCATTATCAAATCCTGTAATAATACCACTTTATTTAAGGTATTCTCTTCATATGCATTAGAACTCTCATCTTCTGGAGCTGTTTTTACTGGGACAATAAGAAATGGGGGGAAATTATTTTTTCTAGATCTTTATTCCCTTGCTCAGTCACTAAGAAAAAAAGCCAACCACATCAAAATGAACTAGGTTAGAAGACAGAGAGGCAGACGAAGGCATGCACAGGTCTAGAACCTCCAGATACATAACCAGATACAGATATACTTTAGAGTAGTGAAAGGATGATGTTGAAATGAAGTAGGGCTTTTCCCAGTCTGTATCTGTTAGTACAGAACAGTCTTTTCTGTGTATGGCATTGTCTTGTGCCCTGGAAAAAGCATTTACAAAATTCTCCCAACTTTGCAGTAATGTTATCGGAGAATGGATATATTCTATTTTTTAAAAAAAATCTATTCCTGAAGCAAAATAATTCTTATTGAACTGTGACAGAAAAAGATCCAAAAGGAATTTTAATTAAATAAATTACAACAATATTATTTAACTTTTTTTTTTTAATATTGGTAAGTAAAGGAAGGAATATGCCTGTTCTTAATTTCATTTGGTGCCATGATGAAGTAGAAGCACTGGAGAGTGGTAATCGCAAGAGTAATTTTAGCTGCACACTATAATATGCTGGAAGTGACTTACAATGGCATCATTATGCAAAGTCTATTATATTTGTCAAAGCCTTTTAAGTAACAGCAATGGAAACAGTGAGAAGAATAGCAAGATGGGCCATCAGATGAATAAGGAATCTTATTCTATGGAAAAATATTTGCACACCTCTTTTTGAATCCTCTCATGTTAGTTTTAATGTTAGGGCTCCTGCAAGGAAACAAACACTTGTACTGATTATATGGGTCAAGACTTATTTTTTAGGAGATAACACCTCACTATATGAAATTACAAATTTGTAAGACAGTGCAGAACCACTTAAGCAGCTATTCTTAGAAAACAAGATTCTTATCTGATCAAACATTTCTTGGTCCTTTATGAAGTACAAGTCAAAGGACATTAAGAATCACAGAAGAGAGACTGTTTAAAATACAGAACACCCAACCACTCATCTGGATTATACTATCCAGAATCACTGCCCAAATGGAAAAAGCATGTCCATTTTTTAAGTAGCATTAGTACACAGTGATTTTTTATGGCATCAACCACAAAAACTATTCTGGCTTACCAATCACAATACTCTCTATCCCAGCCTATTATCTCTGCAAACCAGTAGCCCAAAACTACTTAGAGAAATGTTTGGAACTTGTGCAGAAATGTCTTAAATGGATGGTATCTTGGTATCTCTTACCAGTATTTAAAGTTAACAATTAGACAAAACATAAAGTAGTCTGATCAATTAAGCAGGAAATCAGGGACCAGAGCATCCTTTGAGATGTATGCATTAAAGACAGTTGGAAGAACTGGATATTATTCTTTCTGGAAATTGTTTTTAAGTATATTACAAGAAGAAAAAATTAATCATATTCTTAAATCCTCTGAAACACAACAGCTTTCAGAGGAAAAAAATCATTGTAGGAGCATTGCAAGAAGCAGCATGAATAGGGTTACAATCTCTCCCAGTTTTTAAAGCCATGGACCCAATCCTCAGTACACAGGTGTGCATCTCCCTTTTACATTTTATAATAACATTAAGTCTCCCTAACAGTATGTTTGAAGTCAATACATCCACATTGAAAGGAGTTCCAATCATATGCACACAAGAAATGGCAGAAGAAGCTTTAAAAAGCAGACTTACTAAATCTTCAGTCAAGCCAGCCCTCAAAACTCATTTTCTACCACAATTTGCAGAAAGGAGACTCACAAAACTCATACACATATTAGTCTCTCACTTCTCCTCTAACATTTACAGGCATTCAAAAAAGTGTGGTTTTTTTAAGACAAAAATCTTTTTCTTACACTTAACTCTAAGTTTCTTGTTCAATTTAAAAACAGCAGCAAAATTAAACATTTTCTTAATGAAAAAACTACTGACTGCATGCATTGTAAACATCAACAGCTACTAAAGACATCTCCTAGATTTTATGTCCCAATTGTGTGATCCAGAATCCTAATTTGTCTAATGTACAATATAAGCAAAGCCAAACTGCACTGCAGAAATCTGAAATACCATTTCAACTGCTCTTAATTTACCTTTTATGACCCAAAGCAGGGCCTGAGATCTGCACTCCATGCTCCCACCACCTTTTGGCTATAGCAAAATCCAGTTCTGGAAACTCTACTTAGACAGAATCAATTCTTGTCGTACTTAATGTAAAACAACGTGAACTAAATATATCTGATCTTCTTTTCCATTAGATCAAGCAGTCCTGAAAAGCTATGGCAGAATTTGCATTCAAGATGCTGACCAATAATGCGTGTTTTAACTTGCTGTGGCAAATAAAACTTTGTGCCATATGGCTGATTAGAGATATTCTCTCTCTTTTTCTTCTCCTCTAAACAGCTGGGTGAGTAACAACAAGCAAAAGACAGTCAGCAGCTGCACACTGTTATCATTACTTTGATACTGCTTGAAGGAATCTAAGCCTTCCACAGGTATGCACCTGAGATTAGAGGCAAAGAGTTTTCCTCTCTAAATATGAGACAAAACAGCGTTGGGAGTTATAATTATGTTTTACAGGTGTCATCAGAACAATGCTTCCAAATTTTACCCAGAACAAACATACCCTCTTTCCATTTTGTGATCGAATTTTTCAAAGACCTTCAGGGAAAAGATATTATTGTACAAAGGCAACAACAGTGAGTAAATAAGTATAAAGGCAAACACTTCCATTGCAGACTTCCCAACTTTATCTATTTCACCCATGCAACTTTAGTAGTTATCCAACAGGATCTGCAAACAGAGCATTAACTGTCAGGCCGTGTTTGATTCCCATGTACCAGGGATTCCCAGGCTGGAATGCCACTGCACCCCCACATCTGGCACAGGTTGCTATTCAGAGGAGAATTTATGAGCCACGTGCCTCTGGCTCCTCATTTGTCAAAAGGTGTTTGGAAATGATAATGGCTAAAGGAACTTCACCTGATATTACCTTCTTTGCACCCAAAGTTTTAGTGGCCACAGGAATGCCTGAGCTGAGTGTCAGTTGCAGCTGGGGCTGAGTGGGAAGAGGGAATTTGAAACAAGAGGTAGAACAGGTTACAAAAGCAAGTTATGCTGTGGACACCTCTCTGCCCACACAGCTCTTGCCTCACTTTTACCATCCCATCTGAAAGGGAATGTAATTGATAGCTCTGAATGGTAACATATTTTAGGTCTTTCATTGCTGTTTTATTATAAATTAAAAACAAACAAAAACAAACAAAAAACAACCAAACTAAGCCACAAACTGCTGTGATAATAAAGATGTTTATAAGACAACTACAGCTGTGTTACCTCCTATCCCTAAAGTAAGTGACCCCAGATGTGGAAGGAAAGAAGGCAAACTGTTTTCAGCTTTCTCCTCCAGGGAGCTGGAGATTGCATTTGAGTTTGGACTTTGGAGATTATCAGGATAATTTCTCAGCTTCTTTGGATGGTGGTTCTTCCTTCAACATTAAATAAGTGAATGGGAGCAATATTTCCCAGAACAGCACAATTAAAGAGAACAACACAGAATCTATTAAAAAAAGCTAATTTTTCCATGATAAGTTTATATTTAAAAGGACCTTAGGATAATTCTCATCCAGTCATCATACTAAAAGTCACCACTAGAGCTGTGCACCCAGTCATAGGGTTAAGAATTTTGAGAGTTCATCATAAAACATGTGTAAAGCAGCACAAATCAAAGGAATAGTTGTAGAAATTTCACAAGCTTTTTGTCTCATGTAACACATGAATAGGAAAAATAAAACCCATTGGGTATATAAGGTTTCCAGCTAAGCAGGGAATGACAATTACAGTGCAGCACTAATTGTGGTCTTTGTGAATATTAAAGGTCTTTTTCTATGCACACAGATATATTTTCAGGACAGAAACCACCCTTTTATTGTTGGAAAGCACCTAGAAATCTCTGGACACTACTCTACCAGCAGCTGTGTTATTTTTCTTTAAGTTTAAGTTATTGCACATGGCATCGTTGCTAGGTAGGACTTGGCTTCCAGCTTTGTAACACTGATGGCTGAAGTCTGGGCTGGACTAAGAAACAAGCAAAAATTCAGAGGTGAAAATTACCTCTGTGGGGGTGGTTTGTATTTGTTAATGCCTTTTAAAAATTGTCTTGGATATTTGCTTGAGCAAGGTATTGCCAGTCTCTGCTCTCCAGGCATCCTAGCACTTGTACTCTTGTTGCTTTCAAGTTCAGTGTCACCAAGATACTTTCAGGCAACAGATCATCTAATAAAGAACAATATGATGTCAGTGTGTAATGACTTCTTGAGAAAAAGAGTGATGTTATTCACCAATACAAAGAGACAGTCTCACTTTCTTCTCCGATAAACAACTTGGTAATGAAAGATTTTTTTTAGAGGTATAGAACAAGTGAAGGAAATTTAAAGGGGCATAGCAACTTGTATGTTAAAAAGCTCAAACACCCACATTTTAAATATTAATAACAGACAGAGCCACTGATTCCATTTCTATTGACAGGAAATTAAAAAAATAAACACATAAAAATTCAGACGAGGATTTAAAAAAACATTATCCAGTGACAGAGTCTGAAGAAAGGAATATTTCTCAAAACACAACATTTACAGAAAAGCAGTAAAAATTATCACTATGCTCATGTTTGTACTAAACTCACATTTGATGTAACTGATTAAAATACAGTAGATGACACTGGTAGCTCATGCAGGATTAGAAGTTTTAAACTACAAATGCTGCAAGAGTGTACCTTAATAAGCACACAGTGCACAGCAGTCAAGCTCTGCCAGGAAGGCTTGAAGTGTACCTGTCTTACATTTTTTCCTATACTTTAAGTCCCCTACACTGCCCAACATCCCTAACATGCCCTATACATCTGTACTGTAAATGCAAATCAGGTCCAAATCCCTGAATATCTTTGTATTTTTTAATTCACTAATGCCACCAGCACTCTGCATGTAGCAAAAAGATGGTCATTAAGAAAAGATATCATGAACCATTTTTAAATAGAATACATTTACCACAATCTTATTGCTAGTCTTGGTTTTGTTCTTTAATAGTGCTAAATAGTCACTTGGGAAAGCATGTTATGTACAAACAGTGCACACAAAGCTTAATTCTTCTGCAACTTCAGACAGGAGTGTAAAAAGCAAGCTGGAGTCCAAAGGCAAGGAGGTAGAGCTCTAGTAAATCTGATGCAAAGCCTAATCTGTCTTTTGTCTGTACAGTCTGTGGAATATTTGAAAGGGAAGCAAACACACCAGCAAACATAGCATGTTACTTGTCTCAAGGGATGTTCTGAATTTCTGATCATCCACCCAGTCACAGATAATCAAAGGAAGGACCTAGCAAACCAAAAAGTTTTAGGGCAGGTCATCTATTTCTCCATCTCTGTCCCTTCATATAGGTTGCATTCCAGCTCATCAGCAGGCTATGCTATAAATGGTAAGAGTCTAAGAAAGTAGTAGAGGCAATATCTCTGAAAACTATTTCTAATGCTACTTCTGTGCACGCTTTGTTTTAGTAGGCAATGGAATGGATAGACAGCTTTTGTGGTTTCATCTCACTCCAAAGTGCAGTGCCTCTTCCTAGTGCACAGTCTTGCAAGATTTTAGAGAAATGACCTTCCTGTTGTTGGCACTGTCACAGGCAGACAAACCCAGATAGCTCAGTGCTAGCTGCCTACTGAGTTTGATCATTGGTGTGAGACGGGGTTGCACTGAAAAAATACCAACCACAAACCTGGAAGACTCTTAGTTCACACTCTTGCCCTTCTAATTTATACTTCAAAAGATGATATTAACTGGTATTAGAACAGAAAAGTATTCTATTTTTAATTCTCAATTGTAATAACCAGTTAAGAATACAGTAGCAGAAAATAAAAAATTAACTATAAAGCTAGCTGGCGAAATAAAACATACAAAACCCCTACATAATAAATCTTACGTACTCAAAAGCTGTGGCAAATTATCAGAACTGTACAGTGTTACTTTAAGATGGTGAAGAGTTGATGAGGCTGGTTGAAAAAAGCATGAACAGGGCCTCTTGCTTATCTTGCACCTGGCTCGAGCAAAGTCTCGGAGCTCTCATGGCCTGATGTTGTTTCAGTGAGGCACAGGAGAACATCAAGCCTCTGAAGCAGCCAAAAGCCACACTCCCTTCACTGTGAAAAGCAACACTTGTAATAAATCTGTTTCATTAAGGAGATAAGGGTGTGCACAAAGACCCTCTGATGAAGGTCAGAGAGCCTTTGCTGCTGCCTCAGTACGTGGAGGAGGAGGGCCAAAGTGTTTGTTCTACCTCTTTGTCAATTATAAATTCTGACAGGATAACGGAGACTCTCATTAAGCTCCATTAACATATTGACTTACACATCCCTCAGGATTCAAATGAAGGAGAACATGGGACATGCAATGCATGTATGACCAAAGTCACCAAACCCTGTCCATACCATGCAATTGTTCCATCCCCTTGGGACAAACCAAAATTTATAATATAAAAGGGAGGCTTCAGGGCACAAAAGGCCAGAGGAGGAAAACACCTCTGGAGAAGGAAAACACCTCTGGAGGAGGAAAACATCTCTGCCTGCTCAGGATCAGCCAGTGGATTGTGTCTCTCCCCCTCTCCTGAAGGGACGCCTTTAGGTGAGCTTTGCGTCTCCAACTGTGTTGGAGTACACCCGGGAATATTCACTTTATATATATATAAATATATATATAAATAAATAAAAATATAAATATAGTTATATTTACCTATAATAATTTTTATAAAATTTTATAAATCATATATTTATTTATAAATTTATATAAATATATAAAAATATATTTATAGCTATGAGAATCTTACTCTACTCTGTACATGACACACATCAGTATTCATTAGCCAGGGCATTTGCCACTGGCAACTGGGAACTTGCTTTCCTGTAGCTTCAGTAAACCTTCAATAAGCATTTGTGAACCTGGATCAGGCAAAGTCCTTATGGAACAAGATCAGACTTTTGGAACTGGATTGATAACTTCACTAACAGTGCTTCTGAACTCCTGCAAGTTCTTCTTTCAAACTCAAGCAGAGCTAGAGGGTTAAACTGGCTGAAATGAAGCCCAGCCGCACCCAGCCCCTCTGATCTCTGAGGACTGGCTGGGACACAAGGGGGTTCATTTTCTGCTAAATACTCATACCTTTAATGCAACAGCAGCTCACTCATCCTTCCACAGTATAAATGTCAATTGATATTCATACTATCCCTCTGAAAAGAGTCCAACTGCCCCACAATTGATTTTTTTTTTCATGGGGGAGTCAGATTACAAGGATACTCATTTTCTGGTTGTATTTTAAGAGTAAAAAATATTATTCCTTCAAGGTATAAGTACAGTTACAACCCATTTCCTTTAATCCTTTTTCTTCGGTATGATTCCACATCTGAAGCTGACAACCAGCATTATACAGTTGACTAAATATAGTTAAAGATACAACGAAGGAAGACACCTCCTCTACTTCATATATAGAGATGACATAAATTAATCAGCTGAAATGTGGGCTGTGTTTTTTTTTTTTTTCATTTTCATTCAAGAATTTGCAGAATTATTTTAAATTGATCTGATGACTTTCATGTTGTTTCTATTATAGTACCTGCCCATCAGTGACTGTTTTGAAAACTACTGAATGGAACCCAGTGTCTGAAATGATCACTATTAAAGAGTCTGCCCTATTTATTTTTATTTTTTTTTAGTCTGACCTTTTGTATCTTTATTCTCAATACTGTAATCTTCATTTTCTTTTTTGTTTGTCTCCTATGGACTTCTCTGTAAACAATGAAGACAGTTTTGAAACACTACCTTCTATACTTGCCAAAATTTACTCTACAGTTTAAGAAAGTCCTGCTACTTAATGTCTGGTATTTTCTTTGGCTACAGAGCCCTTTGAAATTCCGACTAGAGCTGTGAAAACCCAGATGATGAACAAGCACAGTGTATTGAGGATTTAACTTCAAAAAAAAAGTTTTCTAGCCCCATCAAGCTAAATTCAAGTCAGCAGTGCTGTTCAAATACAAGTCAGGAAGTAAAAAATACAAAAAATGTTTATTCAAACAGAATTCTTTCAATAGAAAGCATAGGAGCTTAATGTCAATCAAGGGCAGAAAATAACTAAAAGCCCAATGGGACAAAATCACTGGATCACACACTCACACTCACCTATCTTCTAACTGTGGTACCTGGACATCTTTCATTCACAGTAAAAACTGTACTTTACAAACACTGTAAATTGCATGTTTTACACTGTAAAACATTTCTATTCAGTTCCGCTCAAGTTTGGCTGATAAAAGATCATTTCATGCACTTTTGGGAAGAAATAATATGAAACTAGTGCCCTACACATTCTGATTCTCCACGGCTTTGCACAATTGTTTATACTTTTGCAAAACACATGTAAAACTGGCACAAAGTGCTACCGTTCTGATTTGTCTTTATTTCCCACTGTTAGGGGGAACAGCTTAAAAGCAGAAGACTGAAGGGAAGGACTGTATATCACTCAAGTGACCTTGCAACTGGGAATAAGCCTTGATAAACCAGTGTGAACAGCACGGACCAAGTTTAACAGTGCCTGCACGTCCACTTCTGTGCCCCTGCCTGGGCCCTGCTTTGGGGATCCCTGACTAGCGAGGTAACAGAAATAAATTTATTCTTTGCATCCTAGCCCTGACTTTGTGTTTATCCCAGTTGCCTGCCTTTATCCCAGCAAGATCTGGGAACAACGATGTCGTGGCTAGCAAAAAGGTCAAAGAAGCCAAAAAAGCTGAAAAAGTTGAAAAAGTCGGGGGCCGGAGAGGCTGTGGCGGTGAATCCCCACATTCCAGGATGGCCCAGCACCGAGCGCTGGACCCCTGTGGCCACTTTCCTTGCCACAATGGCTACTCCAGAGACGTGGCCCGAGATAGATGACGGGGTGGTGGTGAACCCCCACAGGGTTGAGATCGCCATGCGCGGGCTGCCCTGGAAAGCCGCATCCAAGTCCTCCCGCAAGCTGGCAGGGAGGCTGGGATGGCTCCTGGCCACGGGGCTGAGAGCTCTCGACAGGGAGGTTATAGCCCTGCAGAGCAAGGTGAGCGAGCTGGAATTGGTCACCTACGCCCGGGCTCGCGACTGCGAGGCGATAGCACTGCAGAGCAAAGTGAGGGAGCTGGAGCTAGTCACCTACGCCCGAGCTCTGGAACGAGAAGTTACAGCACTGCTGGGTAAAGTGAGAGAGCTGGAAAGGGAAGTTGAGACTTTACGGGCTGCAAAGATGATTGCACATGAAGTAACCACCACCCAAGCAGAGCAGTGCTACGAGCAGCAATGCACTATACAGCAGCTGGTGTCACCTAGGCATAAATATGTGGAAAATAAAGTGCTGATCTCCCAAGTTCGTGCTCCAGCTATGAAATCTTCACAGGATCCCAAGGAATGGGATGGAAATCTTTGGCGTGAGTACTCAGACTTTGAGATTGAGATTTAGCCAGATTTAGCAGATAGTGGGGTGGAATAGATCACACACATTTACACTCTGAAAGAGTTCCAATTATGCACTCCTAGACAAGGAAATCCTTTAGAATTAGAAATAATAATTCTTGATTATATAGTCTTATGGGGATTTTGGCCGATGACTGGATAAAAAAACAAAAAACAAAACAAACAAAAAAATAATCTGTAGAATTTTGGTCCAAGTTATTCCAAGGCACCACTGTACATTATACCCTGATGGGAAAATGAATGAAAGATGTAGCTTGGGCACTGCAAGAAACTGAAGGAATTACAGGCCAAAATAGCATGGCTGTACACCTTCAGTACAAAACACTGTGAGGACCAAAAATCTTTAAGATGGTGTCTTTCCCAAAATATTACCTACAGAGGAAATGGAATTGTTTATACCAATGGGTTGTGCAAACTCTTAATCTAGATGTGATCATTCATACAATAACTTCTGACAATGGAGTATAGTTGTTTTTAACTTATTCCTTTTTTTCTATATTCTCTGTTAATATCATATTCTCTGCTTGTATTTCATGTATCTTTGATTATTTCCTGTGCTGTATCTAGGGGGGGGGGTGGACTAGAACTATGTTATTGGTGTCACAAAACCAACATCCAGTCAAAGTTCAATCTGAAATAGCACAAGCCACACCTCTCTAATCTGTGTGGCAAATTACCCCATCTCCAGTTACCAAGCCTGGAGTAATATTGGCTGAAGGAGCTGGAGCAACCACATGTGTATCCCTGGAGAGAGATGACACTCCTGTTTTCTCCACAGGCTGGCTTGTTGTGCTTTTTAGGTTTGTACCATAAGCACATATCTTGGATAAGATTCTCCAAAATCAATATGTAAATACTTGTGTGTGGTTGTTTTTTACTGTAACTAACTTGCCCTTATTCTTCCTGGGAAGTGTCTGTAGAGCAGTGATGTAAACCTCATGTGAGGTTTAACTTTGATATCCAAGGCAGCTGCTCCCTTATATTTGTGAACCTTGCAACACTAGTTACTGGAGAACTACATCCCCCTTCAACATCATGAACTCTGTTCCAAGTTTGAAGGCATGTGCTGCTTTGACCTGGCTGCAGAACCAGTTGGCATGGAGGACATAATTCATTATCTTGAGGACTTCAAATCACAACCTGCCGGTGATGCCTGACAGAAGGGGTGGGGCACTTGACTCAGAGAATTATATGCTTATTTGTTTATTCCTTTTCCCCTGTGCTTAAGTGCCTCTGTAAATCCCATGTCCCACATTTCCAGCTCCACCAGCAGTGGTCTCTTGAGCAAGAATGGGTTAAAAAGCGGAAGACTGGCGAGGAGGACTGTAAATGGCTCAAGTGACCTTGCAGCTGGGAATAACCCTTGATAAGCCACTGTGAGCAGCAGCCAGGGATCCCCTGGCATGGACAGAGTTTAACAGTGCCTGTGTCTCCTCTGGTGTGCCTCTGCTTTGGGGATTCCCCGGTCAGTGAGGTACCAAAAATAAATTTACTCTGCATTCTATCTCTGAGTGTGTGGTTGTCCTGGCTGTCTGTGTCAACTCACACACCCACTCACTGTGCAGAGGTGTCAATGCCAACACACTGCACAGGGGAGCAGAGAATCAGGCCCCACAGTCTCTGAAGACACATTAGTACAGGCTCCTGTGAAAGGATAAGTAAGGACACTAAAACCACTGAGGAAAAGAACAATAATGTTTTTCATTGATAATGCTATACATGTTCTTAGTAATGAGTCTCTCAACTCACTCTAAGTAAAGCAATTGGCATGTTCTTTAGATAGAGCAACAGTACAAATACAGCTGTGTATATCTGACACACAAGCGTTTGATTTTGGACTTGCTGAATGTTCAGCTAGTTGATGAGATCACTTTGCTGTTGCTGCACATAAAAAGCAAGGTATCTGCAGCATGCTTAATTCTGATACTAATCACTCTCCTCAACAGACTGAGAACCTGCATCAGGGTCACTCCTGTGCATCTCTTTTTGCCCTCAGATATATTTGCAAAAAATTTCTATTCACCACAGGGGAGCTGGGAGGAGAACGCCTGGGAATTGATGGGCATCAATTGTACCCACAGCTGTGAGTTCTTCAGTTCTGGCTGCTGCAAACATACTTTCAGGTCTTTTCACAGTTCTTTCAGTGCAAAAGAAATGGAGCCTATTCCTTGGTGTTATTTCAGCAGCCTCACTGGCTTCAGTTTCTCTCCCCATGTTCAGATGGCTCCTGAAGCTGTCATCTATATGAAGACTGAGAGTAGAACAAGAAAGGTAGTGCAATCCTGCCATCAGACTCTCTCTTAAATATAGACAAACTTGCTGTGTTGAGTTTTTATATAAAAAGTAGTGCAAATGATGTTTGGTGGGTAAGTAACTAACACAGATTCCCTTGTACCACAGTATTTTCATACCTTTCCCTTGTCTGGATTTCACAGCTACCACTGTGCTATTGCATTGCCTGTGTCACATGGCCTTGTCCCTTTAGTGCCAGTGAGAGTTTGGTTTTCACTGCAAAGTATCAGGATGTTCAACAGCAAGACTCTAAAGAAACTGCCACAGAGACAATAAAATAGAAAGTGTTCTGTATTTGTTCACTATTTCTGCTTACCCTTTTCAATAATGTCCATTTTCATTCCTTACCCCTTTTTCAAACAAAGTTCATTATAATTATCTGTAGTAGTCACCATCAAATAGTCAGAATTTACACACAGTTACTACAGAGCAGCATCTGAGCAACCACAGTATTATTTCTGCACAGAATAGGAAATAACTGTGGTGACACTGATACCATTGAGTGGTAAATGTGGTTCTGTGTTGCCTTTGAGTTCTTCACTGTACGGGCACCATACCTGTTTCAAGTTACTTTTTCAGTGACAGAATAACAAAGACTATATTAATCATAGCAGATATCTACTTGATTAAAGATATATGTATATACTACATACCTAGACCCATAAGATCCATAAAAGAAAGGCACTGGAGTTTATAAAATAACAGCAATTGTCAACTTCCACTTCTGTAATTTTTCCTCTTTACATGTATATAAACACATCTATTTCCAGCTGCTAATCAAAATCAAAGATGTTCTATTCTTTCACTGAATTCTCTACAAATTATGAAAAATGTCTGTTTTCTCTTTTGTTCACAGAAATCTTTGAATCACCCTTAGGTCTGAGTCAGATCATACCTGGTATTCCATAAATCTCCCAGGAAAGTGGGAAGTGTTTAACATAGGTGCTTAAGACATTTCAGAAAGTCTTTTTAGACTTGCTTCGGTCCCTCTCAGAATAGTTTTATCAGACCATTAAAAGGGAAAAATATGTAGTTTTTGATGAATAGGCTACTCCCCTACCTTGGTGTTAGATAAGATACAAGTAGACCAGTTTTCAATTATTTTAGAATATGATATATGTGGTAAGGCATTCCTTAAAATGTGATGAAGAGGTCATCTAAAAGGAGACATAGGAGGAAAACATGGCTAGAACTCAAGAGAGAAATGAACAGGAAGCACAACTGAGAGAAGTATGACTGTATAAATCCCACTTACAGCAATTCTTACAGAGGACATTTAAAAAATAAATAGCAGTAACTTTACCGCATGTTTAGTGATTTTTCTTGGGAGATCTTTAACATTAACACTGCAGTGTCTCCATTGCTCCAGAAAGATCAGAAATGAGCTCAAAACACTAGACATGGCCCAGAAGTCCCATCCTTACTCCTGCCTCCTAGTCTTGAGTTTACTATTTAAACAAAACCCAAAGTATGGCTACTCCACTGTGTGACTGAGGCTGTCCATCACTGTGCTCCTGGGAATGTCACACTCCATGTGCCTGCTGTGCACAAACAGAAAATACCACACTGGTGTATCACCCTCTTCTTGGGCCTCTGCCTAATGCTGCCTTCCCACTCACTCTTGATAATACTCACTGACATGCTAGCCTGTGAAACTGCAGCCAGGCTCCTGGGGTTACTGAAACCCCAAAGTCACTGTCCAGCACACTGAGACTGCAGCTGGCCCAGGCAGTGAGGGCTGAGAGTGCAAGGGGGGAGCCTTCACCACAAACAAGGGACAGCATTCTGTTGGTACAGGCAACTAGATCAAACCATGACTAGTAAAGATGCCACAAGTTCAGGCTGGATTTGCTAGTGAGAAGGGTGGAGGGATGCTCCACAGATGGCAAGTGTTAGCTCGAATCTTCTTAAATTCTATTTGATTACCACCCACTGATGCAGTACTAACCCATCAGTAACAACGGCCCTGTCACAGTTTCTCAAAAACCCCTTAGATGCAGCTATCAAATGGACATGAAATGGATCAGAATTCATGTATTTTACACTCAGAAACTGTCTCTGTATCCCTTATGGAACTGTAAGAGCTACCAACCCCTGGTGCAAGCCAGCCTGCACAGTAGGGACTGCAGGGAACAAGCCCAGTTCCACAGACACCTTCCCTGTATTGGGACAGGCAGGCAATGTTCTTTGGTTTAGCCCTAAGGAGACAAGCTTACTTTCATTACCAGAAAAATAGAGTGGTGATGTAGCCATCTCTCTTTTTAAGCTCTAGGGACTTGCTTTTATCCAGATCAGTAGTTATGACAGATGTCAGCTGTGGGGAAAAAAGGAGAGTCCAGTTTCCCTGCACTGCCAAGTCACAGCAATTCAAGCCACCAGGTATGGAAATTTCTTACCAACATCCACCTGCTCTTTTACCAAGAATTTTGGCAATTTAATTTTGCCAAAATTATTCAGGGCTTCAGGATCACAAAGCGTATTCCTCAGCCTCCCAGAAAACATCAGTCTGAGACTCACAAACCTTCCTCCAGGATTTGGGGGTTCGTACCCTAACTTGGGGTGTGAGATTAGGGCACCTAGGCAGGCTCATCCAAACCAGTGACATTCAGATGTCCAAATCAGCATCAGACTTCCCAGAAAGGTAATGTTGGGTTGGGCTGCATTTTCAGCTTTCCCCATGCTGTATTAGAGCTGGTTGTAACAATTTTGTGGTGCCCCTGTAAGTTGGGAGAATGGCCTCAACAAACACTAAGAAACAACATGCATATATAACACTGAGATAGAATGGAAATTACATTGTGGTTTTCAATTTTCCAGAGACCAGTGATACCCATTTTATCTGTGGACACCCACAGACTACAATCTGAGGGCTAAACAACAAAACTACAGCTTAGTCTCTTTTCCCTGGCAATAAAAATACTTTTTTTTACATGATCACATTCTCTGTACCAATAGACCATGTTACTTGAATATGTCATGAGAGGCAGGAAAGAGAATCAGTCTGTGGCCTTTCCTTTACAACAGGACTTGGACATGTGCCTTGCACCACTCCATTGTGTCCCCTCCACAGCTCATAAAGTATGTG
>NC_031780.1:14517346-14557346 GCF_001522545.3 Parus major | reverse complement strand
CTGAATCTCTTTTTAATCAGTCTGGTGGCCAGGTACAAGGACATAGCTAAGGAACTGACATGGTTGTCAGAAGGAGGGCAATCAGAGAGGTGAGCCAACATGCAGTTTATTAGCTATGGCTCAAAGAAGGCATCTTTCCTCACCCTTTCACACGGAGCACGGGGCAGGATCTGCAAGAGAGACACCATGAATAGAAGAGGAGGACAAAACCACCTTCCAAAACCTGGAGGGAGAGGCCCTGGAAGCGACATAGCCATTGGTGGCTGCTCAGAGCCTGCACGGTGGGAAGGCGTCAGCTGAAAGGCTGGAAACCTGCCCTTGGAGGGGAAAAGGGTGAGCAGAGAATTAACCTCGAAGGCATTGCGGGAACCCAAACACAGATGTTCTGGCAAATAATACCACATCCCTGTGGACTGGAGGAAACGACCTGACAAGAGAATGCATAAACTATTTTACTGCTGTGATTTCAAATACAGCTATGTAGCTTTCAGTGCAGAGAGGGAAGAAGAAGTTTTCATACCTGAAGAGGAGGGTGAGGAAGGATGAGGGCTGTCCTCCTGAGCACTCCCTGTCTGCGAGAGACCCCCACCTACTCCGCTTTCTTCAGTAATGTTAGAGGACCCAGGTGTTGTTGACCTGCTGACAGACTGAGACTCTTGATCACTTCCAGACCCACGCCGCTCATCAAGGCTACCTTGAATTATTTCATCTTCTCCTTTCCTGTCTCTTTTGTGGACCCTGGAGTGAACAACCACTTGGTGGTACGTTCTAAAAACCCTTCCGCAGTCCGGGCATTCAGTTGGCTTTTCTTTTATGTTTCCATGACTTTGTAAGTTGTAATCGAGTCCCTGGTTCATACCATGTGACAAAAAATCTCTGCTGCCTTCTAAAGGGTCTAGTTTGCTTGGCAAGTCTCTCTGATTGCCCATTTTAGTGCTGTGAACCAAATCAGCAGGCATTTTCTGCTTAGAGCCATCTGCTCCTACTAACACATACTCCCGCTTCTCCTTATCAAACATAACTCCAGCATTTGCCAAAGTGTCTTCGTGGCTGCGCTGTATCTGCTGCTCTTTAGACAAAAAGCCATGTTCCATGGCCATTCCCCTTGCCATAAGCTGCCAGGCCTGATAGCTGTTTACTGGATCCATCTCTGCTGCTTTGGCGGCAGCTTGTAACCTTTCTATACAGCTGGATTTCAGAGGAGGCACCAGATTGAGACAGCCCAATAAAGAATGTTTATCCCCTTCGGCAATACTGTGGCCAATGCCAGAAATGGGCGAAAGGAGCTTCCCCAAGACTTCTTTCTCTTTCATGGGCATATCTCCTTTGTTGTAGATTTGATTTTGTTCACTTAGCCTCGCTTTGTCCGGAGGAAGAAACCCACTCTGCAAACATGACAGGTATCTTGAATACAAATTTGCATGAGCTTCCTGGGACATGCTGCTGATGGAGACAGGTACTTCAGGATCATTAGGAGATTTGTTCTTTACAGATAACTTATTCAGGTGAACTTTCATGTGGTTTTTAAGAAACCAAGGCTCTTTGAATCGCCTCCCACAGATCTGACAGCAGTGTTCAAAGGAATCCTTGTGCTTTCTCATGTGGCCTTTTAGGAACCAGGCTTGGCTAAACACTTGGCCACACACCTCGCAACGAAACTCATTGGTGGATTGCTCCCCATTCCCATTGGAGCCCTGGCCCTGTGCTGACTCTGCAGTTATGTGAGCCTTCTCCACGTGGCTGATCAGCTCCTCCTCCTGCGAGGCGGCAAAGTCACACAGAGTGCACTTGTAAGGCTTGTGTAGGATCCTTATGTGCCTGTCCAGCTCTTCTCGCTTCTTAAACTTGCCTTTGCAAAACGTGCATCTGAACCCGGCCGTCTGAGCGACAACTTCTTCCTGGACACTGACCGGCTTTGGAGAGGGAACGGGGTTTGAAATATCAGGTGTGTTGTGGTTAGGTGGCACAGACAAGTTACAGTTTGCGAGCGGCATCGGCTGGGTGTGCTGCTGTGCTTTCACATCGGGTCGTGGCTGCAAGAGGCTGCTCTTCATCTGCTTGTCCCGGAGAATCGCTCTCTCCTCCAGCTCATGTAAAAGTCTGTTTTCTTCTCGCACCCTCCCACGACCCTTGCCAAGGTTTCCAAGCTTGTGAGTACGCAGGTGTATCTTCAGGTTGCCTTTTTGAGCTGCTCGGTGGTCACAGTAGGGACACTTGAAGGGTTTCTCTCCAGTGTGAGTTCGCATGTGCAGCGACAGGATGCTGTTAAATCGAAAGCGTTTCCCACAGAGGGGACAGGGGTACTTTCGGTTTTTCCTGGCGTCATCCTCGATGTCGCTCATCTGAGACATGATCCCTAGGTTTTGTCCATTTAAGAACTGCTGCAGATCCACACGCCCGTTCAAGCTGGTGTCAACCTCTCTATTGAGCTGGTTTGCCAGCAGGGCCATCTGGCTGCTGATGGGCTGGTTTGCTATGGACATGTGACTTTTGTCTTCTAGTGGCACTGACGCCTTCTCCTCGGGGTTCTGCCTGTTCTGGAGCTCTGGGAAGGCATGGCTGAGCTGGGAAGTGATCTGGTGCAGCTTCTGACTCATTGAATATTGCCCATTGAGTATGGTGCTGTTGAGATGGGCGTCAGCTTCTGGCACAGCTGAAGAAACACCAAGGCACAAACTAGCTTCCTCCATCTCTGAAAATCAGAAGATATTTTAGATTCAGACTGTGAAAGAGTTACGAGCATTGAATCACTGGCGTACAATTTGCATTTTACGTTTTACCTACTCATAATAATGCAAAGGAATTAGTGTAAAAACTATTAAAAGAGTATTAAGTGTCAACTGTGCTACACAGTTTTGATCATACATGTACTCGTTCTTCACGTGTACCAAGAACTATTAATTACTATTTTAAAATATGCGACAATTTCAAAATCTAATTACTACAGAAGGGGTAAAGGCTTTTACCACCTCCCTTGTCCTTCTTGTGAAACTGCACCTGTCTGCATTTCTAAATCTATAGAAAAAGAAATCTTATGCATCTCTCCCATTTTCATAAAAAAAGCCAGCAAAAAAACCCCCAAATTAGAAATCCATTTGTAACTTTCGGTTCCATTAACCATATTCAATATATTACACATTCTACATTGAGAAAGATAGTTTTATGATTTGGCAAAAAACGGATGGTATGATATTTACTGGTGTACAATAAAACAAGATAATGTTTTGGGAAAAAATAAAGGACAAGCTTTAGAACAATAAAAGGGATTTTGCTTTAGTCAACAAAAAGTGCAGTAATATCTCATTAAGCTGATTAGTATGCTGCTTAGAAACAGTACTAGGTGCTGTAACACATGATTATAATCATAAAAATCCTTCAGTGTTTGCAAGTAAGCATTAACGAGGTATATTAAATTTTAAGGAGACTGCGACTAGCAGCTTTGTAAACCTCTGAGATTAAGATTTAACCCTTCTGTTACAAAACATTGTTATTTTGTCATTTTGAAACTGAGCCCATCAAAAGGCACATAAATTATCTTCTGCCAAGTCTTTTAATTCATCCTTGAGAACCTTCAGATTTCTGTTCCTAGGAAAACTTGCCAGATTACAGAAGGAATATCTCTGTCCTTCGATGGGTAAGACATGTGATTTAAGACACTTTGATTTGTTTTAAAGAGCTCTCTTATGGAACTAGATAAAACCAATTAAAATCTGGGGAAGGTGTTGTGGAAAGCCTCAACAAGTTTAAGAATTCTAATAACTTTCCTAATACACAGTAATGACTACAAACTGTAGCTACACTACGTATATTGCAGGAAATTAGAATTCAAAGCTGTTTGTTAAACACAAGTGCTCTGTTCTGGTCTGCATAATTGTCCACAATAATCCATCCTTGCCACTTCTCTCCTCTACACAGATATAATGTATCTATAAAATTCTGTTTAAAATATAAAGTTTCACATAACTAATTCATAAACTATATGATGCTATAAGGTTATATTAGACCACAATTAAGATTTTTGCTGTTCAGTGGAGTGATTTGACACTTTATTCACTCACAAAACTACTGAATTCTATAGGTTCTTAAAAAATTAATTTGGTCAACCATCTCTTTGGCTTTAGCCAAAAGCATTTTTCTCACTGTGTCTTCTACAAAGGCTCCAGGCACACCCTGGGTGGACACCATTCCTCACACAGCTTCACAGTGGCCACTTGATAGACAATTCAAGGTCCAGACCTGGCACATACTTAAAATGCATGTAATTGTGCTCGTGGGAGCAGTCCAGTAGACTTCAAAGGGTGACTCTTGAAAGCAAAGTTCCACACATGATTAAGTATTTGCAGGATCAGGGCCTAAAAAAAAAGCATGGGAGGTCTTCGAGGGAAGACCTCTCTGGTCCTGACTGGATGACTGAGGTTGTGACACAATGCCAATCTTGTCAGAAGTACAGGAAAGAGTTATATTCATGTATATTAAAAAAAGAACATGAGCTACCTAATTTTGCCCATATATATAGCAGATCTCTTTTGAAATTTAACAGTCCCCTGAATCAGGTCACATGTTGGGGACCCATTATTTGCATGCTGTCAATGTTATTATTTATTAAAATATTAAAGAAATCAAGTATATAAAAGAACTGCAATTAAGTTTAGCTTGCAGTGTCTGATTTCCAAATGTAGAGGAGAACATAATCAAGCAAGCCGGGTGTTCACCCAAGACCACAATCATTCAAACTGTGGGTACACACAAACAAATTTTTTTTTTTTTTTATTTAAGTTTGCTTAACTTTTGGAACAAACCAAGTTTCATGTTCAAAAGGATTAATTAAACAACTTAAGGCTTATGGTCCTTAGGTCTGCCATTGCCTGAAGTTAGCCGAGATTTTGAATATTTGCCTGTGTACTTCTTAAAAAAATAACAAATACTCTCCCAAATAACAAAATGAGAGAAACCCCAAAACCTGAATCGACTTTTTGTCCAGATTCCACATACCCAGGAGTGTTATTTCTTTGCACTATGGTTAAACAAGGCATGTTGGCAAACAAGAACATGACAATTCCAGAAATGCATAGCATGTGCTGACACACACATACATTGAAGAAGGTTTAGAAAGGTCTTTGTGAATTGTCATTATTCTATAACAGCTTCAAAAATGCAGTCTAAATTTCATTTTTTTCCAGTTGATCTCAACAGGACCTGGTGCTTTTATATGCTCAGAAAGGTTTGGGCAGTTAATTTTAGCATTTTATGCTCTATCGAAGTTTGGAAATCCTGACAGATCCCAGTGGAATTTATTAATTCTGATGTTTAACCCTAAGCATCAGTTCAAATGCATGGTTATTTGGATTGGGGAGGGGAGTTGTGGTTGAGATCTTAGTTATTCTGTGCCTCTTTTTCAAATATAACTTTAATAAAGTAACAACAGCAGTTGTAGCTGGAACATGGTAAGTTTTCCAATTTTTCCTTTTTGCTATTTCCTGTCTCCTAAAATCATACAGAAATATATTATGTAGACTATAGAGAGAATAAGTGAAAGAAAATAAAATAGAGGAATACGAAATCCATAATTTCTCATTTAAAGACTAATAATTTTGGATCAAGTCAGAGGAGCCTAACCCCTCCACATGGCTCTTTTGGCATGGGAAATGTTAAACATTTTTGATTAAATATGCAGAAAGGTCAGCAAAGCCTCTGCTTAGTGAGCAACAACCAGCTCTGAATGCCGCCTACTCTGACCAGCCATGCAGTTTCTGGGATCCAGCTACCACAATCTCAAGGTGCATTCTTCACTTAAACTGCATTTTCCCCCTCATCTGTCCCTGCTTCTTGCAGGCCTGTTCCTTCCTCTGGCTCTAAATCGTCTCCTCTTTTCCTCACTCCAGCCTGGTGCCATTGTAGAGTATAACCATGGCACTGAAAGTACTGGCCTGTGAAATTTCTCCTCCTGCCATGCCCAGTTACAGCTTCTCTGAACACAGGGACCTTGCTACTGTTCAATTTTCACAGAAATCACTCTTGGTATCCCTTAGCTCTTTCACAGCAAAACCTACCAAAATCTCATCTTGTAGCCACATGCAAGACAGAAACAAAACACATCCTCATCCATCATTCCACTATGAATTAGATAACTCAAACTAATTTGCCTAATTTCTCAAAAAAATTAGCAATTTCATTCTCTCCCTCTTTGTCCATCATCTCTGTCTAGATCTATGGCCAGACAGGGTGACACCAGGTGGGGTAAGGGGCTTTCATTCCCCAGGGAGGCTCCTGCAGTTCACAGTACCCACCTTGGTGTCAAGGAATTCAAAAATAAAAAAATCTGGAAATGTCAATTTATAAGTGCTACTTTGATGCTCCATGATAGGGAGAACATCTAGCTTTCAATTTTTAAGGATATAGTCTATCACATTATTTTCATGATCCTGATCTCTCATATAAGGAAAGCACAGGATGTTTTGCCATCTCTCGCACTGGGAACAGGAGCACAATGTTCTCTGTAGTTAACAAATGTTTACAAAATGAACCACAAATCAAATTTGAGATTGTTAAGAAATTCCAAATATGTTTGTTGAAGTTTATTTAGTAAATTTCTGACCTTTAATTATCTCCAAAGTTGTGTAAAGACTGTCCCTCAAGACGTGGCACCTCAACAGAGCGTGTTGGGATCAGGAGTTGTTGTGGGCTGCCCTTTCTGACCTAAATAAACCCTCAGCTCTTGCCTGAGTGAGTTGCTGTGGCCAAAACCCCCAAACTGACCCTGCTGCATACACAGGCCATAGCCCAGCTGGGCTCACAGGGCACTGGGCAGGGCAGGAGCACCCTTGGGAAGCACCACACCGACCATCTGAGACCATCTGGCCATGCCCTGTGCCCAGGGTGCAGGAACAGCTCGGCTTGTGAGACCTACTGTGGCATACAGATATTATAAAAATACTCTCTCTCATCTCCTACATAAAGGTACAGTGAGACTGGATTCAAGTCCCTTTGATGATACTAATAGTTATTTCGATTTCACTCACATTTTTGCCCTCAAGACTATTTCTTGTGATATCAATAGCAAAAGTTCTGGCTTTAGCCATTCCAACTGAACACACAGATTTTATTTAACTATTTGAAATGGATTACTGGAATTTAAAACCAATTATGACACCAGAAATGCCTGTCATCACAACTACATTAATGTAATACGAGAAGCTGAGCTTCCTCTTGCTGGAAACAGAGAAAAAAAAAATAAATATGGCAAGTAGAATGACAGAATTTAAAGATAAATCTATGCCTACGCACACATGTAAACATATGGAGGCACATGCATATCTGTATACAGACACATATGTGCAGACACACACCTGTCATCTTTATAAACAGATGGACCAAATTCAGCTCTTATTTACACCTGTTCATTCCTGCTGGACACACACACACACACTGAAGCTGTCCCCTCTTCAGTGCTGTAGAGAAAACAGTCATTTTAAAGCCACTGTTGTGCTGTTATTATAGCTTAGATTAGGTTAGTTAAAAGATTTACAGTTCAGTAAGCAAAGTAATGCTTTACAAGCTCACGTGTTTAAACGACAAGCTCGCTCTGGCCCTGATCCTCTGAGCAGTTAGAGCTACACACACTGTTACTTATGCTTTCAGAATATAGACCTGGTATTTATCTTTCCAGCTAGAGAAATTCACATATATCTACATTATCTTGTGGTCCACTGGCAAATTCTAAATACTCCAATACAGACTGCTTCAGTTCTTAGCAACTCGTAAACAGGTATTGCTGAGATCGGAATATATATTGAATTTTTATTAAATATTGTACTTATTGTTGCAGCAGAAACAGTTGAACTAAGGCTGTTATAAGCATAATACACTCCTGTTAAGAAATACAGAACACCAGACTACTGAACCCTTTCAGGGTCATTAAACAGCTGTAAACATTATTACAAAAATAAACCAGAGATTTCATGCTTACATTTTAGCCCAGAGCTTGGTGTGCTGAGCAAGTACATTTTTTTCATCTCTTACAATCAACGCTGGTGACATTTGGGCATCCAAACAAATTACATCACAAATATTACTGAGGTGGGTAGGATACTGAGCAGTTTATTTGTCAGATGATTAATATATAAACAGTAGGGCAGGATAAATGACCTACTCTTCTTTGACTGATTTGTAGGCAATACTAAGAGACGTAGATGTAAATAGTTAGATTTTAACAAAAACATGTGTGCACGGAAGGGGAGGGGAGAGATCAGCTATATTTAATGCCACCAGGACAGCATTATTCAGTCTGATAAAATGAAATAAACATTAGGCCAGATTCTATTCTCATTTTACTTATGTAAAATAAAGTAATTGCATCGACTTCATAGGAGTTTTTGTTAAGTAGGTGTCCTGTTCCTTGGGGTATAATATAATTATATCAGGAAAATATATGGTTTCTGGAGTATAACAGGATGTCTTTTAAAAAAAGAGCGTTGGCCTACAGGTAAGGTGTCCTATCTATTTGTTTTTATTTAAGCATTGTTAAGGCCAGCTGTGTAATTGGTGATCAGTGCTAGTGGCAGGAGCACGCTGAGGTTCCGCAGGCGTCGCAGAGCGCGTGTAACCTGCAGTGAGCGCGAGGCAGGATCGGAGCCCAGCCTGCCCAGAGCTCTGGGGGAAGCAGGGCTGCTCCATCCCACAGCCCAGGAGGCTCCAGGGGCTGCAGCCCCACACCAACACCCATCCTCCAGCAGCCGGGACCACGCAGGGGACAGCCGGGAAGGCATTTGACAAAACTGTAGCTGCTTTGTAGCGCTGATATTTAAACAAGCTGCTTATTGATTCCAAAACAAAGTACTCCTTTAGTAACAACAGAGCCAACTCATTCCACAACAGTTTTTATGTCTTAAAGAAGGGTTAGCAGAGGGATTTTGAAGTTTCAAAAGTCATTAGCAGACAGAAAATGGTTTGCTGAGGCTGTAGTGCCTTTGCTCTGGGCTGGGAAGAGAGCTGCTTTCTGAAATACCTGTTACATCTGCAGGGTACTTTCTAGTTAGCACAGCCCTTGGGACTGATAACTGATCAGTGGAAGATAAATCACCACAACAGTCTGCTTGGTAGCACCCATGGAGTGGAGGACTGTGAACTGTTTGTGATCACAATCTAGGAAGATGAGCACAGAGGAGAAGAGAGGTCATTTATAAATCTCGCTCACAGATTAGAATAGAAAGATTAGAAGAATGCAGACAAGCTGTTTGATTTATTGCTACTTTGCATGTGACTTCACAAAATCTGTTTTCCTCCTTATTTATTCTATTTCACTTGCATATACTTAAGAAGTCAGATCCAAAGAAGAGAAAGATAAATAATTGGTACTGAAAGTTCAGTAGATTAAAAAAAAAAAAAAAAAAAAAAAAAAATCAGGATTTTTTTTCCAGGCACTGGTTGCCTCTGGGATCATTATTTTTTAGTTTATAAACATCGATTCTCATTTTACTTTTTTTTTTCCTAGTGATCTTTCAATGGCAAAAGTAAAGATAAGAGTGATACCAAAATTCATATTGGAGCCTTATTTGTGGAATGCTTCATTAAACTAAAGCTTCCGTTACTTTAGAAACAGCATTTTTTAAAGTAAATTTGTTATTTTCATGTAATTTGGAATGTATACAACTGATTAAACCCTCTCCAATTTGATCAATTTCCTGTAGCTCCTATCTGATCATTCACTTTAATTAATCTAACTGGCATCCACATCAGATTGAAGAAACCTTAAAATTAAGCTTTTAATGAACCACTTTACCATCACAGAGTACAAATAAAATAATAAAATGCCTGGAAGACTTTGCAAAGCATATTTATTATTTCATTTTTTGTCATTTTTACAGCATGGAAAGGGCTCTGAATCTCCTGCTCTCATCTGAGGGCACTGTAGTGCCTGGAAGCCTGCAATGCTCTAACCTATTATATAATATTAAAAGATACATAATGTTGAATCTATTAAACCTACATTCCTCACACAGGAAAGTTCCAAATAAAAGGCTGAGCATTTCAACTGGGTGAGGACAGGAGGATCAGGCACCCTGAACCAATTACAAAGAGATCAATAAAGAAGAGTTAAGACCGCAAAACTCAAAGCACAGTTTGAAACAATTTAAATACAAAACTGTAATGCTGGGTTGATGATTTTTTTTTCATTTCACAAAGGCTTAGACTTAGATTTTGTGCACAACTAAATATAATGTCAAATGCACATATGTCCCAAAGATCAGAGTATGATTGACTGTGAAATATTCATATGTGATAGCCCAGCGAGATTTTGTTCACAAGGGCACCTGTCAGAAGCATAAGCTTGGATACAAATCATCAAGTAAGTATGTAAAATCATTACTAAAATCCAGGCATGCAATCAGATAGTCAGTTGTCTGAAACTGCTGGACTGTAGCCAGCACAGTGGCTCAACAGACTAATGCTTTGGTCTTTGCAGATCCTCAGGGCCCTGGTTCAGTTCCTCCTGCTACTGGTCAGGTCAACTGTCTGTACCTAGTGTTGACTTTCCTGGCACTTAATGCTAGGAGCAAAGCAAAAAAACCCGAGTCCATAAGTTGCCTTTGACCTGAGCCACAGAAACATCTGCTGGTTGAGTCACGAACTGCTTGTTGGCCAAGTTTAACAGGATCCGAGCCTGTTGCGGATCAGCTCTCTCAGCAGTAGGTGTCACTGCAATAAATAGATGGATTTCAAGGGACAAAGACACACATTGCCAGGGAAAACGCATAAACAGAACATCCATGCATAGGGAGAGTTTAGAAAAGAAGTTTGTGGTCCAATTAGACTTTTCCTTTAACTTTATGCAAAATGCTGGAAATCTGGTTTAGGAAGGAATTAAATTGCATGAGTGGGATTGCCAACAACAACAGCACCGTAATTCTGTCTTTTAGTCCTGTATCACAGAGATCCTTTAATTCACATTAATCACCTCCCTGCAATCCCAGGTCTATTAGGTAAAGACTGTTACAGTTAAACCCTTTTTTTTTTTTTAAAAAAAAAAAAAAAAACAACTCTCTAACAAATTAAGTCATTTTCTCTAGTGGAACAAAAGACCTAGTTATATGGAAAGACACTGCACACTCAACTGTAGTTGTAGGACTGAAAGACCACAAGGTTAGCCTGTTTTTTGTCAAATTAGAGAGCCCATACCCAACCCTATCTGCATACAGAACAAGGAGAGAGAGAATACTTATAACAGCTTGGGGGGTGGGGGGAAGATGTCTCAAGTATAGATTTAATTAATAGAATGCATATTTTGAAGAAGCAGTAACCAATTTATATTTGAAACAGAAATATTTGGTATGCCAAGTAATATCACAGAGATGCCAGCCAAGTCTACACCATATTTGGTTTCATTATCACAAAATGGTTTGTAGGATAATTAAGGATGCTCCAAATTGCATGCTATTGAGTTAGATTGTAGACAAAACAATGCATCACTAAGCATATGGGCTACCTGTGATGACATCAAGACACAAACTACGTGCCTAAGAAAATGTTTTAAAGAAAAAGAAAGATTAATACATTAAACCTTGTGTAACCTGTTGCACATGAGAGAGAACATATGTGACAATATGTACTCCTAAAGTACATATATAATACAACAGCATTATTTTATTTCCAAAAATATTGAATGGGGAACAAAAGAGAGGAATATAGAGAGAATGTAAAGATAAATTACTGAATTATTTAAGGTCAGTATATTTAAAAAAGAATATTAAAAAAGTCACCCCCATGAAAAGCATAAAGGGCCACACTACAAATGTGGAAAGAGCCCCTCCTTTCCCCCAGCAGCGGCTGAAACTTCCCCAGCAGTTACTCCCACCATTTCCTGCCCCAGGATCCCCTAAAGGCCTCCAGCACATGGAACCCCAAAGCACACTGTGATCAATTCAATCACAGAGAGGGACACCTTTACTAAATGTTTCATTGCTGGGTACAGACATATCCAACATCTTAATACAATGGAAATGGGAACAGGTAGAAATTCAGAAGTAACTTCCCCAATTTCAGTGCTCCCAAAGAGCACAAAGGGACCAAGTTTTCAGAATTTCAG
The DNA here is from genome assembly GCF_001522545.3 of Parus major. Lineage (NCBI taxonomy): Eukaryota > Metazoa > Chordata > Aves > Passeriformes > Paridae > Parus > Parus major. The sequence continues at coordinate 14,545,264 of NC_031780.1, read as the reverse complement.
CACTGTAGAAATAAGTATCCCTAACTGATCATTTCCACATCTAATTTAGGGAAAAGATTGCCCTGCATCTTGACTTAAATAGATAGCTCATCCTCTGTAAAGAAGCCAGGGACAGCATCCAGAATTCTGATTTCTATTGCTTGGTCCAGTATGGCAGATAGTTTTCCTTTATCAAACATAATTGACTGCTGAAAAAACTGGGTTTTTTAACTCATGGGTAACCTGCCAGCATAAAACTTTCTTTTTGTTAAAATACTAGAGAGAGTTTTGGGGTGTTTTTTAATAACAGAGATTCTTGACTGTTAATACCTTCTATCTCCAAATTCTTTTTTCTTCCCTCAATCCAACTGATTTATTTTTTTTCTCCCTATAACACATGGACTTGGTGACAAAAAGTACCACACATAATTTAGATGGTCATAGTGATTCTTAGATACAAGTGGCTACAATGAGTCGTTACTGATCATATTAGTTTAATACTAATTTCCAGGAAAAAAAAAAAAAAAGGATAAAGCTGAGAAAGCCTTAATTTCAGTGGAATGAGATGGAGTAAAAGACGCAGTTGAAATAGGCAGGGACACTGGAAGCAGGTTGATTCTGGAAAAATAGAGCAAACATTTCTCAGAACACCCTTTGTGTTTGTAGTCTCCCAAAAAACAGAAAGAAAACTTGTTAAAGAATTAAGTGGAAAAGATAGATGAGGAAACACCACACAGACTGGGTCATAAAAAAATGTACTTAAAATTACTTATCACCAAGTAAAATGAAACAGAAGAAAACACAAATCCCCTTTAATCCATTGGTGTTCTGTTCTGCCCATATTCTTACTGATATATCACTGCTTCTGTCATTTAACTTTATTAATTGATTACTGTCATGAGCACAAGAGCAGAGCTGGGAGCTCTAAGGCCAACTTGTACCTCCTAAGCTGCTTTTCCACTGGTCTAAGTGGCTCAGGTTACCAGGGTGTGGTTAGCAGTCACTGCACTGCTCAGACACCCTGGGATCAGGACATCTCCAGAAAACAAGCTCTTTATCCTATGCTCTTTTAGAGAAGCAAAAACAAGTACATCACACTGCTCTTTCAGAGGGAGGAAGATGACCCCAAATAGGAACATCTATACTAAAAAGTAACTGACTTGCGGTCTTTCCCTGTATTTTCCCAGCTGCTTTTAAAATCCTCTCTACCTGTCGCAGTGAGATTGTTCTGCCTCTTCCTCTGAATGATGGTACCAAACAGTTGTTTTACTGTTTTTACTGTTTTAACAGTTTTGCAGTTAAACCAAGAGAGTAACAAAGATGTCACACAAGTGACCACAAGAAAAATGTCCCATCTTGGTGGCAGTGGTGTTGGCTGCAGCGAGGTGCAGCCCCTGAAGGGAAAAGATAATCTCCTCCCTTAGCCCTGGAGGATCAGGCACAGGAATGACCTCGTGCATCTCTCGAGGGAAGCAGAGATGGGAGCACTGACTATACTGAAATAGGACATGTGTTTAGGTGCAATGGCCTTCAGGATCCAACAAGCTGGGCACCACCTGCTGTTTGGGCAGCCCTGTTTTATCTGGGCACAGTAGCTTTGAAAGGGCACTTTGGGGTAGGGCACATGGCAGATAGATGAAGGGGGGGAGAAGGAATACTGTAAAAATACAATAACATTTCAAAGCTAGCTGCAGGATAAAAATCCTTTAAATAATTTTGCTGTTAATTGCAACATTCCAGGCCCTTGGCTGAAAAGACAGCCTCTCACGGTGACAGGCCAGTGGTAACAAAGCTGACAAAGAAAGTCTGATAAATGCAATCACAGGATGACAGACCCTGGCAAGTTCAATTACAGTTGCAAAGTCAGGTGGGAGATGGACTCTGCTGACTGTAACACATCCTTAGCAGCCAGCTCTGGCCATGTACAGCTCTGACCAAACTCCTTCGAGTGACTGACAGGATCCCAGGAGCCTTCAGTCCCACGGCAAGCTGACAGCAGCTGCTGTTGTTATCAGAAGGTCCAGGGACTAACAGGGAGTGCTTTACTGCAAGATTTCAACACAACACACAAATAAATGCCATAAACTCTCAGAGAAACTATTTCAAGCCTCTTGAAAAGTCTGTGCAAATGAGAAGGTTGTGTTCACTTTCTCCAGCTCGTGTAAAGCTTCACTCAATGTTAATTTTCTCTGCTGCAAACCAGTGTGAATCCAGGTAACTCCAGCAAAACACAAAGCCAGACAAAAGGAGGAGGAAAGGCTTGGTGGCTCAGGCTCAAGGACCTGGCCATGGGAGGCAGTGAGTAGGCTCCCACTGCTTGCAACAGGACCACCAGAGAGATTCTCTTCCTACAGGACTGAATCCCAAATGCTCCAGAGCTGAGAGCATTCAGGAGTTCCCACACAAAATCCCTACTCGAGCAATGGTATTGCTTCTGTTGCCCAAGCAAAATCTCGTTTTTCTGAATTCCAGCTCCTTGCACCTACATTTAGGAATATGGAGATCATTATACCTCTTTCTAATTAAAAGGATTTTCATCATCTTAGTTTTATACTTCAGAATAGACTAACTATTCTTATTTGATGTGAGAAAGAAGGAAGTAGATGTATAGAGCAAATTGTGGCTTCTCATACTTCAGTGCAAAATTATCTAAGAATTTAAGTCATGTTTAGTCAAAGTATCTGGCTTCCTTGCAGATTTCTTTTCTGTTGTTTTTGGGGTTTTTTAAGTAGCAAAAAAAAGTCTTTTCCCAATTTTTTGTTGTTCAATTTAATTTTCCTAATGACTTTCTTAGGAAAAAAAAAATAAACTCACAGTGTTATTAAACAACTTCTTTGTTCTTCTTCTGGGTTTTCCAAAATTATTGTAAAATGACAATGGTATAAAAATTATACTGTAAAAAATGTAAGCACTGTGAATGAGCAGAGTTATTCATTTCTATCCCTAGCTTATGAAATGCCCGTATCATGTATCCTTTATCCAACAGCAGACTCTTTTAGCTTCAATCAAAAGAGCTAACAATATGTTATTGATATGATTTCAGGAAGCTGTCAGCAGGCAGCTTCGCTTTCAGCTCCTCAGCTCTGCTGAGCGCGCACAGAACGTACCTGTGCCTCTCCCGCAGGAGAGCTGGCAGCGAGGTGCACATTCCTGTCAGCTGTCACAGTGGAATAAAGAGAAACCTAAACAGGTCTTCCTCGCTAACTGCAAGCTCACAGCCCTTACACAGCGAAAAGGCGCTGGTTTCCCCAGGTGCCCGAGCAGGAGGGGTGCTCGCTGTCCCTGCAGAGAGCTGGGGCAAGGATCAGCAGTGCAGGGGACCCAAGGCACTGCTATGGGCCTTCACCCTTCCTGCCCCATGCCCACCTCCTCTCCCTGCTGGCTTTTCACAAGTTTCCATCTTCCTCCTGTGCCCTCCAAGTCTGCTCAGCACAAAATCAGTAGGAAGATGAGTGGACAGGGGGTGGGTGACCAGGTGTCTGCCTCTCCAGGAAGCAGAGGGGTGAAATGTGCCCCAAGCTTTGGACACCCCAAGGTCTCCAGGAGCTGTCAGAGCCTGTTTGTGGAGTACAGGAGGTGGGAATGGGGGTGAAAATCAGGGCCCCTTGTGTCCTGCTGCACCTGGTCCTTTGGGCTCCCTTCAGAACCGGGGTGCAATCAAAATGAGAGCTGAGGGTCTTCTGTAAATATGCAAACTTCTTCATTTATAACCACTTCTGCTGGAAGGAAAAATAAAGTCAGCACATAAGTAAGTCCAGTATTTTATAGATTGTATTTATGTGCTACTTTATTTTCAGGGCCTGAAGAATAATCACAAATGTCAGAAGCCACGACAGGTAAGCTAAAAGTGCAGCTCTTTCCACTTTAGGAAACCTGTGGGTTTTAAAACTAGTTTTCTTACTGGCTTACAAGCTTTAATAACAAAAGAGTATTTTGTACAATTAGATGTTGGTCATTTTTTTTGTCTGACAAAGAGCAATAACAGGCTGCTGCAGGAGTTAGCACAGTTTTGGTGAGGCTTTTTTTCCCTCCAAATGATCAGAGAAAGTACAGTACTTTCAGGATGTGCCTCACTTGCTCTTTAAAGGGTAAAACAAAATATTCTCCTAGCTATTCTAAGCCTGCCATATAAGTATTATGCTGTTACAGATTTCAAAAGGTTAGCTTCAATGAACCTGACATCAGTATAACCCAAAATAACCCATTCAAGAGAAAAGTAAGAAATAATTGCTGTTTTCTCTTTTTTTTTCCTCAGCTATATTGCTATAATGATTTTGCATAACAGATTGAACAAAGTGCTGTTGTGACAGGTGGTAGAATTCAGCTAGTAAGCACAGAGACAGGGTTCAATTTAGTTTGTGAATCCTTTAATTGTTGTGCAGCTAATTAAAGAAGGTTCTTTACACTCGCAAGTGTTTACCGTTGCTAGTATGCATACATGAAAAATTAAATTGTGCCTTCAAGGGCTGAGAACTATAGAAAAATCATAGCTGATTCTGCAACATGCTTACCAGCTCAAAATAGCTGCTTTTCACAATTGGAATTTGTAAAACTTTTTGCTAAGCAAATATAGAGCTAATTAGAAGTGTTCGTTGGACCAATTAACATTTAAATAAATAAGCCATATTGCACATTTCACAGTCTTTATTTAATGATGCTTCTTAACTCTTTGGAAAGATTCCTTTAAGTACAAATAAGTTGTCATAAAAATGAAAGACAAAAATAACACCATAACAGTATATTCTATGCTTTTTTCTTTTTGCCTTGAAGTCTTCTCTAAAACTCTTTACCTGTTACTGGGGAAGGGAGAGGGGGGGATACACAAATCTGGTTCCTTCTTTCATCTTGTCAACTTACCTTTCCACCTTTTTGAATGCAAACAGAAAAACATATTTGATTACTATTTAAAGTGTTATGATAGCTCTGTTTGTTTTGCCCCATGGAACAGAATCTGGTTTAGACAAAAATTCTTACTTTTATCTCATAAAATGGCCATTCCAGCCCAAAAGAAGGGTGTTCTCCGAAGAGACTGCTCTTAGAGCAAGAAAAACAGCAGTTTGAAAGTTGCATATACAAACAACAAAGCTGCAGAAAAAAACTAAATCTGTTTTCCAGGCCTGCTGTTTGCATTCCCACAGCAAAACCAGCGCTGTTGTTATACCTAACCCCAGGGCTGCAATTGCCTGTCTCTTCAGGGTCAAGTGATATTTTGCTTTCAAAACAACTGTCTTTTAATTTAACAGTCCCTTTCAATCAATAGGACCCCTTCAGTCTGCGCTGAACATACATTTTCTCTCTCTCTTTCAACCTCCCTAACCTACCTAACACAAAGGTTACATTAAAAACAGGGGGAAGGCTTCCTTCTACTTTTTTCCAAGATGCATTGCACTACCTTGCAATCACACTAAGAGCTAATGTGGAAGGACTCATTGTTGACCTTGGTTTCCAGCACAGAAAACCAAATTAACAAGGACCAATTAACATTCAAATAAATAAGAAAGATTAACAAAGAATACTCTGCATACCAAGAGGGTAAAATAAACTAGAGGAAGGAGTACATTATCTCCCTCAATCAGGATGAGTGGAATTCTCCAGGAAGGACACCAGCCTGTCAGAGCATGGATGCACAGGCTGCTCTTTCCAAGGCCTGATGAGCTCCAGAGAGGATGTGGCCATGTGTAAAACAGGAGAAGCTCTAACTTTGGAAAACCCTTGGGAAAATGTGCAAAGACCCCACAGTCGTGGATGATGCTCCTGTGGAAGGAAAGGTGCTTCCCACCTGTCTGGTCTCTGTTCTGTTCTCCTGGGACTGTTGGTATTTGGGATGGCCTCTTCTGATGCTGGGCCAAGAGGAACACATGGCTTTGAGCTCACAGCTGACCAGCAGCAGGCCAAGGTAGACACTTCTTGCATGGGTTGTCAGTGTATGAGGTTTCTGATTTAATTTTTAGTCAGAAAGGTGTGCTTGGTTTTGTTTTTTCTATGTTCAGTAAATTCAGGTTTGAGTCAAAGAAAAGTGGCCAAAGAATATCCAAGAGCCTAAGAAGAAGATATTTGGGAAGGCCATAGAGACTGGAAATTTTGTGGTTTAAAATGTACATTCCATTACACTCCACCTGAAGACTCCAAGCTAAATTTTTGTGCTAATTAGGTAGTTGTTATGAATACTGAGTTGCAAAATACATGTATGAGGTTCTCAAAATTTCATGGTTCAGAGCAAACCTGTCTCCATACAACTTTAATTTCATATATTTATTTAACCTTTCTTCGGGGGCAGCGAGGGGCACACAGGTACCTGAAGCTGTAACCTGGAGCTACTTTGTAGGGACTCCCTGTGCCATGAAACAGAAAATGTTAATGGAAGAATGGATGGTGGTTGAACCCTTTACCTTCATCTTCCTCTGCCTCTTGCTCCTCCTGTGGGTAAATCTCAAAAAATTACTTTAAGCTGGCAAAATTTCTCCACCATTCTTGGATATCATTACCTCAATAGAAAAATTAAATTCCTCACTAACTAATCATCTGCAAAGCCTGTCTCCTAAAAGGAAACTCCTCCTACACAAAGGTTATGAATAATTCTCAGAAGGTTACAACATGATCTATCATTTTAAGTATTTGGATCTGGAGTACTGGTTCAGGCCTCTAACTGACAGCCACCTTTATGAATAGTTAAGAGTTCACAGAGATGATTATCATGTACTATTTAAATATGTATAAAGGACAAAGATAATAACAATACTTTGCACTTTAATAGAAGCTTCTGTCTGAAATTCTCAAAGGAGAGCCGAAGTCCTCACGAATACACACTCACAGCCCCTCTGACCTGCACAGTTGGTCATTGCTATTATTCTCTGGAATTTGGTAGGCTGTTATTGTTAGATTTCTCAAAAATGATAATGTCTGCCTTAATTTATGAAGCAGTTGAAGCTTTACTAAATGAGTAACTCAAAGTGAATCACCATTGTGGGGATGTTGATCAGTGCCTTGTGCTGAGGCAGAAAACAGCATGGGACACCACAGGATGCTCTGCAGATCCTTGGCCCCATTCTGGTCAAGGAGGAGAATCCTCCTCATTCCCAGGCTGAAACACCACTGACTGTTCAGCACAATGTCCAGCTGGGAGAAAAGCATCTCCTGCTGCTCTTCAGGTAAAAGCCTTTCAGTAGCCTCAAAAATAATTTTAGATTTATTTTTTTTTTCCCAGTGCTAAATCAAAAAGAGCAAAAGTGGGCTCCACTTGAAAGCCAAACTTGGATGAAGAACACTCTTCTGCAGTTTCTTATGGATACAGGAGGTTTTATATTAAAAAATATGTTTTAAGTTAATGCATTTCTAAATGCCCTACATTGATGAAGTCAGCTTCTCCTGTCTTCTGATCAAGAGGCTGAAAGTGACTCTCTACTATCCCATAAAATACAGAAGGAAGATTTAATCATGCTCAATTGTATCTTTCACAGAAAATATGAATAAAACTACTAAATAGAAACAGAAGCGTGAAAAATAGAAAGTCCAAATATCAGTACCAATGCAACGTAACCATAAATTCTGAAATGCTGCCAAAAAGTTGGTTATGTTTGAAAACTGGACCTGGACAATTTGAACTTATGCAAATGGCATTTGTACACCAGCGGAACCAAAGGTCCTCCTGACCTTAAGGGCATATTTACACAAGAGTCAACTCATCTTGAATAATTCCACCAATGTTTTAAGAAAATATGTCTTACTTCCAACATTACTAATATGTTTATTACACAACTTTGTTTCTTAAACAAGTACATTTCTTAATCAAGTATGAAAAAGGCAAAGAAAAAAAAGTCACCTATGTCCTAAACTACCCAAGTTTTTCTGCTTCCTTTTACAGTACCAGTTTTCCTTCAACAATTTTAAATAATTCTCACAAGTGTCAAAGAACAAATTACTTTCAGTTTTCTTGCAGAACTTGTAACAAATATAACAGTTACAGAGAGAGGGAGAGAAATGGGGAAAATCTATTTCAATGTGATTATTTTCAAATACCTGAAACTAAGTGGGAATGAGCTGGTATCATGAAATCCCTATGCAACAGACAACTTCTCTTGAAACAAAATGCTTTGAGGGAGAGCTGGATGAGCTTTTTCCACTGGATACTTTGTCCTGTACAACTGTGTTCATTCCCCCTTTTCTTCTCTAAAAATTATCTCAACATAACTTTCCTACCAGCGCTGTAGTCACTCTTAACCTTTTGTGATTTTTACTCATTTGTTTGGGTTTTTTGAATTTGGTTAGAAGTCATTTTGTTTGTTTGTTTGTATTTAATTTTAGTTCAATTTGTTGAATTAGACTGATAAATTTACTGAAATAACACCCCAAGCCTCTGGCTGCAGTACTACTATCACAATGGAACTCTGATCTCATCCTGGCTCCTATAGCTAATAACAAACAGCAAGAAACTGAGCTCCCTCAGCTCAAATATAACCATCCAAAGTCAAGTTACATTCAGCATAGCTTTCACAAATTCAGAAGATCAGAAAATTGGTTTACCACAACTTATCACAGAGTAACATGTTAGCACAAGTTAACTGATTCACAGTGATTTTTAGTGTACACGCTCTTGGCAAATGTGGTGTAAACTTAGCACAGCTTCCAGTGGAAGCCAAATTTCACTGGTTTCATTAGGGCTGAACTAACACACTGCTCCTCGTGTGCTGGGAGACAGGAACCACCACAGAGACAGCTACAGCAGCTGACAGTGCTAACCTGGCTGTGGGATCAGTACTTTCTGCTGCATCCTGGGGTCTCTTGACAGGGGTAAGAAAATCAGGTATTTCAAACTGCAATTTGTTCCATTGAAACAAGATTTCTAACAAGATGTGTTAGATTTTTAATGGGAAGCTACCAGACTTTTCCAGGGGGTCGGTCTGTGGTGAAAGTTCCACCAAACATGCAACAGGATGGCAAAAGTAAGTAATAAAAATCACAAAGCATCTAAGGTCCATGATATGCAGGACTTAAAACAGCGGGAGATACAAATTTTAAAAATATACTTGATGGACCCAATCCAAAACTGACTTGGCAATAGTCTTTGCCATAAACCTCATCAATTTTGGTCCAAACTCACACTGAATCATTGAAAAGGTTTTATATCCATATATGGATCTCAGGATGGAACTTCAATCCACAGAGATCTGAAGCTCATTGTTGCAAATGATGACCACATACACAGGAAAATATTTAATTTACCCATATCCTGCAGTCATTAACACAGAACACAAAAATCAAAGTGGGCATCTACAGTTAAACATTTTTTTTCTTGAAAAACTACTTTCAATAAATAAAAACAATCAGAATTTAAACCAAACAACATTGGCCTGTAAAAATACTTACAAAACATTTTAAAGAAAAAAATTCTTCCACGTGTAATTTTATTATAAGCCACACACCATTTAACTATAGCAACACACTGTTCTAGAGTTTCTCTAACAGATTGGTGAGAGTTTCATCCTTCTTTTCCCTGCTCAAAAATATCTCTGTAGTAATACTGAGTAGCAATGGAGCATGAAGTTGGAATACAGGGAGAACAGGGAGTCCTACCTTACACATTACTGACTGGCTATATCAGGTTTCATGAATGAAAATAAACATAAAAATTCAAATGGAAAAGATATCCCCAGGAGCTTCCAGTTCTTCATGCATTATTTCACTGACAGTGGAATGCTCTTCCACCAGTGGCACTGCCACCATCAACCAAAAGCACTTTGGGATACATCAACAATAGAATGGAGTTGATGAGAGGATGCAGTGATACAGAGAAAAGACAGTAACTAAACAACAATGCACTGGAATTATTCCTAATGGTAATTATTTTCTTTTCTTTCTTTCTTTTTTTCTTTTTTTTTTTACTGAGACTAAAACCGGTATTGAAAAATTTCTGTTCTATGATTTGCTGTGTGCAGCAAGGAAATATTGGGTTCAGACTGATGTGTCTGTGTTGTTGGTAAGGGAGCAGGTACAATGTGCACACAGGAAGAGTCACACAGAATCATCTTCTCTGTACAGACAGTGTGCTGGGCAAAGCATGAATCTACACACATGTGTGAAACTCTGCTCTAGCTCATTTTAATCAGCAAAAATGTTAATAAATAAAATTTCTGCATTTTTCCTTGTTAATTATTAATTTCATGAAGCAACTATAATGCTCACTAACAAAAATAAGTAGAGGTTTTTCCTCAAAAAGTTCCCATAACAATTCCTATTTGTCACCTCCTTTCAACATTAACATCAGGCCTTCTACTTATATGATCTTCCATGGCAATCAGTTGAGTGCTGCTATATATCCTGAATAATATTTTCCCCCCTGAGGACCATACCTTTGGGATACCTAAGGGGCTCTTTCTTAGATCAAGAGGTATCAGTTCATTTGAAAGATCTCCTGTACAGGAGGGAATATAGTTTAATAAACTTTTTCAATGAAAACTTTTTAGAATAACCAAGCAGAATGCACACAATGGCCTCATGAATATTGTTGTCCTATCCTCACTGTATATTTGATTTCCACTCCAAACCTTTGCTTTAAAGTTATGAACCTGCCTAAATATAAGTTCAAGTGGAAATATTTTTCTAAAGACTGGCAAACATCAGCTCTGCTTGTGGGAGATGTCACTAACCAGAAGGTTTGCAGGGTTTATTCTTTATAATATCTCATCTTTCAAATTTCTATAAGGCAGAACATCAATGGTCATTGGTATGTTATAAAGCATTAATTGTTACAAGTTTCAGTAGCTCAAGAGGGAATCAAAGTGAAATTTCAATCAGGAAACAGACAAATTTGTTCAATACTCTTGAAATCTCAAGCAGATGCAAAGTCACTCCACAGGTAGAGAACAACTTTACAGGTAGAGAACAACAATTTTACAGGAATCAAAACTAAATTGTTACTTACAAAGTTCATTTTGTAAAGACATTAATTAATGGACTGCACGTGGAAGGGAGTTGGGAAATATTGTGCATTTTGTGCATTATTTTGTTGGCAAGTACATCATTTTAGTAATTAATGTTGACATCTTTTTAAAATGCATTAAGCAATATAGACAACATATACTGTGCCCAGCTTTTTGTTTTTTTGGGGGCAGGGAGGTGGAATACAGAGAGAGTTTCCCATGGCTGAGCACTAATACTGCAGTAGGGCCTTCCATTGCCTAGTAGGGTCCTAGTTTGTCTTGATAAAAAGTACATTTTAGGTACAGTTCTGGACTTTGAAGAGATTTTTGAGAATCTAGCATTCTCACAGACTGCCAGAGCTGTAGAGATTCAAACTCAGTAACATTCTTAGTGAACCATTCCTTTAAGGACCCCCATTGAAAGAGTCATTCCCCTCCTTATGGATTTCAGGTAGAAAAACAACGCACTGCTGTGTTCAGACAGACATCAGTCCCCTTTCTCTTCCTCCCTTGTTCCCTTACCTAACCAAATAGCAATCCAAGCATCTCTTTATCATTCTCAACAAGTTTAAGCACCTTAATTCTAAGGTTCTAGATATGTAGAAAATTAGCGCCTGTCATGACTCAAAGCTATGGCATTTTTTTAGATGTTTATTGACCTGTTTATTACTATCTGTTTATTGAACTGTTTTCCATGAATCTGTCTAATCTCTTTCTGAGCCTGCTGATGCTGTCTGCCTCCACTAATTCCCTTGGCAGCAAGTTCCAGAAGTTCACTACTCATTGTATCAGGAATTATTTCATTTTATCTGTTTTAAACCAATATCCTTTTACCTCTGCTGGGTGTTCTAGCTATGGGTTTGTGAGATTTGGTGAAAAAAGGGGGTGAGGGTTTTGATAGAATTTTGTCCTTGCAGCTGTAATTTTTTCCCAAATTAAAAATAAAAGTATCCAAACAGGGCCACAACACAACTCAGAATGTAAGAGCCTGACACAACAGCATGTGATTCACTGAGCACCCCCACTAATGCAGATTTACTAACACAGCCCACAGAATTCTATGATCTAGTCCTTGATGAAAAGACAATCCACTTTACAGTGTCAAAGAACTCTTCCATAAGTTCATATCCAACCCTTGTATACAGAACTTGGGAATGAGACCATTTGTCACAACCGAAAAGATTCATCTATCATGACTGAGATAAATTCAGTTATAGAAAAAAAGCCCCAAACATTCTTAAAATTCTGACTAAGAGGAAGAAAGAGAGGAAAATGTCAGAATTAAGCATTCACTTCAGGTTTTTTTCAGAAATACTCATCCAAATTTTGGTTTGAAGTCTACATAGACCTTCCATCCAAAGCCAATTTAACTGAGAGCCCAAGGAAAATACATCCCCATCTGGCACAGACTGTTGTTCCAAGCTGTGACCAGATGATTCCCTCCACCCTCACCCTCCAAAACCAGAATGACTATAAAAAAATAACCATTCTCTTAGGTTAAAAGAAAAAAAAATAAAAAATCTCCCGACCATGGTTGAAGCCAAATGGCCCTTCAGGCTACTACTGAAGAATCAATTACATTAGCTGTAAGCCTAAGAGAGTCCTGGGGACAATCAGTCAGAGCCATAATAGCTGTGAGGGAATTGTTAAGCAAATTGAGGGATTCTTTAGGTAATTGGGATTGGACAACCAGGTCATACTTAATTTGAAGCATCCATTCCATACAAGTGCTTCAGAGGTATAGTAGGAACTAAAGCCAGTAAAGTCTAATTGTGCTGCTACTAACCCAGTGCTTCTGAAGGGACACCCCACCCCATCCACCCACCCCTGGCCCCCCATTCTTGCACAGAATGTTTAATAGGGCTCACTCTCAGCACAGGAGAACTCAGGCAGCTCCTGCAGGGTCAAACTGGGGAGCTGAGAGCTCCACAGCCTCCTGGGACAACCTGCAGTGCTTATTCACACCTTGAGACAGGAAATGTTCAGGGATTTCTACCAAAACTGAGATGAAAAGAAATGGACAAACCACTGCTTTCTTTAAGACAGTCCAAAGATGCAAAAGATGTACAATTTTCTCTTTTTGTGGTTGACCACAAAATGTATACTTACTTAGAAATTCTGGTCTTCCAAAGAAATTCTGAAAAAATCCACAACTCATGCTTCAAGGTCTTCAAATTTTTCAGGCAACAAAATCCTCAGTTATGGCAAGTCACCCTGAGGGGGCTCAGAGGGGATCTCAGAACAAATTGAATTTTTTACCCAGTTAAATAGGGAACTATTCCAACAGAAAAAAAGCTCTCAATTTCCTTTGTTCACTGAAACAAGTTTCAGAAAAAAAAAAGGGTATGCCCCAAATCCATCTTCGTGTCCAGTTTGCTTTTGGAGAAACCTGTTGCAAGCAGATACTGCTAGCATTATTTTGGCTCCTCCAGAGAGAAGCAAGCCATTTGGGTTAATACAATAGGGATTTAAATCCCAAGAGACGCTAATTCTTTGTTGGATTGCCCTGAAATTTCACAAGGTGAACAAAATGAGCCAGCAAACATGGCCCTAAGAGTGCCAGCACCAAAGCTGACAAATCTATCTTCTTGTCTCCCTTCCCTCTGATTCTTTTCTGGAACTAATTTGAGGAAAAACCCTATTTCTGGGTCTTCTGGCAAAGAGCTCCTCAGATAATTGCCCAGAATGGAAGATTCTGCTAGTGCCACATTTATTTGGCAAGGCAAGAGAAAAACTGGGAAAAGAGGGATAAAGAACAGAACCTGGATGGCTGAAGGGTGCCAAAGCAAGAGTTTGGCGCCAGTTGCCATCCTGCTCGAAATCTGCAGTGAGGAGCCCAGCGGTCCCTGCTCCCAGCAAGCTGGCCATGGCTTACAAGAGCTGGCCAGAGCAGCTCTGGCAGCACAGCTGATGACAGAGAAAACTTGGAATAACAGACGGGCCAATAGCCCATTGGTAGAGGTCAGGAATATCTGATCATGCACACTTCTGCCACTGCAGAGCTCTCATGGAGTACAAACCCATCCATTTCATGCTCCTCTTTTGGAGGGTGCTTTAACTGCTTATCAAATCAGTGAGCACTTTTCTAGCCTTGATAGAACAAGAGCCAACAACAGGAACTGGTTGCAATTCTACCTCCAACATTGAAAGTTGTGATGTCATCTATTCAGCCAGGCTATGTCCTTCTAAAGTTATCCAGCACTATGCCAGCAGTCACCCAGCAACAGCTTTTAAATAAAGAAACCATGTCAAACAAACAAATAAACAAAAAGTAAAATCCCTGATCTGGAACACACTGCTCTAACTGAAGAGAGTCTTTCCACTCTACACACTACACTAACACAACTTTAGGTGAGTGAGCAGGCAAACTGTCTCCCATGAGACTAGTTAAACAGGCTATGGTATAGCAGCTCAATTGCCTGGACAACATCAGGAGTCAAAGTCTGGGGAGCACTTGAAGAGCACAGCAAATAACCCATCTATAAAAATAATCATCATCAAAAACAGTCATCCACAAAATTTTTGCCAGTCAGTACTTTGAAAATTGAGCCATTCTTCACTTTTCATGAAGATAATGGATGGGAATTCAGTCTATGGAAAAAAAAAATGTCCATTGCTTTAGACTACAGGGAATGTTGGGCACACAGAATTTGAACTCAGAGAGCTTGGTGTAGAAATGGTCATAGATAGTGTCTTTCTTTTGACCAGAGAGGTGCAAACCTATTTCATGTTTAGGAAGAATGCTTAGATTAAAAAGTTTTTCCACCAGAATCTTTAAGAGACCTTACTTCATGCAACCTGGGTGAAGCTTTGAGGGCAAAGAAGATCCTCAAATGAATACCCACAGGTAGAACAAAACATTTATGAGATGAGTGATAATAATCTAGCTTCTTCCAAGCTCCAGGTCAGTAAAGAAAGCAACATGAAAATGTTCAAAGAAAGTTTTGGTAGCAGAAGCACAATGCACTATATCTGCTCTCTACTGCTGCATCCCCACAGTCATTACTCATGCTATGAAAAGAAAAAAACAGGTGTATGAGGCAGCTGTGCTTGACAGAGGCTACTTGCAAAAAAATAAGGGAAGGCTGCAGACCATCAAGATTATAAACATCATCTATCTCAACACTGTATTTATTTGGCCAGTAGTGCTAAAAAAGGTGTCAGCCTCTTGCTGGAGAGTATGTGCAATAAAACACTTCACATCCATGCAATCTTTGTACAGGCACATGAATTATTGACAGAATCCTAGATGCTTTCTTTGGGACAGCAGTACTATTTGAAGTTCTGACTTAACAGGCACCGTGCTTTTCAATCTCATGTTTCCTAAATGCTGCTCTGCCTTAGAACAGGTTATATTCAGAACCTGGAACACCACCTGAGAGAAACCCTTCTGCCACAAGGTGGGTCTTTTTTGCCAGAAAAACAGAGTGTGTACCACAAAAATACCAGTTTCGATCACAACTGCTAAGATCAGGACACACGTGGTGTTAATTGGTCTGGACATTGGGAGATCCCAACTGCTTCCACCCTGCTACATTTCTGATACCAGCAATCTACTGCAACACCCCACTGTACTTAGGGTCAGAGTCCAGTTGCCTTCCATGTGTGGACACAGTGGGCATGGAGAAGAGGGAGATTTGCTTTAACACCCAAGAATAACTGCATCACCTTGGGAGACTGCATTTCAAGTTTTGCTTCCGATTATAATTATAATTACTTGGTGATGATCACCTCCCCCTTTAGCTTAATTTAAAATGCTTCTGAGTTGGAGAGATGAATGACTGGAATTATCTGGGAAGAGCTGGAGGGATGGGGGAAGGACATAAACTAACTTTTGCTCTTTCAATTCTTGTCATTGGCAAAAACCTTAAAAAATATTGCCAATTAATTTTCCTCACAGTGGTAAGCTTTGCAATTGTAACCTGTAACCAGCTATAACCATCGTGTTGCTTGGTTCATGCTAATTTCTGACTGTTGTGACCAAAACATGATGCTAAAACTTTCATTATTGGAGGGAAGGAGAAATGTTGCAGTGTTTGCACTGACAGTGCATCACTGTTCCTTCTATTCAATGTTCTTACAGGGCACAACTGTGAAAATATATTGGGGCCACCCTTCAGATACATTTACATTTCAGATACAGCTGGGCTTAGAGTTATCTACCCAGTGAGAAGAAATCAAAAAAGTTGGAGGAAAGTAAATTCCATTTGGAAGAAAACAGCACTGGACAGAAGTCAAGAATCCATAAGGATCT
This sequence comes from Parus major, assembly GCF_001522545.3. Lineage (NCBI taxonomy): Eukaryota > Metazoa > Chordata > Aves > Passeriformes > Paridae > Parus > Parus major. The sequence continues at coordinate 14,529,115 of NC_031780.1, read as the reverse complement.
CACATTCCCCTGCTGGTTCTCTCATGTAGATTTCCTCTTTTCATTTCCATAAACACAATATGATTACTTTCAAGAACTAGGCATGAGTTAAAACCAAAAGCAGAAAGCCACACACAAACTTGTCTGGAGCTGAGGTCAGGGTTTGGCAGCACCCTGCTCACACCATGGACAAAGCCCCTCTCAGGCAGTCCCAGGAATGCTGAGGCTTCCACACTGCCTTCCACCACCGAGCCTGAAAACACCCCAAATAACCCAGAATCACAGAGGTAAAATGTCTTCTGATTCAATGTATTCAATGAATGCACTGAAATTCCACAGCCCAAAACACATTGGCACGATGATACTGATATTCCATCCCATGATATTCATTACTGATATATCTCTAATGAAAAATATGGTGAAATCTCTCTGGTAGCATCTGCAGCTCAGTTCAGCCATGCCAGACAAGAGAGAATGTCTGGCTTGAAGTCTTCCTTCATCACTTTCCTCTATCCCATTTTGCCAGCTTTCAAGAAGGTGGCTGTCTTTGCCTTCCTCTGAATGAGAGAGATTATTCGAGAACAGGAAATAAAACCAAGCGGCAAGAAAGGAGCAGCTGCTATAACCAAACTGATGATGACAGTGCACCCATCAAAGAGAACTAAGAAATTCCTATTACCTGCCATCTAGCCTCTGCCTCAGGTATTCAGTGTGTTTTAAGTGCAGAAGCTTAATTTGTTCTTGCACACACTAGACCACTATTGCAGATGAATCTTCAAGTGCAATCAAGTAGTTGATCTACCAAAAACATGCTAGGCCATAAAACCATTACAGGGAATTTAATCTCAAAAGATATGTTAGATTCTTTTTCCACAGACCCTTAGTCTTAAAAATAGTCTTTATGCATATGAGAAATCCAATGGTGTTTACAAGAATAATGGTTTGCAGCATTGGGCAATAAAAGCTGAGATTCTCTTTGCAAACAGATAAATATTTGCACACTGGTACTGTGTGACCATCTACCCAAATATTATCTGTGTGCGGGAGGAATAAAGCACATTTTGCCAGTTGCTTTATTTTGCCAGTTGCCAGAACCATAATGTCTGTTTCCTTTTCTTCCTTTCTAAGCTCTGCTAGTCCATAGGAGCAAAACCCACAGTTTGTACAGATATTGAGGATAAATAAGTGATGCATGGGGACTTAATTTTATTAAATACTTATAGAACACTTATATATTCAGTGTGTTGTACAAACATTAGCAAATCAATCCTCACACCAACCTGCAGGACACTTAAGTATTATTTTCCAAACTGGGGCTAAATCTTTTGCTCATGTGTATACCCACTCTTTATTTTACATTGACAAACCAAAAGCTAAACAGTAGCAATGTATATCGTATTCCCTGGAATGGCAGCACCCACTACCTCAAAAAAGGACTCAGTTATTAGAATTGTTATAGAGATTAAAAGCACAGAATATAGAAGCTGCAAGGATGTATAGTAATAAGAGAACCAGTTAGGAGGATTTTATAATATTTTTAGCATATAAATAAATACTTGTAATGTTTGAGGATTCAAAATCTGAAATTAATAACCAAAACTAGTGGAGTTCACAACACAATGACAGTGTGTTGGACATGCTAGTGGTGCTTCTGAAGCTTGTTGGGTGTTTAAAGGCTCCAACTGCAACACTGGTAAGGCTGCATTCTCATCCTCCAAAACACAACACCAGAATCAGGCTAACCTTGTTAACACAAACGGGCTGCACTGACACACAGCCAGCGTGGGGCATCTTTGGCCATGGGTGACATTTGAACTCTGGGCTGGACAGAGAGAAAATGCAGCCAAGCCTAGAAAGGGTGCAATTCTTACCATGAAACTCATGGAGACAGAACAAGGAGCTGGCTGCTGGGGCTGATGAGGATGGCAGCTAACACTGGGGTGAGTAGCTCCCAGGTTCCATGAGGCCCAGAAGAGGGTGGTGTGTACAGAGCAGCTGGCTGGGTTTATCTGCTCAACTTTCTCCGACCCTGAGAAACAGCCTGGCTGCCTTCTAGCTCTCCCTGTTCTCTACCTTTTTCTTCTTTTATGATCAATAGTCCCAGGAGAGACTTCAGAGAAAATGTTGGCCTCAAGTACTCAAAATACTCAAGAGTTAAGTCTGGCATTTTTAGAATACCTGCGGGTAGTCTGGCAAATCAAGTATCCCACATTCACCCATCTCTAATGATGATTATTATGCACCAACAGCTGTCTACAGTTCAATGGATGAGGATCTAATTGATCTCATTACCTCGCCCTATATAAAGTGAAGAGCATTCCTGCTTCTTTGGGTTTGGGGATCCTAGGCTGACTGAGGACCCTGTGCTGAAGACCTGGAAACAGTTTGGTAGTGCTGTTTGTTTGTTTTCAGCTGGTCAAAATCCACAGAAACAAACATCTTGCAATATACTGTTAAAATATATGACAATGTGGCTTTTGTCTTACCAGTTTAATACTGAATAACTCTGATAGCATTCATATGAATATTAATTTTGTAATAAAAAGCAAGACTGGTGTATTAGTTATGCGTTCTTTTGTTACTCTTAGTCTTTAATTATTATTATTAATGCTATTATGTCCAATTTCCCCTCACCTCGCTCACCCTCGCAGCCTCTGCTGCGGTGCCCTGTCTCAGGCATCGAGCTCCTTCTGGAGCCAACAACAACGTTACCCAATTAACCCTCTGGCAGGGTACACTGTGGTATATAAACGGTGTGCCTTCCTCTGCTGCGAGTCTCTGAGTGTCATTTCCCCTGTCACACAGCCAGGCACCCAAATCTCTTCCTTGGCCTTGGCTTGCCTGCCCAGCACGGCTGGCCCCGTGCGGGGTTTGCCATGAGGCAGGATCAGCCAAAATATTTCTGCTGGGGAGCTTGTGCAGCAGGAATCTGTGTTTCAGATTTTAAAAGTTACATTTCTGGAAAGGAAAAAGAAAAATTAAAAAAAGACATTTGCAGAAACAAAAGGCCTGAGTCCACCTCTTTTGGGTGGGTGTAAATCCTGTCTTTAATAAAGTTATGTCTGATTTATAGCTGTGTGAGAGGAGATTCTGGCCCATAATATAATATAAAATGCTTAGCTTTCTGCAGTTTGCTTATTCATAAAGATTACTCCACTGTCACTGTGGAAAAGATGAAATGAAAAATACCTAGTGCTCTGCAGCTTTGCAACTGCCAAGTCTCTCTTGTTTTTAAAAGAATACCACTGTTCATTTGCTAGTCTACAGCAGATATATTTTTAACATAAAAACACTATATTTAATTGGTTATGGATCTCAGTTCTTTTAGCACTACTGGAAATCACACAAAAACACATTAGTACAGAGCAATTAGTGCAATGGCAGTAAACAACTAAGGCACTATTAAGCTGTGGGTGATTAAATAGTATTACTTCTTTATTTTTTATGATATTAGACTAAGAGAAGATTTTTAAACATATATTCCTGTTAAAATTAATAAATGATGTGAAGAACAGGTGTCTTTAAGACTATTTTTGTCAGGAAACTTCAGTTTATAAGAAAGATTTTCTTTTAATGGAAGATTTGTCTCTTTATATGGTGTATCATGCTATTTCTTATCTCACTACACTGGGACATTTATACAGTAATATTATTTAATGAGAGTTATGAAATCACACACTGTTCCTTCAGAAAATAATACCCGTATCTCTACCACCAAGGAACAAAGAGCTACCAAACTCCCAAAATAATATGCAATTATTTATATCCGTGCAAAGAACAAGCTGGGTACTATTTGACAAATTTACTACAATGGGCTGTAACAAACAGTGTGATAAGTTAGCCCGAGTGGCAGTGACCTTCAGCCAACATAAAAGACAAGAATCTGACCCAAGGACAGAACCCTTGTGGTATACCTTTTTAATCTGCCTAGGCCTCCCAATCTCTCTGGACTCTGTACTTGTTTATAGATCATCCTCATGGTCTGGCACATCTTTTCCTCGGCATCTGATTAAGTTAACAATGTGCTGCTATTTGCATGCAGATTTGCCAGGCCTTTCTCTACAGCTGCTCCCAAAGACTTGGTCTTTCTCTGTAATGTGATAGCACAGCAGTCAGTAAATGCAATCTTTGTCAAACCCAGGTGTGCTCTTGATTTGGTTCTCATTCGTTCCAAGCAATTTTTCTTTCTGTAGCATTTATAAGGCTCTATTATAGTATAGCCACATCTGGAGCTAAAATTCTTCTATTAATTATATACTTTTACCACTATAAAGACAAATTCAGACACAGCTACTAACATTTTTGTTGTTCTTCTTATTCTCTTTTTGACAGCCTGTATTTTTTTTCCTGTGGAAATTTAATTTTTAAAGCAGTATTCCTGATTTTTATTTCCATAAAAGCAGTAATGCAAGCATGAAATCTAAATATTTAGTATTTCTAGTCTATAATCATGCTATCCAAAGCAATATAAAGTATTAAGCTTAATTTTTTAAACCTTTCAATACTTATCATGCATGTGATACTTGAATAATGTATCTGTCTTGTTAAAAGAGTTACAATCTACTTGGGAAAGAAAGAGAGTGGTTAACGAAAACCAGAAACAACTTACTCAGTTCCCTAGTGGATGCTGGTACACATCACAGAATCACCAAACAATTTGTTCCCTCCACAGCCAAAAAGCAGAACCAAATTTGATCAGCATGGTGACTTAAATGCTGTATTTTCTTTGTGCAATGAGGGTAATTTTTCAAGATCAGGTTTGAAGTAGATTAGTGCAGAAATATGAGCTAAGCCTTCACTCTTATCATCTGAGTGTGGATAAAGGATGCATTCACCCAAGAGCACCGAAAGTTATTTTCTAAGAAAAATATTTCCTACCTCTTTTTTTCCATGTGTGCATACAGAGATCATCACAACAAAGTAATAAATGGAGACTAGCAAACAGGTTTGACAAGTGAATATTCACTGTGAAAATATACATTTAAAAGGAAATACTAGAAATCTTATTTGTTAATTTTAAATCCCATTTATGAACCAAAAGGGAGGCTTCTTTGCCAGGTAAATACCTGTGTGTTAAAAGAGGTCAGAATTTTTTAATTACAGGAGAACTAGAAAGAAATACCAATCCCCACAACTGAGGGATGATTTCCATCTCACCAAATCAGGTGGTCTTCTCCAGCCCTTGGCCAAGTAAGTTTAACATGGACATGGCGAGCTGAGATCTTGACTTTAGTATGATTTATTTTAAAAGGAAGTATAAATGGAAAAATTCTTCTGCTCTTATCAGCTTTCTTCTGGTTTGTTTTCACTGATTTTTTTTTCCATATTTGTATCAAAACTAAAAGAAATGCAACAGTTCCATGTCCATGCAGCTGAATTCACTGAAGCATCAATGATATCTGAACTATTTTTCTTTAATAAAATTATGAATAAAAGTATCAAACTAGCTTTACCCATTAAAAATAAAATATAGTTATAATGTTCTTCATGGCGGACTTTTTAAACTATTCTACTGAGGAAAAAGCTTTTATTTATTTATAGCAGATTTTATCTTCCCAAATCACTTATTTCAGATGATTGTTTTGGCCATATATAAATATATTGCACAGACATGCAGACATGCTCACACACAGATTCACACACAACATATACCCATGCAGGAGGCTAAAAGAATCAGCAGACAGACAGAAGCTGTGTAACCAGATTACATCACAGGTTACGATGGAAATAAATAAAAGAAAATCTCTCTTGCTTCCATAGCGTGGCATTTTAGTGGTGCTGGTTTGACTTTTGGCCCACACACATATGCCAATGGCAAGGCTAACTCTAGGGACTAACAAAAAAGAATGTGTGTTCACAGCTGTACAGTACACCAATACAGATTACATGTTTTCAGTGTTGCGGCCACAACAGAATGCTAATTAACATACTGGAGTGATGAGAACGGCTGTAAGGGCCTTATTGTTCCATTATTTCATGCAGCCCAGCTGCCTTTGTTTATGTCACTTATCCTCTCGTGCCACAGGTTTTTACTCCAAAAATACTATCCCAATACAACGTTAATATTTAAAAAACAAAGAGGTGGCAGATTGTCATTTTTGTGTCAGTCTCAAACTGCAGAACTGTTAAGCTGTTCTGGTTCGGTATTTAGAAATAATTTAACAGCCATATTCAGACACTGCCTGCATTCTAACATAATGGCTGAATACTTGAACCAAGCAAATGCATAACTATCCTGACATCACTTATGAGATTTAGATTGGTCAGTTAATGGAAGTCTTTACCAGAATCAATACCATAACAGCTTCTTGAAATGAACGTGATTTTTTACACAGAGTGCTGTGAACAATAAGTACAGAAATATCCTACCTTTGTATACAGCACAAAGGAACTGGGATTTGAAATTAAGAAGCAATTACAGTTTTTTTGCAAAGTAATGTTACAGTTGATTATTAGAAATAAACACATACAAAATAAGCACTTTTTAATAAATAGCTGGAGAATATTAAAATTCCACAATCCTATTATTCCTTTTTTCCCTACTTTTTTAACAGCCATTTTATCTGCTGGCTTGGTTATCATGTTGCTGTTAAGGATTAATATTGATGATTGTTGCCAACAATGGTTAAATACTGCAGAAAAACACTTTTCATGAGAGAGATGTAGCCATATCTAACTGTAAGTAATATAAGTTGTGCCTGCTGCTTTGACTTCTTTGATTGATTCATGAAAAAAAGCAATGTTAAATGCCATTAATATTCTCAGTTGTATTACTGTAGTGCCTGAATGTCTTGGCTGATGTTGGCCAGGTTCAGATCCAGGATAGCTACGAAGACAACAACTTCCTAGTAAAAAAGGAAAATAGTTCCTGTCCACAGAAGCTCCCTGATCCCAAAAGCATTTATGTTTCTCAACAGAGAAATCAAACAGCTTGGCTCCCTTGACTTCTGTGAAACCACACAGCAGGCTGAGTTTACCTAGGGGTTTAAAGAAACCAGTAAGATTTTATTTATTCAGTAGCAACAAGTGTGATAATTTGAAAAAGTGAAATAAGGTGGGGAAAAAAGAAAAAAAACAGACAGAAAACCCCAGGACATCGGTGGTAGGAAGTTCAATGTACTGCTACCTGGTTACAACTCAAAAGTTTCTTCCCCTCATTTACTTGGTGTAAAGAAATAGGAAACATTAATGATAAAGAGTTTTCCAAACAATTTATTCCATCAGTTGACTGTAATTGCTGTCAGAGCATGAGCTTGGCTAGAACCCGAAGTGTTAATGGTGCATTTCTTTCTCAAATTAAAAGGAAAAAAACAAAAAAGATTTTAGTTTGTTTCACAAGTTTAGCTTTCCCAACAAAAGGTGAGAGAGCTAACAACATACCTGTCACCTCAGATTTACCCAGTGAACAGAAACATCAGAAAGGGTAAGTCTTCCCCAAAAATGTCATCTCCCTAATCAAAGACATACTGTTGTTAATCACAACGCACACCAAAACCCTGGAAACATCCAATTGAGTGAGTGAGCCCTAGTTGTTTTTTAATGACTTTAACTGGTAATCTCAGATAAACGTGCAACTGCTTTAAGTGTCTGTCTTATGTAAAGCAGTAATGAGAGGATTTAATGTTTTCTCCAGCCTACACAGTTCACGATGGTGAACGCACCACAGGTGTGGTACAATCTGATACAGAGCAGTTTCTCAGCTATGACCATTCCCCTACTGTGGACAGAACATAGATTTTTTTAACTGGATCCAGGAGCTAGCTAAATTACCCAGCTGCTCTGTGTTTAAGCCCCCAGCTAGTTTATACACCAATAACAATAAACTTTCTATAACAGCAACCCAGTCTATTACAGTGCTTCTTGCTCAAGCTAAAAGTGGGCCACTGTTACTTCAGCTATGTTCATGGATGACACCATGGGATTTGTCCCTTCCTAAAACTGTAAAGATATTATAAAAATATAAAAGTGCATGCTCAATTAATGGAGTTTTCCTTTCCAATAGGATGATCTGTTATTTTATGGTACAGACACACAGTATCTTAAGCCTATCAGTTGAGAATGCATTGGAAGGTTGGCTTTTTATTCACACTTTTTTACAAAACAACACCTAGTTGCAGTTACAAAAAGAAGTCCTGATAATGGCCTCTTAATAAGTTTAGTGTGATACAGGTACTGAAAACTTCTCTCCAGATAATCCACTCATGCATTTATTTTAAAAAATTAGCATTTAATTCTGATCTCAATTAAATAAAATTGTTTACAGTATGTAATAGGTGCGTTGTTGAAAATGCGATGGTCTGTTCTAAGAATGAGAAGTGTTATACAGAAATGCAATAGGTTTTATCAGACCAACCAATATGGTTGTGAGAAAAAAACAAACAAAACAAGACAGACAAGATTTTGGGACTAGAAAAAGGATTTGTTTCCTCTAAAATGTAGCAATTGTTTCCCTACAGAGATATCTCTTGATTTACTAACATGATACATCTCTATAAACTTTGTCTTTCTGAAAACACATTATAAAAATAACTGTAAAATTAACACTTACAAAAAATAAAATTTAAAAAAAACAAAACAATAAAATTGACAAAACATTAGAGTTTACATTGTCATTTCCTTGAAGTTAGGAAGAAATTCTGTCATGACTTCACTGTTCCCATTGCTTCATAACTTTCACTGAACTACTTTTAATCTTAGTTTATGAAATTCTACTGAAATTTACTTCTTGTGGCTAAGGCTGACACAAATAACAGCAATAAGGCACTAAAACACTAATAAACTGATTACAAGGTCACATAAATGGATATGTATATAGCTGCTGGGCATAATGCATAAGTAACTTCAGGTGCAAGCCATAAAATACAGCAGTGAGTATGTAAGCACAGGCAACCACAAAAAAACCTCAGTTGTCAGTTTGTGAAAATACATATCCTCTCTGCATTTAATCAGGCATTTAACTTAAAAAGTATTCCCATTCTAATTGTAGATTTTAAATCACTTTTAGAGCCAAATCTACCAAAGCCTAAGTTTTTTTAACAGGGACTCCAACACTGTAAGAAAACCATACCAGATTACATAGGAGCTGTAAGACTCTCCTATATTATTTATCTACATCATGTATGGCATCTTGTCTCTACCAACACAAACATTTTCAAAATAACCCTCAAAAGAGGGTACTCTTGTTTTCACAGTCACTCCCAGGCCTTCCTCAGCTGGAAAAAGACTTAGCTTGACAATGCTCACTTGCAGACAAACCAGTCCAGGCACTATATAGCTGTCACAAGGCTGACAGCTTGTTGTATGGTGATGATTGTACCTTCCCCACAGAAAGTCCCATGGGAAAGGCTGGAAACAAAAGAAATCCTGATGGGATCCATCCAGATGAGCAGCAATTGCCTTCTGCTGAGAGGACTAAGCTGGCAGCCCTCTCCAGCCCACCCCATTGAACCCTGCCCTCTACCCAAAGCATCACTCAAAGTCCTGCAAGCCTTGCTCAAGCCCAAGCTCCCCACTGCTCCTGCTCTGTGTCATCACACAGCTGAGAGCTCGCTCTGGGATGAGCTGGTGGCTTCAGTTGCACGTGTGGTCATGGAGCAGGAAAGCTGCTGTGACGTGGCACGGGGAACCCCTCTGTAAAGCTACAGCCTAGCACCAGGGCCCGTCCTCAGCAGCCCAATTCCTGCTGCTACACAAGGGAAGCAGACAGCTAGTCAAGGACATCTGCACAGGGGCTTTGTGCCTCCATACAAACTCTAATCCAATTACAGCCATGCCTTAATGGGTCCTTAAGAGGCTCCAAGAAAATGATGGTTAAAAACTTGAGCTGCATTCCTTTTCCCAGGTCTTTGTGGACCAGAGGTGATGATTTGCAGCTTCCCGGAGTTCCCAACCCTCCCATCCCTACCTGCCAGCCACTACTCCTTCCCCTCACAGTGCTCCATCATCAATCAGTTCTTCAGATCCTTGCCAGGGATCTGCTTTGTTCTGTATCCAATTCCAACTGGCTGTACATAATAAGAATTTCATTCCTATGCCTGTGCTTTCCACCTGGGAAATCGAATCCTTTATGCCATTAGCCTTCTATATTGTCCTCTGACCGTATGGAAAAGGTTCCACAGTAATCCAGAAAAAGGATGCCTGCTACAGAAACTGGGCCCTTGATCTGTAAGAAGAAGCTTTCATACATCAGAATTCCCCTTCTCTGACAAAAAATTAAAAAATTATTTTTCAGTTATTTGTGCAAAAAGCAGGACTTCCAGGCTTAAAAATTATGTCATACAGAGAATAAGGCAATCTCTTGGTCTTAGAAAATCCCAGGGCCAAGGGAATCTTGGGGCTGGATTCTGTAGGTGAGGAAGCGTTATTCTGACAGGGCTCACCACCTCCTGCATGACTCTTGGTAAACACGTGCTTTTTGTACTGAAGCACAAGGAATGTGGTGGTTTCATGGGCTTTTTGATAGGTTTTGCTTAAGTTGTTTGGGGTTTGGTTGTTTGTTTCTTTTTTTTTTCTTTTAGAGTTTTACTTAATTTAGGGAGTTGAAAGAACCTAAAATTCTGCAGAAGTCCAGTGATTTTGGCACAAGCTCAGGAAATATTGCATTGCTGAACTGACACGCCTGTGGTTCAGCCACTGATGTCCAAAGCCACATTCCCTGTAGCCAACTGAGCTCTTTCCAGTGCTCACAGCACACCCAAAGCATGCACTATTATTCAACTAACGTAGACCATGTTATGCCTTATTATATTACAGACACTGTATTTCGTGGCATGACCTTGTTGCTTCAGAGGAATATTTTTAAAGAAAATGCTGCTTCAGCTGGGTTGGATTTGTGAACTGCCAGTGTTATGGCATTACCATATCGCAGTCACTTAATGTATATGAAGTTATACTTTCAAACACTCAGACATAGATGAGTGCTCAAAATCCCTTGTTTGAGGAACAACAAAATAATAAGAAATAATAATTATAGCAATAACTGCTTAGTATTTGTATGATAAAAGTGCTGAAAAGACATTAACTAATTAGTGCTCACAACACCCATGTGAGGCAGAAAAGTATCATTATCCACATGCTACAGATGGAAAACTGACAATGTGGAGTTACCTGCCTTTCCAAGATATGCATGAGGGGATAATCACCTAATGCAAATTCATCAAAAGCCCTGTGGGGAAAGCACCAGTAGAATGGTCACACAGGTTCAGCTTCCTCCCTGTGAGCTCTGATGCAGTGAGAGAGAGCAGCATGGAGAGGTGTGGGACAGACACACGTACCCTGCATCTAATCTAGAAGCTGTGCAGAGAGGAGACAGAGACAGCTGCACAGATCATTAAAGGCAGCCTGATTACTTGAGCTTGACACCTCTTTTTTCCCCTAGAACGTCACTCACAGTGATAGGGTAGTAGAGTCAGGCTGGGAAGCCAAGTGGGTTTTGCAGGAGGAAGAGCCCCTGAACTGGACCCCACTGAATATACAGCTTTTGCAGCACCACCTTTGACCACCTAGTTAAGACTCAAATTAAACATCTGGGGTTTGCTACCCCTTCCATGCACCTCTTTTAGGAGCCAGGTAGGCTGGGTTTCTTGCACATGGTACATTCTGACAATAGCTCACTTAGTGGTTTGTTTTCTTTTTTCTGTAAGGCTGTTAGCTCAGTTCTGTATAACCAAGAGGTTTGGGTGACTTGCATAAAGCATGGATAAAGCTACTGCTACCAATCACAGTCAGAGGCTGATCAAAGCCAACATTCATTAACTCTGAACACAAAATTGTCTGAATCCATCAGTAACT
>NC_031780.1:14509846-14512346 GCF_001522545.3 Parus major | reverse complement strand
TGTACAGAAGCTCTGCAAATAAATGTATCAGATGTGCCCAGGTTGTATCTGATTGTCTGGGGATTTTTTTTGGTTGGTTTGTTTGCTGTCTTTGTTTTGGCTTGTTGGTGTTTCTTTTCCTGAGGAAAGTTTATGTTTTCTGATAAATTCATAAGTCTCTGAAGAAAATGTGTGGCATATGGGGCAAAGCACTACTCCCAGACTAGGCATAAGGCCTGGAGATATCATGTTCAGATACAGTACAACAGTACAAAGCAAGATAGAGACACACTCTTAGAAGCAATTATTTAAAATAGAATAAAATTATAATGTATTTCACATGCATTTCTGAAGAAGTCATGCTCAATCTAAATAAGCCATATGATGCTATGAATTTATAAATGACACACACATCAATAAACTAAACACTTAAGTAGTAATTTAAAAGACAGAATGCATTTCCAAATTTCAGAAATAAATCCAGTAGGTTCTATTATATTACACATTAACAATATAAATATTTTAATATACTGTAAAGTGTATGTGTTCAATGACTCATGTTAGGTTTTGTGCTGTGGACAACTGTCTTAACAACAACGTTTATGTGGTCATAACTAAGTTTTTAATTTAACACCCCATTAAGATGAGGTGAGAGGATTCACACCTCTGTCAGCACTATTGTTTCAAGTCCATCTCCATCTATGTGCAGAGTCAACAAGACACCATCCACTCGATTTACAGTGCTGACACCTTGGAAGAGTGAGCTGCTGCTTCTCTTCCCCCATGCACATACCATGAAAACGCAGGTGTGCAAGTCAGTGGATTTGTTAATGGCACGTTAACACTCACTAACATGCTGTAAATACTGAATGAATACAACAAGGCTGTTTTTGTTAGTTGGACACGTTTCTGAAGAGTGAAATTCAGCTTTCTACTACATAGTTAAGTAAAGAAAGATATCCTAAGTTAAAGACAAAAGGGTTTTTTTTGAAACTAAGAGCTGAAAGTCCAAAATTTTACCAGAGGGAAATATATATGCACATAAAATGAAATTCCACCCAGAGGTGAATTGACACTCATGGATTTCTAGTTGCTTCACTCTGCTATTACACCTTTCCAGTCTGAAGATAGAAGCAAGCATCCAATATACCACAGAGCAGCCTCCGAAACTTCAGGGCAAAGCTAAAGCTTCCACATGTTCTCAGGTTCTTCACAAAGAAGGAAGTTGTGCGAGACACAGAACAATGTCAGCTCACACAGTGATCCACAAGAGCTGTGGATACCCAGCACCTGTCCCAGATGGGCCTCCAGGCAGGGCTCCTCCACACTGGACAAAACCCTACTCCATTTCTGACACTGGCAGGGAGAGAAACTACCATCATTTGTTGCCTTCAGCCAAAGGACTGGAAAGGAGAATAAAAAGTTGCACATCCACCATGCAAAGTGAAATCCTGCCCAGCACAGGCTTCTGGGGCATCAGTGGGTGCAGAGCCCAGTGGTTCCACTCTCACAGGTATTTTCCAGTGTCCATTCTGGGGCAAAGCCCCAAAACTTCCTACCCTCAAAATACATCAGCAGCTGTGTGGAATGGTGAGAAGAGGCCTACCCCTCCCTGCTCCTGCAGCTCCATTCACCTGCTCCACAATGGACCATGAGAATTTTGTCTTCTGCATAACATGAGGAATTTGTCTCCAGTACTAATTTTGCCCCTTTCCAATGCAGAAACTTCAGAGCCTTAGCAGTGCACAGGTGATGGCTTTATTCAGAAAAATGGTAGATTTTGCTTCTTTTCCTGGATCTCAGAAAATCTACATTGTTGAGTAGCTTGTTACTGAATCAGGCACATATTGTATGTACAGATTACATAAACAAGAAGGTCAATTTTGTTTCAAATATATATGAATATGGTTCTGGGACTGAATTAACTACTGATTGAAAAGTTATACATTTTCAGCTAGCTAATCATATTTTATTTCACTGCATACAGACAGAAGTGCAATGAAATTAGCTGTTTGTTTGTACATTCTGGAAAATGTTTTAACTTCAAGACTATAGAGAAAAGACAGGAAATAATTAATGTATGTTCAGGTGAGATTGCCAGGGTAAAAGTAAGCAGGTGATAGCACAGCTCAACAGACACTGAGTTGATTTCTCCTGACTTTTGACCATGATTTTCTTTTCCTCAAAATGTGCTTACCCTTCCTCCATCATGAATTTACAGTTTTTAAGCGTAGCTTAGTGCATCATGGCATAAAAACAATCCCAGAAAGCCACTGTTGCATTTGGTTACCCAGTACTGAAATACAAAATGCTTTGTCAAGCTTTTCTCACACCAACTGATAAGAATACACATAGTAACAGTACTACTTTTATGTAGAGAAGTTATTTTACATAATTTTGGTAAAAATACATATTACCATATCCTATTTGACTATGACCATTGAATTCTTCTGAAGACAGGTGCTTAGTATATGTACTGAAAACATCCCATTAATCCAGAACTGTTTTTAAAGACAGCCAT
>NC_031780.1:14477346-14504846 GCF_001522545.3 Parus major | reverse complement strand
CAAACTCATAACCTCACCCTCTGTGGCTGAAAAACTGTAGTTTTAGTTTATAATGGCAATATTAGTGTCTAGAATGATGATACGTAATTCTTTGTTAAAAAAATACATCATTTCATCAATAGAAATCAAGCTATACAAATCACTTCCTTTATATCATCTTCATTAGCTGAAAATCTCAAAGTTTGGTCCTGTAATCAGCTAAGCTTGGAAAAAGGCTAGAGGGGAAAGGCAGGGATTTAGTGCTTAAGTCACTTTGCTAGTCCTAAATCCTGGGACTAATCTGTGCCAACTGAGACTTCACAATTGCTTCTAACTCTAGACTTCCCACCAAGAGTATCCCGACCACTTTGAAATAAATAGCAAAGTAAGGCACGTGCAGCAGCTCTTTTGTAGAATGCTTTTCATCTCGGCAGAATGAACGTCACACACTGGCTTCCAGGTTACCACATTTGTCAGGAGTACCCAAATTAACGTGTTTAAACTTGTTCTTGGAGAACTAGGATGATTGCAGTGAGAGGGAAGGCTCCAGCACAGCCAGTGCTACAAAAAATGCTACAAAAACCAAGCAGTCCAAAGAACAATGTGTCTTCTGGTTCCCTAAGCTGACTGTGAGATGCCTTTTCCCCTATGCCCTATTAATTAGATGTGAATTAGAAGCTCATAGTCTAGCTAGATGTTATCTTGCAAGGTATTTAAAGTACAAGCAGCGGCCTCCTGCCCACTGCTTGCCTCCATTACCAGTGGCTCCCTTCCTGGAACTGAAGTTTCTAGGCATGAGAAGTCACTGCCTTCTAAGGCACTGGCTTCAAAAGAGCTTTCTAATAGTTTATTAAAGCAGCTCTAAGGCTTTTTTTCCCCCCTCCATTTTGGTAAAATATTTATTCTTTCTTTAAAGAGCAGTTTGATAGATGTAATCATCTAAAGAATGTCCTGCCAGTTTTAAGTTAGTCACAGATACAGCTGTGCAGATCATGTTTCCTGTCAATACCAGAAACTTGTCAACCCCCTTCTCTTACCAGTTCTTCCCTCTTCAGCTATGCCACATTCAGGCTTTCTTGTCTTTGTCTGCTAGCACCTTTCCAGACCCTTGCCTTACTTATCTGCTCATCAGACATTTTTCCTCCCCCCATTAACTTCTTCCCTGTTGACTTCTGCAGCCATCTTCCGTGCAACCTACTTTCCACAGAAACCTGCCCAACTTGAACACAGGATTATCACCCTCACCTCTAAATCCTCTGTAATGCTTACAAAAAACTAGGTAACTAGTGGATGAGCTAAAATGCAGAACATCAAAAACTTTATGCAGTGAAGGATCTGGATAATGTTATAGGAAGACATTTGAGCAAAGGTGGCTTCCTCTCATGTGCAGGAATAGTGACCTTGTGAATGCTACAGAAATGATATAAAATTATAACATCAGGTCCCTGGTCTTTAATGAGGACAATTTAACTCCAGAGATAGGAAGATTCTTCTGCACAGATGCTCTTATACCTACTGCTGCTGTTAAAATTAGTAAAAATATTGCTGCTGATAACTGTAGGGGAAGGGTTTCACTTTTATTTTAACTGTGAATTAAATTTCTGTCCTGTTTATATTATGTTTGGCTTTGAGGCTTGACCTGTCAAACATCTTATTTTGTATATTTTGCAGATACAGGGGTAAAAAGTAAAATATGTCCATCTTGTTTCTAGAAAACAGTCTCTGGGTCAATTCTATTTAATTCTGCTCATACAAACTCCTCCACTAAGGGTGCAGAGTGGGGTTTTCCTGCAAAGCAACCACAAATTTAGTAAATTAGCCAGGTTGTATTCTGACATCTGTCAGAATACAGATCACCACCTTGTCTTTAATGAGACCAGCTTTGGAGAAAGACACTATTCAACATGAAAGACAATCTCAGTTTGCTTCATTATTTCTAACTGGCTCAACAGCACAATACAATGCAAAGCCAGTTCACATATCTGTTTATAAGTACAATTTCCCTAAGACTCTTATTTGATTTTTAATATAAAATACTGGTTTTTGTATGTACTAAAATGATTAAATTTGAGAACTGCAGGTTTTTTGAAGAAAAACTATCTGTTATATAATTTGCTTATTAAATGCCTACCATTACATGCTGCATTCTACAGGCAAAGAATTTCTACAAACATACCCAGTTTCTAGCTGTGTAGCTGTGATTTGCACATTTAAAATGATAAATTTAAGCCCATCAATAGTAAATCAATTGCAGGTATAAAAGATAAAACTGAAATAATTCATCATATCGTTATAGGAAAACACAAAGAGTGGATGTAATGGGTCATTTTGACTTTAAATTGAAGTCTGTTGCTAGGTTTTTCAAGGACAATTCGCTTTACAAACCTTTAATGTATACATAAAAATCATCCATCAGCACATCTGATCCAAATATACTAATGATTTTTATTGGTCAGATCTTGAAAGTGAGGTTTATTTTTATGGAGTATGCATTAATTAACCCAACATGTACTATCTTCCAGTATATCTAGCCAAGTACTTTCATTTAAACATGTTTATTGTGAAATGTTTGCATTCCCAACATTTGTGGCCCACACACAGACTATTTCATACTTCACTTCTGAGCAGTTACAAAAGTTAAAAGGAGTTATTGTTTTTGATTAATGCATTTTTGGGGACTTTTTTTAAAATGTTCCAAAACTACGCTCTGAGGACATTCCTCTACATGCAAACATTGAAATGTATTTATCTTGAAAACAGAGTATTAAGTGAAAATGTGCGGGATTCACTTTAGTTTGTTTCAACTTTCGCATGGAAAGTGAACATTATGAACTTTTGTATATCATTTAACTGAACTTATGCAGAATATTAATTGACCAATTTGATATAACAATCAATCATAAAAAGAAAAGCCATGTACACAGATCCATGGAGTGGTGCATTACAGATGGGAGTTCTAAGGCTGTGGCTGTCATCTTTTGATTAAGAAAAGGAAATGATTTCACTAAAAAGATATTCCCTCTTGTGTTGTTTTGTTTTAACTGAGTTTGTACTTTCCACCGAACTGGACATATTTATTGAGACTCATAAGTTACTTCACGGTTACCAACATCACTGTAATCTCAACAAACTATCTTTTTTCTTGCCAATTATCTAAATATCATAACTATAAAATATCTTAAAACATTCTCTATAGTGTAAACATCTTAGCTACAAAGCTTTAAGTGTAAACAGTATGATGCATCAGAATGATTTTAAGCGATGTTATAAAAACTGCTCTTAAAAACTAAACAAAAATGTAAAGCTTCCATCTGTTTTATGATTTTTCCACTGT
This sequence comes from Parus major, assembly GCF_001522545.3. Classification (NCBI taxonomy): domain Eukaryota; kingdom Metazoa; phylum Chordata; class Aves; order Passeriformes; family Paridae; genus Parus; species Parus major. The sequence goes on along the minus strand of NC_031780.1, from coordinate 14,501,533 downwards.
AGAACTACTGCTGTGTGCCAGTTTACTGAACCATGGCTTGCTAAAGAGATTGCTGGGGTCACAGATTGAAAAAACAAAGAGCAAGTCTTTAATGGCTGATTTTTTCTCAAGTCTCCTTGATACAGTTTGAACAGAATTAAGTGCATGGCAGCAGAAAACACAGAATGTAGAAATGCTCATGTCGCCTGTTGCAAGGGGGACCCTTCAGAGGAAGATTAACATTTTGCAGAAGATGTCATTTAAGCAATTATCTGAAGTTCTTTTGTGACTGTATACCTACGTTGTCACCACCAAACAGCTGCTATGCTGTGAGGCTCTGCTCTGCGTATGTACAGAGTTAAATACAGATTGTGGGTCTGCATCAAAGCAGGAAAGGCACCCACACAGGCTTAGTCTGTACGAATCTTTACCCCAAAAGGAGAGAATAGCTCTGGACATTGTTTTCACTGAAAACTGAGAGAAGAGAAAGCCACATAAGGGGTAAAAACAAATACATTTTTAAACACAGAACAGCATATTTAGGAATTTAAACTAAGCAAATAAGGAACCCACCTAACTACTCAGGGCATAGCTAGACTTTGCATTCTTCTAAAAGCCACAATGCCTTCATGAAATCAGTTTACATCATACAGCAAAAACTGGATAACTTATCTACAGCAAACTACTTCAGCACACACTTAACTATGAGCATTTGAATAACCCCACTGCAGCCTCAAGATCATCCTTCCACACATTTATGCATTATGCTGAAATACATTTCCAAAATAAACCTCATTCACTTCAGTCAGTCTTTCCACATTAACGTGGCCAAACTGCACAACTGCAATGTGGTAGCAGTGTTTGGGTTGGATTCTCCCAAACTGTGAGAAATATAGCTCAACCATGCTGCCACTTTATTACTTTATCTGTGAATTATCCAGAAATAACATGAGTATTAGAGGACATTCTTAATTTAATACTTGCTAGACAGCAATCATCAGAAGTTAGAGCCCCTCCTTGCTTCTGGGACCTTGTCACCTGCTGCTTAAGTCTTGGGTAAGAAGTTTGTATCCTCACTGGAACAAACTCAAGGACCTGGTTACATGTCACCAGTTTCTTCCAGAAGCTCTGATGATGATGCTTTTCCACTGAGGCTTCTACAGCCAGGCAGTCTGAGTTCATACCCCTCCTACCTCCTCTATATACACAACTACCACCTAGTGCAGAAGTCCAGCCTGACATGGAAAAGAGTCAGAAAATAAACCCTTCAAAAGAAACAATCTTTTTACTGTCTATTGGTCTGCAAATTCTCCATCTTCTACTCCATGTGTAGGAGAAGAAAAGTAAGCAATCTGTCATCACACAGAGGGACTCTGTCTCTACCCCCTGGTGTGACTCCTGCACCACATAGAGATCTGGCACACAGCTTTGATGACACTTCCTAAATGAATCCAGACAAATTCATGGCTAAACTGTGTTACCCTTACCCCTACAAGAAAGGCAGTTCATGTCATGAGAACAAGTGACAGGATCAAAGCCCCACTAAAAGATGCAGTACTTTGTTACAGAATTGCATCGATGCCCTTTCCATTAAAGTCTAAGACTTCCTTTTAGGGTTCTCTACTTGCACAGGATAAAGTCTGGTAATCCTTGCTCATGCAAATATTAACCACCATTAGGAAGGTTTTACTTTCGATGTTACAAAGTGAAATCCTTGTGTATGTCTATGCTGCAGTCCCTGGGGCATTGCACTTCCTGCTAGCTTTGAATTGGCTGGCTCAGATGCCAAAAAGCTTTCTAAGAAACTGGAGAGCCAGCCCAGTGGTACTACACTGTGAGCCTTCCAAAGGACAACGTCTGCAAGGGTGGCAGCAGCTCCAGTGCAAACATAATCTGCACAATTCAAAGACTGAACATACTCCTTCATATCCATATTCTCCTCTGCCACCAGTCAGTCCAATAAAAAGCATCTAAAGTCACAAGTAATGGGTCTCCTTCCCTTAAAGATTATTATTTGAGGATGGAAAAGAAAAAGGCCTTTGACCCACCATACCAGCTGTTTAACAACTGTCAGGAAAAGGTACATTTGTCAAATACACAGATACATTTTAGCTATTATGTAGCAACCCATTGCATCCTTGATTTTCTATGTCTGCAACAGAAAATATTCTATTTCATGTGATTTTCAGGGATTCAACCAGAATACAGGTATATTTAGATATCTCATATTTAGATCTTTGAGAGTCTCCCACCTTTCTAGGAATTATTTAATTTGAGAACTGATCACATTGTATATGCAATATGTCTTACCTGCAGCCAGAGCAGAGAAGTCTAGTAGTCTGTGCACATGTGTAGGGAGAGGGGACAGACATCAACACACTCTGGGGCTCAGGAGATCTCCTTTAACCTCTTTGCCTCGGTTTCTCCATCTGCAAAACAGGGTAAAAATGAGATCTGAGTAAATATTATAAAACATTGTAATTCAAAGTAAAATTTTGAGTTAACAGCATTAGAAACACGTAACTACTTTCTGGTTTTGTCTGTCTGCAAAATTTGGAGCATATGTGCTGTACCAATATTAGCATGTCTTCACAGTCAACATCTAGAATGAATGCTTAAATATTCATTGACTTCAAATTTCAAATTGAAGTTTGAATTGACATTCATTCTGTAGATGTAACAGCATCAACCATTAATCAGGGAATAGAAATAATACCACTCAATTTATATAATCTACATACTGTGGTCAAAATGTATACTTCTAGATATATAATCTCAAAATTTTAAAGTATTAGCTGCTTAAGTAGATCATGTGGTATGTCCCCTCCCTCTTCTAACTGGCTGATTTATGTAACTGAGCAACCAAACAAAAATTCTGAGATGTATGTTCAGCTGAAACGTTCACAATTTACATTGTGTATTGAATCAAGTAAATACGTAACTCATGCAATCAGGGAACAGAAGAAATAACATGATTTAGGTAACCAGCTATGACTATAAATTTATAAATAATCTAAACAAAAAACTCTAGGAATAAAGATTTTTGAAATGCATTATTCACTGAAGAGTTCTGCAAGTAACTACTGAATAAATACTTTCCACAGGATAGAAAAAATCCAAAATGTACCTAAGGAGTCACTGTGACTTGTTTGTTCAGATCTACCTACCCAGTTATTCTTCCCTCCCTTCCCTCCCCCTTAAACTACACCTATATAAATGGAAATGCAAAGCCTATAGTTTCTAATGCACTGTCTTTGTGGATTAGTTAATTTTTAGGCAAGTTACAGGAGTATCTAATGCAAACATTTACATTTACTAAAAGGGGGGAAAAAGAAATATGAAGTTACCAAAATCATTATAGCCATTATTTGAACAGAACATTTCAACCCTGCTGAATGCTTGCATTCTTTCAGCACTGTCCTTCTGGTATCTTTTCCAGCCCTTTTTTTAAACTAAATTCATACAGATACCATTGACCAGCACAAGTCACTAAGTGCATTTCTTCCCTGCCATTGCTTTGCATTGCCCCAAAATTTTGCTCTTGCCAAATAATATCCTGCTTTTCTCAACTTTTTGGTTACTGTGCAGGTTTTAGAAATATTAATCTTCAATTAAAATTCACTATGGTAAAGAATGAGAAAAGAAAGGAGGAAACACAATTTAAATGAGCTTGTGTCTTCTTAAACTCCAAGAGAGATAATCAAACTTTGGAAATGCAATTTCCAGATAAAGATAAAAGCTCCCGTGTTATGTCTCTGTAAACCAGAACACAACTGCAACTTAGCAAGTTGTCCTGTCTGCTGATGGGAACAGCACAGATAAATCTGGCCAGTCCACTTGCACTTCCCTTTCTGAAACCAGTAATAAAGTTTGAGAGGGGTTATTTTTAAAGCAGCTCTTAGAGTGTTCCAGATCACTACTGTCAGCTTCAGAACACAAATGCAATTTGATTTATAATTACATTTTTAAAACTAGCATTAAAATAACATTAGAGGGGTCATAATCTGAACTTTTTAATAGTTAGGCACGTAGCATACATTTAGAAATGGATCTCCAACAGGATTCATCTGGAACATATTCTGACTGGAATTCCTTCCTTCAGCCATTTCAGTACTCTGCTGAAGCTGGTGTGCCAAGAGGCCATGGTGGAGCCCTGTATTTCAGCATAGCTTCAAATGGAAATGGACTGGAATACGCTGCTGAACATTTGCTAGTCAAAATCTTTTCTTGCATTATATTTAGGCCCATGTTTGTAAACACCAATGGGTAAGAAAGTGCTGGAGAGTCTGGAATTAGGCCTTCACTGAAAAGACATGTGTTACATCCATTGAAAAATTCAGTTGGCTCCATTGCTTCTGAGTCTTGAAGCCACTTTAACTTTCCTGGCCTCTGGGGCACAGAATGATTTGAGTAGTTCCTCGAGGTCAAGTTCTGCTCACACATGCCGTGAAAAGGCAGCATTCCCAGCCACTGTTCCTACCTGTCCTCCCAGCTGTGCAAACAAATCACACAGGCATTCAGGGAACCTGTGCCTGCACCTCCTGAGCACAAGATGAGCTTCACATCAGCCACAGGTCCTTGCAAATTTTGCTTTGTTCTCCAAGTCCAACCTTCTGATAAGAAAACTTTCCAACTAATCAGCTCTGCACTGGTACCTAACTACAACTTCAGAGGCAAAAGGCAGACAAGGAATTCTGTTTCTGAACACTAGTGCTGAAGTAAATGAGCTATTAAAAAAAAAAAAAAAAGTCTGTGCCTTAAAACCAAGTTTGAAATTTTATAGGCTTTTACTCCATAATTTGTACTTGAGCCTTCTGTTATTTTTAAACAAATCTAATTTCTTACAGCTGTGAAATTTACATTTTAAGAGTGTCTAGTGGCCATGTGCATTAATTACTTTATTGTAATATTTTAATGAGTTTGGGGTTCAACTCTGAAAGAATCCTTCTGAATCCCTGCTTCCCCACAGAATTACACTAGAACCTGATTCAATCACAACTTCACATACCCCACTCCAAACCCTGATGGACTTGCACATTATTTTCAGTTGTTTTATGAAATCACTGAACTTTAAAATTGGCTCCAGATTTTAGGACTTCTCACCAAACCAGCATTTCCCTGATTCAGAAGCAGGCTAGGCTTTGAGGAAATTTGTATTTAGAGCTGAACTTGTTGGCTGAGCCTCATCTCAATGAAAGGAGGTAGCAAAATGCTAAGTTCAGCTGTGACAGTTAACATTTGGGCCATTCTTGTTCAAAATGACATACAATGATGCAATTGCTTCCATGTCAGCATAAAAGACATAAAAACATTTTTACAGGGCTAAAAGATTAACCTCCCAAAGAAGTATCTAAATTCACCAAGGCAGATTGAAATGCACTACTGGAAGATTCCCACCTTTGTAAAAAACCTGAAAAGTACTGCAGTATCCATACTCTTGCCACAGTATCCCCTTTATGGATTTTGCTGTTTTGTGTCTTACTAAATTATTTCTTCTTCATCTATGAGTATGCATAAGCAGTGGTAAGACACAGGTAAAATGAACCTGTTTTTTCAGACAGTTTTCCATAAGGATTTAATGTCTGTTCTTGCGGTGCTGCAGGTGCAAGTGCTCATCTCGTGACCAAGGCAGAAACTTGCAGACCATCAAGGATCTCTAGAATTTGAACTGAAGAGGTAAACCTTCTTACAACATCCAATGCACTTTAATTCTCTATGAATAAGCTAAAGATGCAAATCCATAACACACTGAACAATGGGTTCAAGTACAAATACAGATAAATGCAGGGAAAGTGGGACTGTCTGTGTTTAGTTGACTGTGATAACAGAAAAAGGTTCATCAGCTGTCAAGTGCCACTGCACACTCTGCACCCACAGAGTCATGCTTGGAAATCTGACCATTTTTGTCCCCAGCTCTCACCTCTCTTGGCTAGGGCAAATGCAGAATTGCAACTTCAGTGAACTACCCAGCTTTTAAAAAAGCATGTTTTTAAACCACTTACAATAAGAGCAACAGTTATTATTCAGTACATGCTTTTTATCAGATTGAAGATAAACTTTATTATAACTGGTGGAGATGGTATCAATGATTTGTGGTCTATGTGAATTCTGTAATGAGAAATGGTAATCTGTCTTGGGGCAAACAATATTGTTCTGTTTACTATGCAATTAGCAATATTAAGTCAAGATTCTATAACTGATAGCTGAAAATAGGGGTGGTAGGAAGAAACTGGAAGCACTGGGAGCTGTCACAGGACAATTATCTGAGGTCTATAAATTATTTACGGTACTTTAGCCTGACATTCCCTCTCATCCTCCAAAAATGTTCCTCAGCGCTCCAGAGATGTTCACTGTAAAAGTATCAAGACTGTCAGCAGTTTGGGGCAAAGCCAGAATCTCTCCTTGTTGCGAATACTGAACATACAGGATAGTACAGGAACTTCATTTTCAGAAAAGCAGCAATAAAATAACAAAAAATCCTTCCAAAAAAGAGTTTTTCTTTGAAATAATAAACCAACAAGCACGAAAAAGAGGTGAGACCTAACCTCCAATTCCTGGCATATTTGATGTGAAATGAAGACAGATATTTCCCCTGCATTTAATCTCCTCTTTAATTTTATAAACTGAGTCCCACACCTTTGTGTGACCAAAATCCTGCACTTCTTGTTTACTCTTAGATCAGCCTTAAGCTACCACCATATGGAGCTGGGAACACCACAGACAGAGCAGAAACAGCCCTTAACTAATGGTCAGAGTAAATTGTGTTGGGAGTCAAGTGAGGCCACTCTCAAGTGGCTGGTTAAGAAAAGGCCTGACCTATAATGGAGCTTCTGTGTAAAACAATACATTTTTTACTTTACATTGGAAAGGACAGAACCATAAGTATGATCAGCCACAGGAATTCCACAGCCTTTTTCTAGTCTGTTCCTTAGCTGTACACATGCAGTCCAGCCCTTTTGGCTCTGATTCTACAGCAGTAAGAATTTTGGGATTACCTCAACAGGAGCCCAGACAGAGCTACAGCACAGAGCTTTCACAGCGAACAAGCAAGACCTATAAAGTGTTAGGGTCCTCCTTGATAAACTGATCTTAAAAAAACACCAAAAATTAATCAAATGATCACATTCTTAAAGTAGCCAATGGCATTTGCAGCTCTCTGGAAATGTGATGCTCCACAGAGAGCTCCATTGCACCCAGCAGGCAAAAGCCACATTTAAGGCAGCATGAGGCAGCAGCACTCTGGCACACGGGGTGTCACAAGGCAGCCTCACAGCCCCCCTCTGCACCCCTTTTCTGTGCCTTAAATTCCCACATACCACTGAATAACATCTGGCTGATCCAGAAGATTAGCAGCTTATTCCACCTTTGTTCTCTGCCTTCTTTTAGGATGAGCAATCAATGATGCCACAGCAGGCAGAACCCTTGGCACAAAAGCTAACAGAATTGTAGAATGTTTTAAGGAATTATGTAAAACTTAGCAGAGAGTTATGGAAGGGTATTCCCACACAGTATCTCTGTAGAAATTCTGATGCTACATGGAAGGGCTCTCAAATGCACTTGACTTTCCTGAACAGTGCAAGGAAAAACCTGCATCAAATGACTGCAAGAGCAGCCTCTTTAAAACTGATAAAAGTACAAACAGTTTTAATGAAGTGTGCAGTAAATTTGAGGGTTTCCTTTGTGCAAAATAACACTGCATCAGAGTTTCACAGCAATAAAACAAACACACACTGTTAAAATAAATGGAAGGAGAAAAAAATGATAGAAGTATAAAACTTCATATTCCTGTACATAATATCTCAGTGACTGGTGGACATTACGCACAAACTTCTACTCTTCTTTAAAATCCACTCTTTGGAGGGAAAAACACTCAATACTTGGTATTTATAGGGTTTAATTTCTTTTTCTGAGGCGGTCCTGGGTCAGGTCATTCTTCATCACTACTGTTCAAAATTTATTCCCAGATTAAGAACTTCCCCTACACTAATAAACAGGTATAATAATTTTCTCCAGAAAGCATTTTTTTTCTTTCAGTAATTAGCCTACTTAAATGTTTTAATGGAACTACTGGCATACAATAGCACAAAAGGTCCTCTGACCATAATATAAAGTGAGAGATAAGATTTCTAAAAACTTTTGTATGAAGGTGGTCTAGGATTGACAAAAACAGACAGCTATAAAACTATCTTTAAAGGTCATAAATTAGGTACTCTCTTAAATGTAATTCAATCATTCACTGTTATAGGAGCTTGATTCTATTAGTTGTCCTATGCATTTTGCAAAACAGAACTCCATTAACATTATTCACTTATAGCTTCCCTCTATAAGTGGATATTCTGCTCAACAGGCTTTAAATAGATTTTTTTTTCCCCTCTGAAATTGCTATTAAGCATACTTTTACTCAAAGGGCAAAGTAGGCATAGGATTATGCTTGTACTTCATGCAAAGGATACATTTTCAGCAATCAGAACCACATTCCTATGAAGTAAAAATACTCTATATAAGCCGATTGTTTCTATCCCTCCTAACCTTGCTCAATAAGGACTCTATTCTGATCTTTTGGGTTACACACAAGTTTTCCAATTTGGCTGAATAAAGGTATCTTGTTGGGCAGCTTCATGAGCATATTCTGTGTCTTGAATTCTGACCTTGGCATGTTCAAGGTGGATCTCAATTATAAGATGCTGCTCAGAGAAGAAAAAAATACTTTAATAAAAAAAAAAATCAGTTTTTTTTTTACTTTCTTCAGTTAAGGAATACATTATAGAAGTCCTGCTTTTACATACCTAGCTTTAGGGAAACACTAAAATTGTAAACCTTGATAAAGTGACTACAACACATATATAGCCACAAGATTTTTGGAGCAATTTGCCTAACCCTTAGTTACATTTCAGCCGCAGAAACACCCACTGTAGATCATCCACCTCTGATTTCATGTTGGTTTTACTGTGAGTGGTCATCTGCCCTCAGCTCCCCCAGCTGAGATGACTCTGCTGTGCAGTCAGAGGGGAAGTGTGCCGGGCCAAGCCGCAGATCCCACGGGCAGTGTCAGCGGGTTTCAGCCACCCCGCCACGCCGAGCCACATGCCGCGATAATCTGACACGCGAACACACTCTGACCCGTGGAGGTGCTGCAGTTACAGCGGCACAATCTGTACATAAAATATGCATATGCTCAGAGCCAAATCCTCTTTCAGCTGGTTACCATATTCTGTGTTCATGTCTTACTGCTTAAAGCAGGACACATGGCAGAAATCCTACACTGTTGTTCTTCTCATTGGCCACACCAATCCCAGATAATCAAGTCAGAGCAGATACTCTCTTCTCAGAGGAAAGGGTTGAATTTCATCTGACCACTGAGCTTCAGCTTGCACTCGAGGTTCTAATTTTCTTCTGGTCTTAGCCCATTTCTGTCTTGCTCTGGCACACACTGCCCTAGTAAGTACATTTATTACCTCAGTAATTCCTCTGAGGGCTGCCTTACTTTCACTTTATATCTGGACTCACATAAGCATCTCCCCATTTTACAAGGAAACATTTATTAGCCTCTGATAGGGGTTTCCTGTTCCCCCTGCAGAATCCCATTGTCTGTTACTCTTCAAAAGCAGGCTAACAAGTTGCACCCTCCTGGGCAGCTCTGGCTAGCAGTGTTTGAGCACTGGCCATGCAGCATGGACATGGACAAGGCATGGCTGAGCATTCCAGGTGATCTTCCTGGCCTGCTTACAAACCTTTACTCAGCAGACCACATGCAGAGCCAACATGGGGCCCTTACACAGTGGTACCTCTCACCAGCTACCAGCACGGGGTGACCCTGCAATTTCTAGGGTGCCCCATTCATGCTCCTTGTTCATGGCCTCAGGAGCAGCACAGAAAAGACCTGTGAAAGTCTCCTTCACCAAGGATTCCTCAACTATGAGGTTGATCTTATTACTTTGGGACACTTGAACAGTAGAGGGTAAGCCTATTATATCATAAAAACAGGGATTTCTGCTGTAATTCTTCCAGTTCACAGCTAATTATCTTACTTGAGAGCTGCTCATGGGATTTTTTTCCAGGTAGTTGTGGATCACCATTGCATATTCCAGGTCCACCCTGCAAAAATCCTCAGCGTAGCCACTATTTGATAAAGTTAGTCCTGTCCAAAAACTGTCTAACACTCTAGTTTTCCAAAGGAAACTTTGGCCATGATCCACCCCCCAACCACAGAACAGACATATCATCAGAGGAGGTTAAAAAGTATAATTTCTAGAAAATAAAATTGCATGGATTTGCCCCAGCTGTAGGTCTGGACCCACCCTAGGGATGAGAAGAAGATTTCAATGCACAGTCTATTTTGCTGGAAACCATGTGAAGTCTCTCATCCACATCAGCCTGCTATTTTTCACTTCTATGGGAGCAGACAACATTCGCATTCAGCTGCTCACTTATAAATAAAAAACATTTTTACATGGGTGGACTGGAGTGGCCTCTTTTTTCCCCCTCTTTCGGTTCCCATTATTTTATATATTACACACATGTTCTGTCAGCGAAGCTCACTTTGTTATCTGAAACATCTGTGGTACCCTGCTGTGGAGAAGGCCAACACTGCTGCTGCTGTTGCTGCCTGTCTTTATTAGCCACTGATTTGCTGATGTCGTCCTCCGACGGCTCCAGTTGGCCTCCGCAGCACCGGGGCTGCACGGCACAAATGTGGGGTTCTGTGACCTGCCAGAGGGGTCCTGTGGGTTCACAGTGTGGCACTTACCCTCTAGAGGAGGGCATGAAACCAAGGTTTCATGTGGGAGCTCACGAAAGCGCTGGTGGTTGTATTTCTAAAGAAATCTCTGTGAATTTATCTGCAGTGCCATTGCGAGGAGGCACAGCCTCATCAGAACAGAAGGAACTCCCACCTGAGGCTCTCATGAGAGCTGATAATATTTTTATTTTTTTTTCCAAGTGAAAAGTTACCTGGAATTGATCTCCTTTAGCCTTATTTTCAAGTGCATTTTACAGTTATATTTCTGTCATACTGCTCAGTCCCACAAAACTCCCTAGGATCTACTGTTGCTGAAAAGATTATTACCTAAGGTATATAAGTATGGATTTCTTATGAAGTCAAGACAAGTTTTTAAAAGATCAACTTAGATATGAAAATATGTATATGTTTCTTAAATAATATATTTATAGATAAGTTATTCAGGTCACCTGATAGGAAATGAAGCTATTTCTATGTATTTTATACATTTACTTTCAGCAAGCAATAGCGCTTCAGTAAAAGCAGATTAACCATTTCCCCTCTCAAAAATCAAAACCCTCTCATCTTCATATGGATTTCTTATGCAACAGATGAGGGGAATATACATTCCATAGAAAAATTTGAGAGATGATTGTTAAACCACAAAACTTAACAAGAACATTGGGGGAAGATGCACGAAAACGCTCCCATGGACCCGATTTCCAGCTGATGGCATCGCTTCTTTGGGTCTACTGTTTTAAGAAACTGCTTTCTAATACAAAGTTAAGACAATAAGAAGTTAAAGGCAGTTCCGTTCCTCTTATAAAAAAATCTGTTTATTGATGACACAAAAATGTGAGCTGAGTTCTGACTCCCATAGGTGCACTCTGGCTTCCTTGTAGATTTTTCAGCCCTCTCAAGGACTGGCAGCCTGATACAGGGAATAGTTATGGTATGGAAGCATCACGCGACTGCTGTCACAGACCTTTTACATGCAAGTCAGGGTGCACATGTGGCCAATTTGAGATTCCAGATTGAAGACTGATGTGGAGATAATTATAAATTCAAATAAAGCACAGCTTTTGAAATAACACCGTGTTTTCTTTGCAAAGTAATTGATCACCTAACCCCAGCAGGAAGGTTCAAAAGTTACTATATAACAAAGTCCTAGTAGCAAGCAGCTTGCTGTCTCTTTCAGGATCAAGACCATGATGACAAGGATAGAGAATCAAGAAAATAAATGCCACAAAGACATCTCTCCCCTCCTCAACCTCCTTTTACTTGGAGCATTACTTACTTTTAAATTTGGTTTGTTTATATTACACAGCTTTAGTGCACCAAAACATCTAAACTCTGTGCAGAAACAGGAAGGATATTTCCATATTTAAAATCTGAACCTCATTTCCTATTCCCTGAAAATAACTGAGATGTGATATCACTGGTCTCCAAAATAATTTTCAGATTCCCCACTAACAATTTGGTGTGCAGCAGAACAAGCTTCAGAACTGCTCCCTGGTTAATTCGTCATGTTTCGCCAGACCAGGAGCTAATCACCAAGTCACAGGTTGTTCCCCCTGCTCCAAGCATATCCTCAGAGGGAAAAATGGGGTGGGATACTGTTGCTACTGCTGCCTCTTGCTGGGGATTGTCTAAGGAAGGTGTTTCAAACCCTCTGGAGGCCAGGGAAGTCACAGATGTTTTCCTCTGCCAGAGAAGTACAAAGTACTTGAGCAACAGCAAAGATCTGATCTTAAACTTGCAAGATAGCTCTTATTTGGAGGAAAGTGTGAGGAAGGAATAAAATTAATGTATATGCATGAACAAGTCCAAAACTTGGAAGATGAACTGAAAAGTCAATTATCATTATAAATTTTAAAACTGCAAACAGATTTGAGCAGGACAGTTTTCGATCTGTCCAGATCCTTCTGCAGGACATATGTACAAGATAGAAAAAGACTTTACATAAAGAAATATGCTAACCTGAAGTGAAGATATTTATGGTTGTGGGGAAAAGGAAAAAAAAAATGAGTGCAGTGTTATGCTGGAATGATAGTAATTTCTCTTTTACCCTTTGTGTGTGTCACCGTCTATTGTTGAGCAGCTTTTTAACATTCATCTGAATATTTCATCCATGCAAAAATTAGTCCCAGCATCTTTTTTCTGAATAATGTTTGGCGGTCATTGCTTCACCACTGCAAACAATCCTTTATTGCTATTGAGTGCTACAGTCAGGCTTGTTTCACGCTGGAGGTTAGAATCTGATCCTAAGTCCATTAAATCACAGAGTCTTTTTAAAGTTTAATCTTGAGAGGATTTGAGTTATAAACAAAGGACACTATACATGGGAAAAGAAACAACAGAAAACTATGAACTTATGACATTAATGCAACCTCAAGTTCAAATTTTGTGTGTGATTTAGCAAGAAAATTCTGAGCTTTCGGCAGCAGCACATATGCCCTGGCATGTGGGCAAAGCTAAACTGAGCATTGATGCTCACATCCAAAACACACATATGGATCCCATTTTACTATAGACGTGATTCTTCATGTGCAAAACATGTGTCTGACTGGTTTTCTTTGGCTTTTTAAGATGTGTTTCTTTTTCTCTGGTGGGGGCAGGGAGCAGAGAAGTAAATAAACATTTTGCATGGTCCTTGAATATACATTATCTATGAAGAGAACAGCCTGGGATTCAAGGGCAGGTAAAAAAGCCTGGACTTCAGCTAAAAGTATCAATTCCAGCAAAATCCAAGTGCCAACACAGAGAAACTTAGTCCACTCTACATCTTCTGCAACACACTAATCTATCCCACTCTATAATTGCTAGATAGGAAAGGGAAAAAGGGCTCCAGATGCTAATAACTTGGAAGTGGTAATTAGAGGAGTCCGCATTACTGCTGCGAGACTCCCATCTTCCCTTGATTACTGGAAAGGAATTTTTTTCCAGTGGGTCTCCTTCTCACTTCTAAAACAAGCAGCAATTCTGTGCTCCTAAGCCTCAACTCTGTCTCACTAAACACATCAACAGGAATTTGATTGGGCCCAGAAAACTTTCTCTGCCTTCCTTAGCATTGGAGGATGCTGTTTCCCGTAGAAAATGTAGGAAAATATCCACAAGGTTATAGGGTGACCTAGGAGGGAAGCACCACAAGCCCCAACTTTTAGCTATGTAAGATGAAAATTGCCTTCTACAGCCCCAGCCTGAGTGTGACAGAGAACAAGAGAGTCTGCTTCCCTTGCTTTAAAGGGTAACAAATATCTTTAAAGGCTCCTTGAGCATTTATAATCTCTGGGATCACAGAGACAAAGTAAGTCTGGAAAGGGTCTGAACATCGCATGAGAAAGTAAAAGGGAAAATACACTTATCACGAAGAGGGAATGCATTTGTATTATTATATTGAAATAGCACAAGGCTACAATGACAGGCTATAAATTTTTCTCTTGGAGTGTAACCAATATTTTCCATTTCAAGTAACAACAGTGTAAGAAAGAGCAACCAGAATTAATAGGAATTATGGACATAAATTGGTAGGTACTTAGGTGAAAAAGAACCTCAAATTCAGCTGCTGTTAAAGGAGAAAAGGTTAACTAGCCCTGTGAGCAACCCTTGGACCCATTTATACTGCTGACAAAGTGACCAAAAAGGTATGCTTAGATTTTACCAATGATGCCATCTTTATAATTTCCAGATTCATAGCCCAGAATGATACAGTGAATTTTTGGCAGTGAGAAGCGTCTTGTTTTTATGCCTGAAATTTAACATTAAACATAACCTAAACCTAATCTAGGATCTCAGATAATAATAGCAGTGATAGTAACTACATGGTTCTGCAGTGATGAGAATTAAGTTACAGATATTTCTCACTTCTACTTTTTCTGATTTGATATGTCATTTCATTAAACAACCATGAATTATTGAATATTAATAATTTTAAATCAGTAATGTGCCTTAAGATATACATGTTCACACTATTAGTATTTTTCTTAACCATTTTGTTGCTGTAACTGGCTATTGAAACACTGGCTTCTTAGTTAAAAAAAAAATAAAAATCAACCAACCAAGGAAGAAACCAGGACTGCAAGGAGCCTGTTAGCCAAAGCCAATGTACATTACCAATGCTGGGTCCACAAGATGGGCAATCTCTCCTCTATTTTAAGACTCAGTCCTATATTTGGTTTGGTACATGTAAATCCACGTGATTTTCTATCCTGTCCATCAAACCTTGAGAAATATGTCTTAAAACTGAAACTAAACCTGACAAGTCATCTTTTTTCCCCACTATACAGACTTCTAAAAAGGGAAGGACTGTGAATATTGTAAAGAAATAAAATCAATGCAAAGTGGTTAGCACAGGTGTTGCTGTTATTGTGCTCCATTTGGAAAGCCCACACATTCAGCACACCTTCAATTCGCACACCCAGCTGTGTGAGGTGGTGGGCTATTGTTAGTTTACAGGTTTACAATAAAAAGCATGAAGTAATATTGGCAAGCTCAGGAGCTTTTTTTTTTTTCCTTATGATGTCTCCCTGCATCTATTTATCTAGTTCTCCTTGCTTTGTTTCTGCTTTTATATTCAGCATATTCAAAAAAGGGTCAGGAGAGGTTTTAAAGATGTAATGCCACGTTCAAGCCTTTTGAACACTAAGAGAAAACCTCAAAAGGTTCACGCATAAAGGAACAAAGATATAAGGATAGCTTTGAACCTGAGGGGCTCTCTCACTGCAAGCAAGTGCATTGCCAGCATGTCACAGGTGTACACCACATGAGCAAGTGAAAAAATAAAATGCCTTTGTGAAGGGGTGTGATGCTGACGGGTCCGAGTGCAGAATGCATTAATCCCAGGGTGAAGGCGTGCATCTGTTAGATATTTATGTAGTTCCTACTAGTAGTTTGTACAGATATCTGAGCAGGTGAACGTCAACAGCTTTGAAACCATATGTTAAGGGGAGCCTGGGAGAGGGCTGGGGAAGGCCACCAGGCATTCCATGTCTGACAGGAGGGCAGGCACCCCCAGCCTGAACACAGCCTGGGAAGTCAGCACTCCAGGGCCAACCTCACACTCCTGCTGGCTGAGCTGTGGGACAGCAGGGCAAACACCCCAGTCTTCCTCTCATTTCCCCCTCCTGGAGCAGGGGGTACCAAATCTCACCACACAACCATCATTTTCTTTTATGTCTTTCTAATTTTTTTCTATTTTTTTTTTTTTTTTGTGGGGATAAGTAGAAATTTTTTAATGGGTTCAGAAGGGGTTTTTTGCAGAGTTGCATTAAGATAATTTTTAGATGTTGACTTTCGTTTGTTGGAAGAAGACGGAGTGAAGATCTCCGTCTCCTGGTGGTTACAGGAACACACTCCAACAGAGAAGAGCCAAGTCCTGTTCCTTTGTCTGCTTCAGAAATCGTTTTATTCTATTTTTTATATATTAACTCCAAGACACTCAGATTTAGGAATGACATGCATCAGAACCTGGGTCATCCCATTTTCCAGAATGGTCTCCTGAGCACCAGACTGCACTCCTGGTAGGTACATGTATAAAACACCTGTTTTCAAGAGTAAAAAAATCAGTTTTAAGAAAAACAATGCACTTTCAAAAAGTGACATTTTGTCTATAATGTTTAGTTTCTCTACTAAATATCCTCAGCAAGGAACTGCAAGAATTCATTCATCTTTGAACAAATTTATAAAACATGCTGAGAGGTCTCTGGCTGAAACGTATGAATATTTTTTAAGATTAGTACAGAGTATTAGAATCCAAAAATTGTCAGTTTATACACCCTTTTAACCTAGACCACTCAGTTACTCCTACCATACATGACTTTGGGGAAATTAAAGGAAAACTGTTTTGATAATAAATGTGAAGCTTCTAAAGGAGGTATGTTAGGAAAATTTTCCTTCAAATTAAAAATTTCTGTAAAATGGAGAAAACAAATGTCTCGAATCCCCTCCACTTCAAACAGCCTAGAAATTACCTTGAACCCTCCGTGGTTCAAGTTTCTCTCAAAGGTAAGGGAATCAAAAACTAGCTTGGGAGCCCTCTAAGACCCTATTGCTAGAGGAGTAATTCCACCTCTGAAAATCTTGGTGCGATGAAGTGAATTCGTCAAGAATTGCAATTTCATTTTGTCCTCAGCGGTCCATAGACACACACAGTGCTGGAGAAATGTGCCTTCCTCACCCTGTAGTTTAGCATTGCCCAAACTCTGCTCCAAACATTACCAGTCCATAGTAAATCCCATGAATTTCAACAGCTCCACTGCGGCTGTTGCTAAGTGCTTCTGAAAATATCTAATCACACCTCCCCATCCTCTTGTATATCTACCTCTCACAATATCAGAACACACACTCTGTAGTAGTAGCCCTTTTCAATTTATTTCCCACATACTTCCCTTGCCAAGAAGATATTGTTCATTCCTCCTCCTTCACTGAGTAATTAACTTGTTCCAATCCTTGGAAATGAAACACTCACCCCTGCTTTTGCCCCAGCCCTCAACAACCTCTTGCAAGGCTCCTCTTGCAGCTCGCTACCCCATGGGGTGGGGGAAGAAGACACACCATAATTTCTCTGTGCTTGGCACCTGAGAGGGAATAATCACTTGTCTTTTATTGCTCTGCTTTCCTTTAATGAAGCACAGTTAATAAAGAAGGGGTGGGAATGAAGCTGGTGGTTTACCAGAGACCCACCACGTTTGTTGCTGGAGGCCCCTTGGAGAGCCCCCCACTCCAGCACCTGGTCTAGAGTGGGAAAATCCCAGTGTTGTTCCATGGAAAGGACAACATCAGGAATGAAATCTCCACTGTGTATTAGAAAATATTAATTGAAATTTTTAATTTGGGGAGTTGTGCATCACACAGCATCTATAAAATATGCCCTAAACATTCTCAGGACTACAGCTCAAAGGGTTGGATTAAAATTGAGTAAAATCAGTCTCTCATTCTTCTGTTTAAAAAATGAGAATTCATTTATTCAGTTTAATTCAAAGATTTATATATGATTAAAATTACTAAAAGATGTCTAGCTTTGCTGCAATAAACTGCAACGGCCATCAAAATATTGATAGTCATTGGTAAATTACTTCTGGTGTTTAATCAATGTTATTTTTTTATCATCCAATTTTTTCTTCAAGTCAGCTTCTAACACTAAACTACATTTCATCAAGGTTGGTAAAATGTTTAGAAAGGAACAGATGTCAGAATATGGGGATTGCCAATAACACTGATGGAAGCCAGTAATTTCTTTCCTGTCCAAAGGCAAAAGAATGAAGAATAATCTAGACTGTATACAATAATACAAGATTTACTACAACATTAATGGCTATAAAAAGTAAAAGTATACAAAAGCTATCTCCATTTCTTTCAAGCCATCACTAAGGGCAGTGTTTTTCAATTTGAGACAATTTTTACAGGAAAATTAAAGGTCTATGTATTCTTAAACCTTTAAATATCCATAAAACACAGATGAAGACACAGGCTAGCTTTAGTTGATTCCAAATATACTTGTATATTAGTCTATTGTGCAAGTTAATAATTTTGCCAAATCTCAGAAAATGTGGATGCAATCTTTCCTTTAAGAAAGCGGCTCAGCTTGTTATTTACAGATTGTAACATTTACATAAGAGTTTGGTTTAACAAGAGATATAAATATAGATAAAACCCTTAGGACTTCATTCTTTAAACTGCCCTCTAAAAATCTGCCCTACAATTTGCACACTGAATTTTGTGCAGACTATTCTTGGAAGCCTTTTGTGAATTAGGGAGAACTGACTCGAAACAGGGGCTGGTTAATCACAATTTTGCAAATTGTACGTAGCAATCATCCTCACATTGTGAAATTCAGATCTATAAAATGCTGATGTTTTAAAGCTGAAAAATAAATAAGCTAAGTAGGAGTACTTTGCTAAGAAAGAAAAAAAAAAAGAGTAGAAGACCCTTTGCAAAGAAATCCTTAAAAAAAAAATAATAATTAGAATAGGAGAAGTGGCATCATAAACAAAGTATATCTCCATTCCAGATCTCAACTGGAAAAAACATTACCAGCTGACTGTTCCTGCCCCAGCCTCTTGTCAACACTCACCTGAATATACCAAGCTCCTGCATTTCTGAGAATAAACCTGCGAGAGTTTGGTATTTTAGAAGGCTCCTGTATATTCACCTACCACCTGGAGAAGCCTCCAGTGGAGGAAGGGCTGGAGAAACTTCACCCTTCCACATGTCCATAGCTGTCCATCTGTGTCCCCAGCCAGGGCTGCTGTGACCACACACCAGGACTGTCACCTGAGCACCAACTGCAGCCACACGGGCACGGCACGTCATGGTGCATGCTGAATGCAGGCACTTGGCAATAATGGCTGGCAATTAATAGTCTAAGGAAGAAGGAGCAGAATTTATGTGGAAAAGATGATGCCTCAAAGAAGAGTTTTTTGTTCCGCTTTAAGCTGCAGCTAACGTAATTTCAGCAGCAGCTGACTCAAAATTCTTCTTTTCCACACAGGTTTTGCAACTCCTAACATTTAGGATAGATGAAGGTCTCTTTCTATTTGTTTTGCCTTATCTGTTACAGAAGGGCCTTGAAAACCTGACTGTTTTGAGTGTACAAGGATATGCAGAAATTCATGCAAAATATTTTCTGTTACCAATATCATTGTAAAGACAAGAACTTTCCATTGGGGTTCAGCAGTGACACAGTGTGTGTCAGTCACCTTCCTGCCATTCCAAGCCCCTTCACTATGGACACAAGTCACAAACACTGGAAACTCTGTTTTCCTGATGTTGATCCTCCCCAAAGGTCAGGTTTCTTACCTCAAACATTCCAGCAGTTGCTTAGACTGCAGTTCAGGAATTTTGTGTAACATTGCTTCTAGAAAGCAAATATTTATGTTAGTAAATACCATTAAAGTATTACTGTTATACAGGTATTCTCATTAGCAAACTGCTAAATAGGAAGAAGAGAATTTTAAACTAAATGAGTAAAAACATACTGTGTTTGTATATTAAACAAACTTAACCATCTTACTTGACCATGCTAAGTGTTTTGTCAAACGTGAAGTCTGGCTATTAACTATTTTTATGGGAATTAATGTTTTTAGAATTATTACAAATTCATAGTTCATGCCTTTACTGGGTAGAGCAGGCAGATGCAGACAGCCCTACAATGAACAGAACAAATAGACATTACCAGGATTTCACAAATGTAGTGGTCAGGAGAAAAAGAAAAAGGAAAACAAAGGACCTGCAGGAATCTTATAGGGGGATGAAATAAGGAAATTCCTCTTGAATGGGAGAGGCTTACATTCATGCCTGGCTCTGAAAAGGTAGATCAGGGATTTAGCTTCACACATGATAAGTGAATATCCTGGGCATCAAGCTCAGTTATTCTGGCAGAGCACATTTACTCACCCACTCCTGCTGGAGTTACCCCTTTTGTTGTCCTTTTCCCTTTTTTAATTGAAGAGAGCATTTAGCCTACAACTTCATCATTGCATCTGAGCATCAAAAGGAAAAGAGTTCAGGAATCTCAAAGTACATATTATTTATTCAAACAGAACAGCTTTAGCAATTCTGGCCAGAAAAACACTTTTTAATATCTGGAATTTGTAAAGGATGAAAAGAAAACTCTCTCTTTTTAGTTCCATCCCACTGCTCAGATTGGAACCAAGATCTACAGAGGTAGAGCTGAGCATCTTCCTTTCTTTCCTCTGCTTGTCACTTTTGAGACCAAGACTACATCAGGAAAAGCTCTTATGTTTATTTTGAATTAATAAATAACATATTTTTAAGGCCCTAACAGATGATGTCTCTTGTGACATGGGAAACTCAAAGCAATGAAGAGCTGTAAGTGAAGGAGTTGTTCAGGGACAGGATCTATGTAATGAATGCTCCCATAAAAACTTTGGAAGATTCTTGTTTGCTATTTTGAAGACAACCTGCCTGTGAGTCCAGATGTACTCATCCAGACTTTCAAACACACATTTCAATGTGATCTGAGTTTAAATGTAAGATGGTAAATGAGCTATTCATCATCACACAAAATCATCTTAAATATCACCTGAACCATTTCACTTATTTGAGAAATGATGGCAGCTCTGAAGTTGAAAATACTTTATATTTCAGAGGTAAAATGCCCAAGACTGGATTTTTTAATTTAACATAATGAAGCAAAAAAAGTGATTTATTCCTTGTTTGTTACATCCAGTTATGCTGATAATTAGGCAAATGCTTTGCCTCTATGTTTTTGTTACCTTCCTGAGTATTTCTACTGAAGGATTTTACTCTTCCTGAAGCCCAGCTTCTATTCATGATCTGAGAGCATTGTATTTTCTATTTGTTATTGTGTTTTAGGCAAAGATGTTTCAGAAACATAATTTTAGCATGGATTCAAAATTCAGAGCTCTTTAAATGAAAATAATTATGTGTCTGAGAGCCCCCACAAGAGTCCAGCAGCAGGAGATTCGCAGTCCCAGTGCTCTGGGGTTGGAACAGCAGCCAGTGCAGGTAGGGCACAGGGCAGGTACTCACACACAGAGCAGCCCAGCAGTGTTTGATTCTGTCTGTTGACCCAGACATTAGCATGTTTACTGTCTGCATCCAACTCCTTCCCTTCCTGAAAAGCTCTGCAAAACCAAAGCAGCTCACGACATGTCAGCTTTCTGACGGATACATCAAGCTCTGTCTCCTAACATTTCTCTGCTGCTTGGGAAGATTTGACCTCGTGGCTCTAACAAATCACACCAAGTGCCTGGACAGCACAAGCAGACATTCCTTCACACCAGTCCAGAGGCTTGCAGGGCAGCATGAGGCATCTGCTTGAGAAAACTCTAGGCAGTTGCTTAGGAGCAGACTAGAATGCTGCTTTACAGTGCACTATAATTTTATTTTTATTACTACTACTACTACTACTTAACAGGAGTACTTTGGAATGACTAAAGTTGTCTGCTCAAAGCCAAACTCTTGCCAGATGCTGCTGCTCACAGTCCAATCCAAGAACAGCAGAACTTCCTGACGCTGCCTCTGAAGGGATACAGACCTTGATTCCATGAGCCAGAGAGACTCAAGAGATACTACCAATTAAAAACAAAATATTCAACTCCTAAAAAATTAAAAAATTCTACAAATCAGCATCAGGGTATTTTAAATTATCCCGTAACTCCCATAAGCAAAAGAGCTTGAAAATGTCTCTCTTTGGAGACAGTTTAAAGTATTTTTTTTTGCTACATCCACACAGGCAAGAGATCCTACCCTTAAAGTTTTAGAACACTGTAAGATCCAGAGCTTTTAGCCTCATCAAGCCATTTAGAAAAGTTTAAGGAAAGTAACAATAAGAATAACACCTTCTCCCAAAACCAATGAAGTGATAAACCACATAAGCGATCATGAGTTTCAAATTTTAAAACTTTAAATTAAACTTTTAATTTTAACACTTTAAAAAATATGATATAAAATAATATATACACAATATAGGGAAGTGTAATGAGAGTCACCAAATCTGTTTTCTCCTCTGTGATCCTCATGGCCAACTGACTCTGGCCTCACTGCATTTGTGCATTTCAAGCCATCTCCTGCCTTGGACCAACCTGGAGCTGGTCTACACCAGCTGCAGCTGTACCTGCTAACTGGGGTCATTTTAAGTTTGTATTGAATAACTTCCTCTGTTTACCAATATTTTTAAGAAGTTCAAATCTAAAATCTCTGCAGATAGAAATATACAACATGAAATGTGGGCAGCATAAGAAAATTTGAACAGACACTCACAATTTACTTGGTTCCCTGTTAGGGGAATGAGAAAGATGCACATTACTTCCATTATCTGTCCTTAAGTGTTTTTTGTCAAATTTTGACTCTGCCACCATTCTTCAGTGACAGACATTAGGTATGACATTTTTTGACACAATGTCAATAGTGACATCAGTAATATTTGACACAAGGCACATTGGGGTTATTTGACACAGACAATTGGATAGCTCAGGGCACTGGAGATCCAATGCATAAAGAGTTATACCTCCAAGTCACCAGTGAATATCCAGCCCAATGTTTTCTAGCTGCTACCAAATGATGGCTCCTCAGAGTCTTACAGAGGAGGAGTTTGGGTATATTGAACAGATGTCCAGAAAACAAAATTCAACACAATAAATTACATTAATCTGTGCCCTATGTTGAAACAGCATGGAATGAATAGTCAGTGACAAAGCTATTCTTCTACTGCTATCTGTAATTCCTTTTAAAAATGGTTGAATCCCTAAGGAGACATGGGAGGATCAAATGAGTCAGAGAGCACTACAGCTTCAGTCTCCTGAATAAGATTTCTGTCTCAACAGCTTTCAGTCCCATGGCTTTCATTAACAGTTAAATACACTTAGGGGAAAACACAAATGTGAAATCTTACTTTCAATGATGTGTTTTCCAAATATTTCACAATTGGCTAATATACAGGACTCACAAATGCTGAACAGAAGCAAAATGAATTACATATATGATCACTCTAGAATTTCCTAGAGTGCCACAGTCCTGATTAAACAAAGCACTTCTACCTACATCCAATACAGCACTCATCTAAGCCCAGAGTCTTGCAATATCTATTATGCATCTGGCTGAGCTCCCAAATCCTGCATCCAGCCCTGAGATGCATTACTCAAAAGCTGGAAGCTGTGTACATGAGCAGACAGAGGTGTTAGTCCTGGCTATATCTGGAGCTCCCTGGACTTACAGTCACCTGCCCAAGGTACCTGGGTGCTTGGAGAACTGCTTATCACTAAGCCAAAGATTTTGAAAACTAAGTTCCATTAAGTCGTCTTAGAGTGTATGAATCCTCCTTTGAAGAAGGTGCTTTACATTTTTGTCTTACTCTAAGGTTATGCTTGTGTTCAAACACATGCAACTTCATGGGAACAGGAAGAACTTCTTTAAGGAACGAGGTAATGTTTTTTCAAAGTTCAGAGCTCAGCGTTTAACTTATTGCCTCTTTTTTTTTTTCATTTAATAAGTACAACTACCAAGTCAGAGTTAATTCATAAAGAAAATGCAATGCTTTTTTTTCTATTTCATATTAAAATGTGATCCACATTAGCCTGTTTAACACAGGAAGCCATCTATATGACCATACAACTGCAGCATGGTTTTAAAACAATAGCTAGAACCAACACCTGGGCTACCAACAGATTCCCTAGAGCACTTTATTTATTTTAAATAAAGCTATTCTTACACCTAGACTCCTCCATCAGTTCTGCAAAGGGGGGCTTCCTTAAAAAAAAACCAAAGCCATCCTATCTGATAAAATTAAAATCCATTAAGCATATTTACTGCCCCTTAAGAAATTATTCCACATTGTTACATATCACAGAAAAAGAGGCAAAGCACGTTTTGTTAATCATTTGTTTGGACCCTATATTATATTGCAACATCTTAAAAAATGATAAATTTTTTGAAAAATCCTAAGTACAATATGCACTCTATTGCAACAGAAAGGGTTTCAGTAGCAAACTGTTGGGCTGAACCACTAAG
>NC_031780.1:14432346-14472346 GCF_001522545.3 Parus major | reverse complement strand
TTTTCAAATAAGAGAAAAGACTTGCTAAAAGCTTCAAGATGTTGGGAAGAATGTGCCCTACAATGCCAACTTACTGCAATAAACCTAGCTCAGTAACTAGACTGTGGGCTTCTTTGTGTCTCATGCTCTGAATGCAGTAAAAAGACCTCTGTGCCTCCTGCTACAGGGGAGGGAGTCTGAAGAGGACTGAAAACTGACAGCTCTGAAAAATAATAAAGCAACAAGCAGAGGCAGACATGGTGATTCCCAGGAAGGACTGATATGAAAGAGCCAGAGCTGCTAAACTCATTAGCATAGGTAAATCTGTTAAAAATGAAACTTTCAGCAGACAATTTGGTTTCAGCCCAAAACAGGCCAAAACTGACATTGCAATGCGAAAACGTTTACCTTAGGAAAGTCAAAACACTGTCCTTAAATTCTGTCATTTGTGCTTCAGTATGCTCTATTACAATATAGCCTAACCATCTGAAATCCTCAGATGTAAACATTTCAACTCCATCACAACATTTGCATGCTTCCCCCTGGAAACTTCAGAAAATATATTTTATGTTGGAAATCATGTCAATCAAATTAAAAAGTTTTCAAGACAAAACATATTCTTAAGTGCTCGTTTTTATGAGGCTGTGGGTGGTGATGTGTTCCCCACAAAAAGAAATAATCATTTTGAGGAATAAAACCAAAAGCAGGGGCTGGAAGGTTCAGGTGAAGGGTGGGGCATGAGGAGGAGCTCTGAAGGAGCCTGGTCCATCTGACACCCTCAGTCTGCAGCTGAGCTCCCCAAAAGGAATCGTTCATTTTGAGTTCTTGTGCTTCAGGGCTTTGCTCAGCTGGGAAACCTCATCCAACCCTGGCTGTCAGCACAAGGATCAGTGCCCCATCCCTCCCCTGGGACTGTGCTGTGGGCTCCCCTCACCACCAACCCTGTGCTCTGCAAACCACTCACCCACTGCTGCCACCGGGACATTTTCTGCCACAGGCGACCAAGATTAGAGCAATTCTTCTCCTGCTTAGCTCAGCTCCAACTGTGACAATTTTCAACACCTTGGATTATACACCCCCATGTGTAAATTGTGGTCTCCCTGGCCCACT
Organism: Parus major; assembly: GCF_001522545.3. Classification (NCBI taxonomy): domain Eukaryota; kingdom Metazoa; phylum Chordata; class Aves; order Passeriformes; family Paridae; genus Parus; species Parus major. The sequence continues at coordinate 14,471,257 of NC_031780.1, read as the reverse complement.
CCTGCATCCCTCTCGCCTTCTTCTCTTTGTACCCTTCAAGAAAAAATTCAGTTTTTAGTTGAAAAAGCTGATTTAGTTTTGTGTCTATATTTTTTAGAAAAGCAAAAGCTGTCTAAAAATACTTCTAGGGTAAATTTGTGGCGGGAAAAATAAAGGGAAAGAGAAGACAGCTTGTATAACAAATGTGTGTCCCATCAGCAACGAATAGCAGTTTAAAAAAAATCATTAGCTCTTACATTTTTTCACTGGTACTTTCTCTCTTCAAAATTTCTTTGCTATGTACATCAGATATATAAAGAACAGACCTTGCCAACTGTTCATGAAGTTATGCAAAGGACATGGGTGAAAAAAAATCTATTCAGTGAAAAAATACAAATATTAGAATGTGCATTTCTTATACATTTGTTTCTAAGGCATATTTTATTAGGATATTTCAATTCTTTCTAAATACCAAACCAATTAGCCCCTACTCCAAAGAGAGACTTGATCAGAGTTTCTGTTTTAAGATCATGTTTGAGTTCTAATATTTAAGCCAATCCAAGTCTGGAAGAAATAGAGTACTTGTGGGAAATGTGTATACATTTTCTTTACCTAAAGCCACAGCACAGTTTTCCTTTCTCCATCATTATTAGTATAAAAAGATTAGTACAAACAAAACAAAAAAAAAAAGAGAAAAGAAAGAAAGAAATTTCACTCCTACTTTCGTATTTCTTTAGATCTTAACCTGACATTAATGAGCAAATACACACTAGGATGATGATCACACTGCAGGATAAAATGGCTCATATACTGTGTTGATAAGTTAAGATGAAAGAAATCCAGAACAAAGACACAACAGTATTGCAGAGATATGTTTAGATTCCAAAATATTTGTATCAGTCAAAGATAGAAACACCCAAGACAAAAAAACCCAACTGATAAATAGAAACATCCACTTTTTCCCCACTTGACTGTATAATAAAGATCCTGTTTATTTTAAAGTGTTGCTCCATCACTTTGTCTGGCTGCCACATACAATACACAGATGCAGTATATACATATTTTCCATCTGATCTCTGATGCCTTGGCTCCCATTGAATTTCAGTACCAGCCCTACACAAGCATTTGAGGATAGGATTTACATTACAGGAGACAAAGGAGATGCTCAAATGGGAACAGTGCTGGCATTGAAATCCTGACCCTGGTGATCTAAGACTGCAGTTAAGGTCCTTATGAGTAACATCTCTGACGCAATTCTTCCCAAATCTCAGAACAAAGCATTACAATTTGCTCTGGGCTGGACTGTAGTAGAGAAGTTTATGGGAACCATGACTGCAAAACACAAAAATGTTACCTGAAAGGCACTTTACATGATCCCAACCTCCATATAACCATCCTTACTTTAATTACACATGTGATGGGACATTTTCTCATTTATATTCTGCTGCGTAGAACCCTGATTCCAATAGGAGTCATATACCAACAGCTTCTCCTCTTATTTTTTTTTCTGCTGGATGAAGTTTTTTTTTTATCTCTTCCCAGACCAATTGTCTTATTTACCTAAGACATGCTGACACTTTATTCCATCACAACATGGCACTGTTCCCTCCAAGTGAGGTCGGCCATTAGACGTATCATTCTGAAACGTGAATATTAATGCCCAGAAGAGATGAACCGTAAGCATCACAGATGGACAGGAAGGGATTAGACATAAATTGGTAACAGGATTGATAACAATTCACAAGGATGTCAGGCACGATGACACATTGCCTTGATCGACAAGAACTACTGTTCCCAAATTATGCTTCCACAAGCACCTGCAATTCCCTCACCAATCCAGATTCATAATAAACATTTTAAGACTGGTATTTTTGCTAATGGCATGAACCTGATGCCAAGCACAAGTCAATAGGAAAACCACTTTCAAGGAATGGAAAAGCTGAAGTAAATGCAGAAGGCACAGTGGATGAATGCTGCAGCAGTCAACCACGTAAGCTTAAGAGGAAAGAGGGGGTTGCAATCCAGAAGAGAATTTTACAACAATAAAACATGATGTGCTCTATTTAAGGAATGAATGCAGAACTTCACCAAACAGTTCATAATACATGCTTATTGATCAGTGGGATCAGGTATTTTATATATATATAAAATCTCATGTTTAACATTTTAATTGCAGCTAGGAAGTTGCAAGTGTTTAAAAGTGCTGCCCAACAGCCCCAGGAGGAGTCAGGCACTGTATTTAAAGGCACATTCAGGGAAAAATTAACATGGACACTGTCTCAATGATTGGAAAAAGTCATTTACCTAAGACAGTAAATAAAGGTGAAATATATCAACCCCACTGACTTTCCTTCTCTTCTCCTGTTAATCTTTTTTGTCAAAATCATCTACCTAATGATATTATTTTGTGACTTTACAGCTATTTGTTTTGGTGGTGGACAAAGAGCACAAGTGGCTATTCTTCATCATTCATAAAAAAAATTTAATTGAGAATAATTTAAAAGTTGCCTCTTAGAGTTTCCTCTGCTGAAGATAGGTACACATGGTACTACACTGCAACAGTCAAGCTAGACCTAAATTAGGAAAAATCAGTAGAGGTAGAACACAAGGTTAACACAGCTTTATTCCCTTCACTACACAAGATAAACCAGGTACTTCTGCCCAATATATTCTGTGCCTGACAGACTTCAGGAAAACTGAGATGAGTAATTTTTGCTCTGAAGGATGCAAACTGAAATTTTACAAAAAAAAAAACAACAACAAAACAAAAAGCCCAAAGTCTTCCTCCTTATTGATTACTGCTGGTTTTATCAATTTACTTGTTAACAAAGCAGAAGAATTTACATCTTCATTCACTTTGTCTGGATTGTTTATGTGTGTTTTCAGGAGATGCACATCTCTGCCAGCCCATTCTAAAGCCAGGCCTGGCTTCAGCATGGCAGTTGAGGCACACAGATGTAAGAACAAGGTTCTGAACATTCCAGCTTCCTCCTGTTAACTTGAATTCCATAAATAATCTTAGATAGGTGAATTGTCTAATGAAAATGGGAGCCTCTTCATTCATTGTTTTTTAAAAGTTATGTAATATTTGCCCTGCCTCTAATTGCTTTAGAGTGAATATTAAATATTCACTAGAAATACATAGGGCATTTGCATATACTTCATAGTAACTATTATTTTTGTTCTAAAGACAAAATGACTACTTGCATAGCTATTTTTTATTTTTTTTTTCCAAATGAGAAATTGCAACCTGGCTTGGACACAGTGGCTACAATCCTTCTCCTCAGGAATCTCCTATTGCACAACACTTCTGACTGTGCCTCTCCCCCAGCAGGATCTGACTTGGACACTAAGGCTCTTCAGGAAAAGGGCTGGATATGGAGGGTTCAACAGAAATTTTGGCTGGAGCTACAAGACAAACCATCAAATGATAAAGCAGAATAAAATTCACCTTGGAAGGATCTTCTCCCCCTCATCTCCTATACAGACAATTTGAGAGAAAGGAAGGTGAAGAATGGAAGCTTTCAAGAACAACCCATCCTGGATAGATGATAAAATCTGCATGCTACCCTGAGGAAATGGGGTACAAAGTTCAGTCCTATGTTTGTATTTCTAAAGAGCGCAAAATATCAAATATCTCTCTTGAAGAATAACTCTCTCCCTAGTCTCTTACACATTGCTGTGTAATTATACAATAAATATTATCCTGCTCACATGCTTCTGTTTACTTAGTATACATTACATTTGATGCTATCTGGCAGCATAAGTTTTAGTTCTGTCATTTTAAAATATTAATAGTTGTCAATCAAAATAGAAAGTGCATAATAAAAATGTTCTAGAAACTAATAACCCTATATTTCTACACCATCAGCTTGGAGCTAAGCATTGCTAAAAATGAGATTAATTATATGTTTGCAGAGGCCCAATACAATCAGACAGTCCTCTAAACAACATCCTCCTAGAAATGAACACAGACTAGATACATAATCGTATATATAGTGTGTATATATTAGGCAATACATGCAGCACTAAATTAATAGCATTATCTTCATTTGGCCCAGTCTTAAAAACCCTCACAATCTGCCCAGTGACAGTGTTACATGGAGGGTGAGAGAAAATGGCATGGTCAATACCAAAGTAATTTATGGAGATTTTCTGCAAATATTTAGAAGCCCAGAAGCACCAAGGAGATACACACAGGACAGGCCCCTGAAGTTATGCCCAACATATCATGGTAAACTGTTCAATTTAAGATAGAGGGTCAGAAAAACATCCTTTGAATTATGTCGGTCAAACTTTAGTGGGAACTTCACTGCTTAGGACATTTAAACCTGCTCTGGACAAAGTATCAGCAAGTGCCCTGTAGGGAACAATCCTGTAATGTCAGGAAGATGGACTAGATGTACAACAGGACTTTTGCTGCTCCACTTTTTATTACTCTAATCCATCACCCTTTCTGAGGTGAAGCTTTATGTAGACCTTTAAAATTATGACCATTTGAAAATTATGTCTGTGTCTGTATAATATATACACACATATGGATGTAAGGTCTGGCTTTTAAAAACTCCAAGTAGAATAACATATTTGGCACTAATTTGCCCATGCTATAGCTGTAACTATGCAATAATCTGGCAAATACAGATAGAAATCTCCAGTTATGGTTCTGGGAACACACAATTTATGGGCATGACTGTGATATGTGAATTTCCAGCTTAGGCATGAAGGGATTTAAATATGTATGCTGTGAACAAGATAATAGTATTGGTCTGTTAATAGGCCACAAAACCAGGATCACAGTCTGAGCTTTGCCCCAAAATAGAAAATAAAAAATCCTGCCAGGTAGACCAACTGAAGCTGAAGCTTACAAAAGAAGCCAAGGAGAAGTCCCACAAGGAGCTCTAAACAAGATTATTTTAATCAAGATTCTCAGGGAAAAAGTGAAATATTTTGTTTGCCTTCCTTCCGTCCAAGACACTGTGGTCCTTCTGATATTTCTCTACACCCCAGTTTTGCAGAGAAGCTAGAACTGCCCATCACTCTTCTTAAAAATCTGAAGGCCTCTGAGGGTTTTTTACTGAAAAAATATTAACATTTAAGAGTGACTCCAAGCAATGGCTGCAGAAAGCAGCTCAGTTCCCAGGCACAGGGTGGCAGAACCCTCTGTGGATGAACAAGGTGTGTTACAGGAGAGATTAAAGGCTTCACTTTGCCCGTGCGTGTTTATTGTCAATTCTGTTATTCCAGAGGGGAAATCCTCTTACTGACTAGGGCACCAGGCAATCACCCCTGTATGAGTGCCATCATCTCTGTACTTCAGTAGGGAAGGAAACCAGTAAGAGGATATGGAGGAGGAAAAAGCATTTTCCTGTTAATCTTTTAGACTGCAATAGCCATAATTGGCTTTTCTATACAGTTTGGCTGTAGTTTGTCACAGTACTACAGTGAGAAACAGCAGCCTGCACTCATTTTTATACACAAATCTTAATGACTTCAATTGCTGCTAAGGATTCAGAATGGTGGCAGGAATGGCCATTCAGCATAAAGGCCCTAAAGCCTTCATAATTACTGAGTATACAGAATATTTATTATAGAGACTGCACTAGGCCTCTTTTGTGGGCTGCCCTGGGCCTGTTCTCTGAGCCACATCAAGCAAGAAGTTTAAATGAAACTGCTCCCAAGTTTCTGAAATGGTTTAATAAAACATATACTGACTGTAATATTCAGTTTATAGTAGAAAACTATTGCCCCTTGGTTTGAAAAATGACCTCTAGTTGGCAATTTTACTCTCAGCTTCATAGATTATAGTCCGCTGTTGGTCATTTTCTCAATCCACAGGGCAATACTTTTCCATAACAAGCTCAAACTGCAATCAGTATTTGTAGGCTGCTACACAAGTTGAGTATAATATGTCTCAACACATTCTATTATATGACTAAACAAAAGAAATAACAACCTGGTGACACAGACATATGGAGAAAAACAGAGCTATTCTTCTAATACTGAGATAGCAGGAAAACATATTTCTTTGTATTGTGCTAATTTGTATTAAATTTCGTGTCTTCAATACACAATAATCTCTAATTTGGTTTTTTCGTTAATAGTGTTTTGGTTTGTGTTGTCTTATGTCTTTTCTTATTTTAATGTAAAATGACAAATACTATATTCTATTAGTATCAGATTTTAGAAATGACAAATAGTGACAGATAACCTAGCATTGAAAAATCACATGAAAATGTATTAACATAGATATGTAAAAGATCATTTGCTTTTGGGCTCACAAAGCACACATTCAATCTTATGGGTTTGAAATTAGGAAGTTGCAATACAGTGCAGTAGACAAGATGCTGGTGATTGTTTCAGCACCCAGCACTAGCACCTAAATACAACTGAAATACCACATTTTGGGAAAACAGCTCCCATATTAGATAACTGAGGAGATAAATTGCATTGAGAAGTCTCTGACCAGGAGCTGAGGGAGGTCTGGACTCTGTTCCAAGACCATCACCCACCTTCCCAAAGCACAGGTACTTGGAGCTGCAGGGCTGATTGAACTTACCAGGCTGGAGTTTGCTGAGATTTAATTCTTTAATCAACAGGTGACCAACACTCTTGTAGACCCTTTGCTGCAAATACAAAATATTCATAATTACAAACCTAATATTCATTTCAGTCTGTAAATAAAACTCTGTGGTTAAAATGTAATACCCACCCACACTCAAAGGGAGTAACTTCCTAAGCTGAGGCCAGAGCTCTCAGGCAAAGGGGACATTTTGTCACACTTCCTCTAGAAATTATGAGTTTCTTATCCATTAAAAAAATTCACCAGATTACTGGAGATCTGTGCTGGGGCAGAAGGCAGAATCTTGGCTCGGATAAGACCCATATGACAGAGAGCTTCATTGTAGATCTCTACGGGTGGCTTCTGAATCTATAATAATTTACATCACTTCATTTTGGGATATTAAAGGGATAGATGATTTTTTTCTTCTTCTTCATTTCCCACTATGTTCCTATGCTGTTGCTCAATCACAGCTTCACCAGCATTCTCTAGCTGGAATTTAAGCTGTCTGGATTCATTTAAACATATAGAAACTGCATGCAGAAGCTTTCATATGTTTGAGCTAAGAATACATTTGAATGATTACCAGAAGATGATGGCTCTTTATCTTACAAGTCTTCAAGGAATTTAGATGCTTAACTCATTAATAGTGTTTCCTGCATTAGATTTTATGTTTTTAGGATTTTAGAAGAAAGGTTTTCTAATACAGAAAAAAAAAAAAAACAGGCTTTTTTTCTTTCCCCAACATTTTTCATTTTAGGGTAATAAAAGTGATACATATGTGCCATAATGTAATGGATTAATTAAGGAATATGATGTTTATCCTAGGTCCTGAGTTGTACATCTTCATAACTCACTCATAAAAATTAATGTATTATACCACGCTCCAGAATGATATATCTATTTTTACCATACCTGTTGAGAATAAATTGTTCTAAATTGGATTATCTTGATATCCAGTGAAAAATGTAAAAATTACATTGTTATTTTAAGAATTTACATTGCTGTGTATAAGAAAGCATAATCTTCTCACTGTGCTTTTGAACTGTCATGTTACTTCCACTGTTACAAAATCATAATTGCTGCTGCCACACCTAAAATCAAATGCAGTGCATATTGTATTTCTCCATACACTGCATTTCCCGTCTTGATCACAAAACCATATACAGTATGTTTTTGGCCAATTCTTTCATTACTGACTGCTTCTGTATATAAGTAACACACAATTATGCATGCAAGGACTCATAAAATCCTCATTTCTAAAATCAACAGATGAAAAATCCCTAAATAATAATGTACAGATGTTTCATATTCAAATGAGCTGTTGGCATGTAATGCTGCCAATCATGCCAATGCATGCAATAAAATTGGTGAATTTCAAGGTACTCAGCCTTTACAACATATTTTTTAATTTTTTTTTTAATCAAAAAACCATTTTAGAAAGATGGAAATGACAACTGTTCAATAAACATACAATGACACATTTTTGATGTTCTCTTGAAATTTCCACAAGTGGTCAACTGCCCTATATTTTTCCATACCAATTCCTATTTCTTTTGCCTTAAGGAAGTTGATTTTTCGGTCCTTAAACTGCACTGCCTCACTAAATTATCTGCACGTTATCTGCAGAGTAATCCTCTTCTTGAATACAAGACAGAACATCAGAGTTTCTAATCCTTCACAGATAGAGTAATTCACATCCACTGTACGTTTTACTGTAAAGACAGAGTAATGCAATATGTTTGATAAATCATGTATGTGTCTGTGTACAAAGAAAAAGGTTTATCTCCTCTCCTACAAGATGCATCCGTATTAAAGCACACACACATACTCCCTATGCTGGCACTGCAACAATCTTTAGAAGTTCTATTATAGAGACATCTAAGTTTAAAAAATGAAGCAGCTCACAGGTCAAACAAGTTCCTGATGAGAAGTGCTTAACCAGAAGTATTATTCCACTGATTGTAAGTTTTCATCCATACATCAAACCCTGGAGTCTATTGATTAAATAAAACTGATCTTTTTTTTTTATTTCAAAGCAAAAGAGAATTAAATCATCCCTATTGTTTTCCCTTTGTTTGGAGCTATCACAGTTTGCACACTGGCCATGCATCCTGCTTATAATTACAACATCCTTTAGGAGAGCTTATTCTACAATGACTGATCACAGGTTTCTTTCCTCTTCCTCTAAATCTTCTGCTCCTGGTCATAATCAATGGCACTTGATGGCCCAATATTCTGATCCAATGTGGCAAGCCATATGATCCAAGATCTGCTTAGAATCAATAAATTCATTTGCTTCGGGAAATTTTGGATCAGGACGACTTTAAGTATATGTAAATACAAGAATTTACAGCAATTATGCTGGCACATCTTTCCTTTCTCATACCTCTTTTCCACTGTATAATTAGCTGCATCATGCCTTAATTTTGCTTGCAATCCTACATAAAGGAATCCAGGCCAGACAGCCCTTACAAAGCCTTACCAAAGTCAAGGTCTGCTGGCTGAGAGAACAGAGGGTCTCCTTCAGCAAAACACATCAAAACACTGCAAATCTTTGTTGCTGAGCCCCACATGGCATTGCCTGGGCTCTGAAGATACCATCAAATGCCAACAATTGCATGAACGTGTTACAGACTGCTTTAGAGGGCACCAACAGGTGCATACAAATATCTTCTTGGAGCTGCCTTTCTTCATCCCTTGTGCAAAAATATCCAAGTTTGGTTAAGTTTGGTTAATAGTTCCCTTGGGCTCCTGTGTCTCCGAGTCAGCCTCCAGCCTGGTTCCAGTGTACCTGTGGCAGGGCAAACATGCTCTGACACTCAGCTCACAACATTATCCCTGCCTAGAGGATGTGGTTTCCATTCTGGAAGGTAATCACTGCTAGGCTGAAAGGGAGCATCCAAGTTCACTTCTGTGTCTCACCCAACACTTACAGATGCAAGGACACACAGTAATCTCAATTCTGCCATTTATATGCACATTGTTTAGCAAATTGTACAAAGTATTCTGAATATTTTTCTAAAGACCAGGAACTCTAATGTACCTTGAATCTTCATTAAATTAGTATGGCAGACTAGGGTACATGTATAACTTGCAATAAAATGTTTTTTTTTAAAAATTAAATAAACTATTCCCTGTTACCTTATTTCACTGCAATGAAATTACAAAACTGCAGAATGATGAGTAAATACAGGCTACTGTATCAGTACCAGTTTAGAAGGCTGCATGTTGGGCACATCTTTTGGCCCTTTAGTCTTTTTCCACTGGAAATCAGTAGTTCAGCACCAGCAGAGCAGAGATGAGAACCTTGTTTCTGCTAAGTAGCACTAATTTCTGCCCGTAGTGACATTCAGAAGAGGATGAATCGAGTCACAGGGGTAAGAAAACTGTTTGCTTATGATGTGGCTGTCACTAGTGAAGATGAGTTTGTAACACCCTCCAAGCATCAAAACGACACACAAAAGATACATTAAAAAAAAATAAACCCAACAGATAGTCTTGCAAAATATATTAATGCTGTTCTTCAGACTGAAAAAGCAGAAGTCAGAAGATCAAGAACTCACAGTTAGGATTTTCCTATTAGATAAAGAACATAAGGATTCTCCTGAAGTCTTTGATTGATATATGATCTTTTCTTTCTTTTCAGGCAGAACAGCTGTCCAGTGAACTAGAAGAAATAGCCCTGAAGACAGCTTTGTGTCTGATATGACTTTGAGAGGGAAAATTATTCCAGTGATAAATGCTTTACATGGAACATCTAATAAAATAAAATAAAAATGTCATCCATAAAAGAATTTTTTCTTTCTATTTGAGTAAGCAATCCCCATCATCTGTGGGGCAGGGGTGTTGCTGTGTCTGAGACCAAAGAGAAAAGGTATTTCCCTCAAAATTGGATTTGAAATGAACTTAACCAAAAAGAGGCATTAGGTACTTTTAAGAGAAGGGCAACTGGGAAAATGCAGAGGGAAGATGAGAAGTTTCTGAACATTGTCAGGATGCAGTGACCTGGGATGTACTTTAACTTCCTTCATTCTTCTCGGTAAGGAAATCCTTAATGTGAAACGTGGGTGCTTTGCTGGCTGATATCTGCCACAGTGACTGTATGCAGAAAGAGCTTGACTGTGCCCAAAAAATCCCAAAGCAATAACAACCAACACAAACCTCCTCAGCAGAAGAAGGTACAAATTTGTGTAAATTTATTCAACCTAATGGAATTATGTAAATTACACAAATGGAGAACTACAGCCACTGTGAGAATTGATTGAAGTTATGGCCAGATTAGAAGAGAGATGGCTTTGAATGAAGCCTTTCTGGAGCTTGCTCTAGAGCTGTGTTTTGGCAGCATGGTGAGGGGCTAAGAAAAGATCCTTAGAGAAAGAACAGTCACAATGCTCAGGTGAAATTTGTACATCATTTTCATTTTCAAACATGTCTCATTGTGACACTTCAGTGGATGGATGAGCACTGACGGATGCTGTCATATTCAGACAGCAAAAGGAAGAGTAATCACAACTGCATTTTGCTTGAAAACCAAATCCAGTATAGCATCAGCCATGGCCAGCAGTACACCCATGGTTCAGCCAGCTGTCCTCCAAAGCATTGATGAATCTGCCACATGGACTCTGTGCTCCATTAATTTGGACAAGACTAAACAAAGGCCTGTCCACATCTGCTGCAGGACAGAATAGCTCGTAGCCTAGAAACTCCTCAAAGAAGAGCATGATAAACCTTCCACCCATCCTCTTGGTCTTTCAACCCAATGGAGCTGTCCTCAGCAACACTCTTTCCAACTTTCACTGCTCTCCAAACCAAGCCCTTCTATCTCTGACAAAGCCTTCCTGTGTAGGCTTCTGTGAGTCTACTTATTCCAGAGCTAATTACAATTTAATGACTATTTTAGCACTGGGAAACTAGAGACAGGTACATGTTCTCCTGTACCTTTACAGAGCTAGAAATCACTTCTCTCCCTTCCCTTGCATAACTTGAATGCCCTTCTCCCCCTATCCCAAACACTCTCCTTTATCCCTGTCTCTGGAGTCTTCCTCATCCCTCCACATAAGTTTCCATTAATGCTGTTCCTCTGTGTGTCCCCAGTAGCTTTGACACCCTCCTGCTCCTCTGCCACCTCACCTGCCCCTCCCCTCCCATTACTGAGTGCCAGCCCCTGCTCTCACACAGATTTTAGATCCACACTTTGCAGAAATCCTGCTCCATGGGATTCCAACAACAGAAGAATGGAAGATAAGAACATAAAAGCACCCTCAGTGTGGTGTCCCATCAGGAAGCCAACTAAATCTGATAGACACTGTCCTCTCTGACCCATAAGCAGGAAAGGGCTGAGCATTTAAACAACAGCAGTTCAGGAAACAACTCTACACACTCTATAACCAGCCAGCACCACCTAACAAAGAGCATTTGCCCAAGTCTTTACTTTTGAGACAATCAAATAGCATTTTGAAAAAAGAAAATTACTTCCACACATACACGTTACATATATATTTATGTTTCCCCTCATTCTCCCTCACTTTTAGTTTGCAGTGACACTCAGCAATTATTTTACAAAGACTCTAACAAGTTTATGGGATGCCTTTAGTAATAAGATAATTATTTGTAACTCTATAAAGAATTATAATTTTTAATTTAAAAAGAAATCAAATAAAAACAGCTTTCATCTTCCCTACCATGTGAAGAAAACATTCTCTGCCTACAACTCAAATTATCATTCTCTCCTTTGTGCAAAATGAATTGACCCAGAAAACTAAAAGGGTAAGAACCCATATTTGCTGGGCTTATTCAGCAGCCAAAAGTTCATGAAAAACACTGTTGTGTATCACATAGCAACCACTTGATGCCTATTGTTAAAATACAGTAGTTATTCAAAAAGTAAAATCTTGCATTCTCAAATAAGAAGCCAGGCTGCAATGTGTGTTTACTGTTTTGGGGAAATAGTCATCTTGCCATTTTCTCTTTTTCCATAGTCTTGGCATATTTGGTCAGCTATGCAATGTGCAGTTACCCACAGGAAAGAAAAGGAACACAAGAATTTTCCTCTAATGCTGAGCTCACAGGACAATGTCCATTCAAAGCAACACTTGGGATCTCTATTAAGAGCCTTAAGATGTGCTCTATTTTTATCCAGCCACAGTTGCAGTAAAAATGTAATATTCCAGGGAAATGCATGAGGGAGAAAGGGAGAGGAGCTTCTGCTTTCTGGCTGTTAGGTTTGCACACTTTCACCTGTTATTAAAGCAAGCTGCTCCTGGAAAGTCCTGTACACGTGCACAGGTGTGCCCACTGCTCCTGCCCCTTTGCACCTCCTCCCAGCACTGCCACCTGGCACTGCAGCTAGGCAGAGGTTTCACAAACATCTCCCTCTTTACCTTTTTCTCTGGTTCTTTTGTGGTAGAATATGCTTAAAAAGGTGAAATAAAAGTAAAACTTATGCAGAAGGAAAGTCAGATGTAGAGTCAGAGAAAAGATTAACAGTTTCTTTCTGGTAAATGGAGCTTGCATTACTCTAAAATACTTGAAAAGCAATGGCAGATCACTTGAACTATTCTGACTTTGCCAGATTTCCACAAGAGCTGAGAGTCAAGCCCTCAGTTTGTCACAACTGCATCAGACTGTCTATTTAAATTATCAAAGCAAGAGCAAAAGGGTTCTGCTGAAACAACTGCTGGGGAACATGAAGGAAAGAATAAGATATAAGCTCCCTTCTAGGTTTTATTATGTGCTGTTACACAAACAGTGCAACTCAGAACTTCAAGATAATGATACTTTTAATACCAGAAGGGAATGGCAGATTTTCTTAGCATAACTTTGAGATATTTCATCAAGTCTGTGTGCAAACAGGTGTGCCACATTTTTGCTAGTGGTAAGATGCTTGTTGAGATTATCTTCTTCTCTAGGATGTGTTTTAACTCCTTTTGAGCAGTTAAAATAAGACAGTGGCAGAAAGTAGATTAAAAGGGAGAAAATGTATGAGCACAGACTTTTTGCCAAGAACCTTACTTTGAGCCCAGCTGTACCCAGGTATGTATGTGCTGTTTGCAGTCTCTGAAAAGTGAGGGGTAGGCAGCAAAGCCCACATGAATGCATGAAGCTGCGAAGGAAAAAGTGTGAGAATGAATTAGGTACCCAGGAGCAATGAGATGGGCTTCAGGATTTGAGAGAAGGATTTGGCTGATGCCAATACAAGATGAAAAGCATGGATGGATGAAGATGCAGCTCACCTGCTGCAAGTGTTTCTGCTTGCTGAAAAATAAACTTCTTTTCTGGATGTCAGAGCAAATGCCAAAACCTGCATCTCCGCTGGCTTACAAAGCAGAAATGTAAATACAACTATTTCAATCCAAGGCAGATCAGGGTGGACTTCTAGACAGCAATTGTTTTATACACAGGAATTGGTTTGGTCACTGGTCAGTGATCTGGCCAGGACAGGATTTTAATTAAATGGTAATTAAACATGGTTGTGGAAGAGCTATAGTTACAATACTTCTCTCGTGTGATTTATCAGTAACACATAGCATAACTTGCTGAAACATAAACCAAGCTATTACATCCAGTGTGCAACCAAAAATTAAGAAATTTTTCCCCCAAAACAATGCTTTTGCCCAGTATATACTGAAGAATAATGCAGAACTTGTCTGGCACAACTCAAATTCTCCTCTGAAAATGTATGCTTCTCTCAGAAGCAGATTCCCAGCACAGGGACTGGTAATTTATGATCCACCAAAATACTCTGTTGAACAAAAAAGTAATACCTACACCGTGCCTATGCAAATCACTAAGAATAAGTGACTCCAAGGACCAGTAAGAACAAAGCCCAAAACTCCTATCAAACATTAGTTGAGGTTTGAAAAAGTCAAGACAAAGTGTAATTTTTTTTAAATGGCGATAAATTGGGATTTCTGTAACAATTGACTCATTTTGCCTGCTTTTATCTAAGGATCTCAAAGAGCACTCCAAGTGTTAATTAAATTACAAAGCATTTTTGAGACAGGTAAATGGTATTATGCCCACTAGGGAACAGAGAGAAGGTTTATGTTTCATTACTAAAGTCACACAGTAATCCAGTGGCTAGTAATATAACCCAAGAACTGCCAGTTGCCACTTCTACTCATTGACTTGAGGGCTTCACAAGAGGTAAAATTAGCCTTAAAAGCCAAAAATACTTCTCCTCTTGTGCTTTTCTATCTTTCAAGACCAGGCCAAGATTGTTTTATTTTATTTTATTCTTCTTCCTCTGCTTACTGGGCGGGCTCTCTTTCAGAGTCTCACAAAAGAAGCCACTTCCTAACCTACCCAAGTGTGTTAAGGATCACAGTACAGCAGCACAGGCAGGAGCTCAAACGAGGGCAGTGAACTGTAATGGGGCTTTTTAACAGCTTGTGCAGCTGCATCAGGCTCCTCTTCTCCCTCCTCTAACCAGTCCTGCTCCCAGAGATGACACATCAGGGCCTCTGTCCCACCAGAATAAAGATGGGCAGGTGGGCAGATGAAATAATCCTTGGTGGGCCCATTCACTGATTTCCAATCCTACTTTACCAATGAAAGAGACAAAAAGTACTCTGAGGAACCTGGTGCCTCAGGCACTTTGTGCAAGAATCTCTCACTGAACAGGACAATATCAAAGAACAGCCAACCAGACCCTGAAAATGCTTTAGACCATGGAGAAGTCTATTCTGCAGTCTACTACATCTATTTTGAGTTGCATGTGGAGAAATGAGGGAGAAACATTTCACTGACCGTTCTATTCTTAGCCCAAAAAAGAAAGCCACCATTTTTCATTTCAGCTTGGCCCTGACTGGCAGAACTGCAGGATGCAGGAGCAATAAAGCAGTAAGGTATAATGCATTCTGCACAATACACAGCCCAACCTAAGGCATCTCTAACTCAAGACTGCTACAGATCAGTTAGAGCTTTAAATAATTATATCTCCATTAGTAAACTAATTTTGGAGGGTAAAAGGCTTTTCTATTTCATACATAACTATTTATTACTTAAAACAGGGAAGCATCTTTCAGAACTTTCTTTAATCCTTTTGACTACAATGCTAAACCAAGATTTCAGGCTTTATTTTCCCCTTCATTTCTTGTTATGTCATGAAGAATCAGCTGTGTGGAAGAGATGAGAATGTCTTTGATTTAAATGACCAAGACTTAAGATTGTCTTTACCGTGGCAGAAAATAAAGCTGCTGCATATATTTCCAGTGGCAGTATTATTGTTACACGGTATGACAGTCATAATCTTTTTTTTTTTCTTTTCCTAAAAATATGTCTAAAGAACCACACAGTTTATATACTGCATTCAAAATATTTTTCTTCGTTTACATTGATTGCATATTTCAAATCATGTTACAGCTGTATCGCTTAGCCTAAATCAAATAAGGAATCCACATAAATGCATACACACACTTTGCTTGTTTTTAGACATCCCCAGTATTGACAAGATTAAAATATTTCTCTCATTCATTATTTATTGTGATATGATGAAACAGTAAGAGTATGTATTTAACAAACATCACAAAGTAGAGTTAAAATGTGGACATGCTGTTTCATTTCGATTTTGCTGCGACAGTGTTAAGTATGTGACTCCCTGACTGCAGTAATGACATCTTGGGGTGATGAAGATTTAAGATGCTTTGCAAGGATGCAGTGTTATCCCAACTCTTCAGCCCTGCTGATTAGGAGCATTATTAAAGAGATGAACCCAAGACTGGAAAGTCCTGTTGCAGAGGACTGGAGGAATCAGTGCTCGATGCCAGAGCAGCACCAAACCCCTCCCTGCATCCATCAGAGCCTAACTGCAATGTCTGAGGGCAGGCAGGCACACACACCCCTACAACACTTCTACAAGCTCCAACATTTCCTATTACCAAAAAATGTGTTCTGTGGACCATTTCTCTGCCTCTTGGGTGAAGTGGCAGTACCTGACAGCTGGAGCTTGGGGTCAAGCAGTGCTGGACCTGGGTGAAGCTCAGGTATGGGGCAGATACGTGTGGCTTTGACTGTCAGAGGGATTTACCTTGGGTTGAAAACTACAGGTACGATCCCAGTTTCCAGCTCACAGTTGGGCACCATTCTGCACATTTCTACTGGCAAAAAAAAAGCAAGGAAGTGCCAAAGAGCAAGCACCACAGCAAACAACTGTAACCAAAACTGGTTCTGCTGGGCAGAGGAGCAGAGAGCTTGCCTTCTGCAGAATGTGGCAGTATCTGGGTTAGAATGTAAAAAAAGACACATTTTAGCCCAAATACTTATTCTTGCATACTACACAGTCTAAATATACCTTCTATGATAAATAACAATCAGAAGGTACCAAATGCTTAAAATGCACCCTTAACAAAGCAAAACAATGTAATGCATATCTTTCTTTACATGTCAAACAATTTGCCTAACAAATCATAATAATGCAGAATGATATAAAATTCACCCATCAAGCCCAAATGCATGCACGAAGATTACCATGGCAAAGAATTGTGAATTTCATTAAATATGTTAAAGGCAAAAAAAAAAAAAATTCTGCTTTGAAAAATAGTAATCCTGTCTTTCAACAAAAATATTATAGGAAGCTATGAATTTGGTAGATCTGAATAGGATGTTGGTACATGTTTTACTAAGGTAATATAATGGCACACTATTATTAGATCACATTAATCATTACTGTGCCAAAGGCACTGACAGCACCACTGAAAAGGATTGAAAGGGCTGGTAATGGATATAAATTACCCATTGTGTGATAAAAGGATTTTTACTAAGAAGGTAAGAATAAAACAGCAAATTTCTAATATAACTGTTGTGTAAAAACCAAAATAAAAGTAATCCAGTCAGTAATATCCACAAAATCAGAAAGTAAGCACTTTTGAAACAAGATAAAGTCACAATAAAAACTGTATACAATGTAAAATTAATTTTGTGCTGCATAATATTACTATCAATTTAAATAGTTTACATGATGACCTCTATGGTCAAGAGAAAGGTAAGCTTTGTTAATTAGAATTGAGTATGAGCTTCTGCATGCTTATTTTAAGTTTCTGGGCTTAGAATTTTTTCTTTTTTTTTTTTTATAAACATATAATGGCTTCATAACAGCCCCCTGAAATTCAAGACATGTTGAGAGTTTTCTGTTTTGTGCATTAACATCACAACAAACAGCACATCCCTCAGATGGTTTTATTTGGATTTCAAATGCTATTACAAAACGAACCACGTCTTTGCTGAGCTATTTAACTATTTGATTGAAACCATTTGTATCACTAATTGTCCGGTCCTGTGCTCCTCCTCTACTCTGGCAAGTATTTCCTGATATTAGTGGGGATCAGTGGAGTGAATTGGTCAAACTACATCCTTATTTACAGCATTAAAAAACACACATATCTTCTCTGAAACTGATGGAGTTACTCTAGAATCAAGTCACCGTAATTCTTTTCAAGTCAATTGTCTAGAATAAAATCCAGTGGCTCACATTCAATTAGTAAGTTTTAAAAATTGTGAGCCATACTCTTAAATGATATAAATTCGTAAGTACAGACATCAATCCTGAAAACACTTACGTCTCTACTTAACTTTACTCACGTGAGTAATTCCATTAGCATCAGTAATTCAATGCCTGCTTATGCATTTGCAGTACTGAAGCTTTAATATGCCTGGATATCCTCTCACATAAGCTATAAATCAGCACAATTCCTCTGATTCACAGAGTTTCTACTAATTCACAAGATATAAAAAGGAATGGACAACTCAGTATAACAATTAAAATAAAGAAATAACATAAGAATTTGATTTGGGACCAGAAGCTATCAGAAATTTTGATTTAAGGATCAATTAATGCATGTGGAATGTAGAATTAATTATTGGTTATTTCCTAGGAAGCTAGACTTTTATTTCAAACTGAGGGCCAAATAACCCAATTTTGATTTCACACCTATTTCCACACCAATCTGATTTCTCAGACTTTACAGGAGCTTTTCGTCTCCTGCACTGTTATAGCTCAGAGGAAAATCACATATACAATGTAGTACACCCCTCCACCCACCAATTTTCATGGGTGTTCTTCTCATGCTAATATATCGACAGAATATGGTTCTTAAT
This sequence comes from Parus major, assembly GCF_001522545.3. NCBI lineage: Eukaryota > Metazoa > Chordata > Aves > Passeriformes > Paridae > Parus > Parus major. The sequence goes on along the minus strand of NC_031780.1, from coordinate 14,452,623 downwards.
AATATGCATGAGATGTTCGATTGAACTTACGGGATAAAAAAAAAACAACCAAAAATGATAAAATTAATTTAATCAGGAGTGTCATGGATTTTTTTAAATCCAGTCTGATGATAAAGTAATAAATGATGATTCATCCCCAACACAATTATTACATATCAACTGCATAAAGATGAATGCTCATGATTTTACCAAGCAGAATTTTTTTATTGAAAAAAATCTATTTGTAGCTCACTACAGCCTGAAAGAACTACAATAAAAAGTTTTGCAAGACACAGACATAATATTTTTGAAGACATCAAAAATGTGAGAACAGGTTTAAAAATCCAATTTAGGTATCTCATTTTACTTTTTTTTTTAATATGGAAAAACAAAGCTAGACTCGGATCCATAAGCAGAAGAAAACATTATGAGAACAATATAAGTATTCTTACCAGTTATTCTTAGGCCAACAAATCTGTTCCCTGGATGAGGAAATTCTTAAAAGACACAGGATGGGTACTGAAGGTCACAACTGGAAAAATAAAACCTGTGAGAAAATTAATATGTCAAAACTCAGTGTTTGAATCAGACATTTACATTAAAATATTACAGTTCCACCTCAAGCAGACAATCTACAGGACAGCAGAGAGCTTTAAGAATTACAATATTAATGGGATTAACACCTTTTATTTTTAGCTTTCATAATGTATATGTTTGGTGGTCATTTCATATTTGGAACTGAAAACTTCTTTCAGTTCTGGATTGTTTTGAGAGGGAAAACCTCCTCTCAAGATAATGATGAGGAACAGAATGAAATTCTTCTGATCCTTTCCCCTAGACAGTATAGCAAAAGAGGACAAAACAGGATAAAACAAAAGTTTCATAGCATACTCCAGAAACCCAGTTATTCTCTTTGACATTGATATTCTAATCTTTCAAACTGAGTAAAAAGAGAACAGCTACTAATTGTATTTTTACTTTTTTTTAATTCCATTTTATAACAGAAATAATCCTTTGTAGATGATCTCATCTAATAAACCCTACTTAAAAGAGATAAGAGCCAGCAGTAAAAGCCAAGCAGAATACTTCCAAGATATTTGTCAGTAGTGAATTTAGGGCCATTACATTAGTAAGCAAAATAGAAACAAAAGCAAAGGGTTTTCTTAGAGCAAAATAAAGTTCACCCGACTGAAGCTATAATCTGAAGAATTTGTGACTGAGAATTCTAACTATGTTTATTCCTATGAACGTCTAACAAATAAAATTAAAGGTCACTTCCAAATAATACACTTTGTACATCCAAAAAACCAAGCTCTTTCATACAGCAGGCTCTGAAAGCCCAGTTCAAGCAGCAGGGCCTCAGGGTTTCACCTTCCCAACCCAGATTGCCCAGAGAAGCACTGGCTGGTGAAACTGCAGCCCTCATTTCTGGGGGAAGCAATCAGGAGCTTGGCCATGGATTTGGTTTAAATCGCTCAGCACTGACAGGACCACACTGCTGCTCAGTGCTATTTGTTGGCTTGATGGGTAAACAACAATTTTGAGAGCTCCTTTTGATGATGGAAACATTATGAAATAATTCTGAAAACAGAAGTTCACAACTAGGCAGCACAGCCCTCCTTTAGTGCAATACTGACACTGCACTTCTCTTGTTTCCTGTAAGATCTCTGCAGTGTCCACCTTGTCAGGATTACATCCAGTGCAAAGTGCTCCTGCAGTGTCCCACTCTGCCCACACCACCTCCTCTTTCCCCTCTGGTTCCCCACCACACCAGCCACAGGCCTCTCACTGCCCATGTGATGGTTCACCATAAGGCTTCCCAAATCCCACTGCTTCCCTCCTCGCTTGCAGGCCAAACCAGACTTCTCCACGTCTTTCAAAACCTTTTCCAAGTGATAATTCTGCCATAAAACTTTTCTGACACAGGAGAATTACTCCAATTAAAGCTTCAAGCCCCTTCTTTAAAACTCACATTTCCACAGCAAACCACAACCATCCAGCAGTGATCACCTGGTGTTCCATCCCCATTGCTCCTCATACCTAGGAACACATTCTTCCCTGCTCTCTCCTCATGCTCAGTTTTCTTTCACTCACCAGTTATCTCAGGGTTTATATTTGATTTGTAAGCCCTGAACAGCAAAGCCTGTCCTCTCATGAGACACTTTCCTATTGAGCTGAATGGGTGGTGAGCAGGTACAAGACATTACTCCAAGCACCCCATATCAATGGGTAAACCCAGCTACATGAGAAAAAAAACCATTGCCAAAGTCAAGAGAAGAACCTACAATGCTGTCTGTAGAGAATAAAAAACCTTTTGTAACTGGTCAAAGGAAATCCCTGTCATCAGATTTGGTCTTCCTAAACATACAATTGTATCTAGACGGGACTCAGATCCCATTTATGAAGGCCCATACCATTTTGGAACTTAAATAAGTGAATTTCAGTTGCTGTATTTGAATACATAGGAACAGCAAATTCCTGGACTGCTGCAGATAAACACAGGTCCCATCCAACATTTTCAGTTGCACAGTATCTAAAAACAGTGACAGCTTGTTTGTCTGGAATTTCTGCTCTTGTTGATGTCTTAAAATCTCAAAGATACCTTTCTAGTGTTTACTTGCAGCTCATTCAACGTAAAAGCCAAGAAACAGAAACAAAGATAATAAACTGTTAGGTTTCTAAAAGATGTTATCTCACTAAACAGGTTCTCAGTACTCCTACACCAACATCATAGACCACATTTTTGCTATGCTATTACAAGGCTACTTGTGTTTAAAAAAAAAATTCAGCTTTTACATACACGCTCATGACTTGCAAAATTCTAGGAATGATTCTCAAGGGGCTTTCACTAAGATGCTTTATAAATTCTGATGACAGACAGAACACAGTAAGGCTTCATCTCTTAAAGTCCTGTACTGATTTGTTTGGAGGCTTCATGTCATTGATCAGCATGTCAATGTCTCTTGCAATCTGCTTTCCAGTTCATGACTGAGAGTGAACCCCTCAGGTTTAAAACCTTAAATGATTTAAGGTCTGTGATACATAACCTTACGAACAAATTGGGAAAATCTGTAGCTTTACACATTAAACTGTAACAGAAATGATTTAAAGCCTTATAAAAAGGTATTTTACTTACCTGTGCTAATATTATTCTAACACATTTGACACTGACTATGTAAAGCAGATATTTTAAAGGTACAGGCAGCAAGCTGCTTGGAAACAAATTAAGATAGTTCCACTTAGGTCAAATTGGGACAGTTTACCAGTGTCTAATACACTCCCTGGCATTAAAAAATGGCACCATGAATCCTTACAGACCAATTTATTACAGTAAGCCTCCCAAGTAACACTGCTGTGCAGTTGCACTTGGCTCAGTGAGTGATCCCAGAGAAGAAAAAACCCCAAAGATCTTCAGAAACAGTATGATAAAAATAATACATAGTGGAGAGACATAACTAGGGTATGACAGCACAATTTCTGTTCATTCTTAAAACATGCTTATGTAGCTCATTCTTTGAAATGAATTAGAGACATGAAAGGGAGAAAGTAATCTCGTCCCACTGATGAGTGGGGGCCAGAAGGATTTCTGCAGGTTACAGATGGAAATCTAACACACAGCAAGGGAAAACAGGAGCTTGAGCACGGACTTACTCTGAACAGGACTTTTCCCCAGATGCTGAGACTAAAAAGCTTCATTGTGTGGCTCTTAGGAGCACATCCCATTCCTGCTCAACTCAATGTTAAACCCCTGCTAATCTCAAGGAGACAAGGCTCAGGCCCTCTGTAAACAGCGTACCCTTTCTGATGGAATGAGGTGTCATGTTTAAATAATTATTCCCTATCAGCTGCTTTCTGAGGGCCTCTTGAATTGCCATAGCATAGCTGCTCTCACCCTGGGCACATCAGAGATGCAGGGACAGGGATAGGCAGGGAAAGAGGCTCAATGACAACACAAAGCCAGCCCAGGAGCTGTGCAGGACACCCTTCCCAAGCCTCCACGTGAGCACTGCAATCATCAGAAATGCAGGATGGGACCAGTGGGGCCTGAAGGGTCCAGTTAGTGTCACTGGGAGTTACATGCATAAATGAAGAGAGATAAACAGTCCCTAAAGCAGGATGCTGGAATAAATCTCAGTATTTTTCCACTGTTCCCGAAAAACATGAGAGCTGACACCGCTTTTCTCAGGCTGGGGCATGGTTTCCACCAGTGTCACCACAGCCTCCCCAGCCAGGTATCAGTCCCACTTACAGACCTTCCTCCCTGAGTGTGTGTGCCCTGCCCAAGCACTCAGAGATCTCCAGTACCAAAGCTGTCTGCCTATAAATACAAGGTGTTTAAAAACTCAAAGCTAACCATGAGAGGATTTGTCCATGTCTCCTGGCAAATCTGTGCTGTTTGATCTAACATCCTTTCAGGGAAGCTCCTTTACATCACCTAGATCACGCGACAAACTACAGCTCTCATTTCTCCCTCCTGATACAAGTGAGCAAGAGACAGCAAAGAGAACAGGGCAGGAATGCATCCTTTTAACTCCTGGGGAGCCAAGGGGTTTGCAAAAATATTTTATCAGAGGCACAACTCTCTTCAGCTCCTTAGGTTTTTCTACTTGTTTGTGCTTCAGACATCCCAGTTTGCATTCATTTTGTGCAGCTTCTACCTTGCTGTGTTTTTTGTCACTAACACCACTGTTAACTTGCCCCTGTTAGGACTAGTTGCTGATTGCAAGATGAATCACTTCAGCATGGTGCTTCTCCTGCCCTTTGTGTTCAGGCCTCATCCAAAGCCCCAGAAGTCAGGGGACATCATTTAACCTGGTGGGGCTGGATCAGGTCGTGCTGCAGACCAGTCCAGCACCACTGCTGGTGACACCTGTACTACTGCTGTGCCTCTGCACTTGCCACTGTGGCTTGGGAAAGGGGTGGGTGCAGCCCCAGGGGCGCCTCGTGCCCTGGGAACACACAGGAACACTTCCCCTGGAGTCAGCAGGAGCTCCAGGGGCTGCAGCTGTGCTGTGCTCCAGTAGTGACACACTGCAGGGAGAACCTTGCCCACTGCCAGGCTGGGGTCCCCAGAGGCAGAGGAGGAGGGAGCAGGGGCATCCCAGAGCACCAGTCCCTGTGAGGGCAGCTGCTGCCCTCCTGCCCCAGGGGTCTCCAGTAGCTGCTGCACGTGCCAGACCCCAAGGACAGTTTCTTCCACCTGGGATACCCCAGGACCTGGCACACAGCTCCCCCAGAAAACTCCCCAGGTCAGCTGGCACCCTTGGACTACCCCAGGTGGCTGCAGAGTATCACCCACACCCCAAATCCCTGCTCCTTGCCCCGACCTGTGCTGACCACAAACACCCCAAGCACTGGCTTCTCTCTACTTGGGCTTCTTCCCTTGCAAAGAGTTGTTTAGAATGTAAAAAGCCAGGTCAGACAACTTCCCACTTAGTTCCAATGCATGTGCTAAAAAGGGCCAACTTACTTTCCACCACTAAGAAAAATAACTTTGCTCAGAGGAAAATTGGACACCTGTGCTCAGTTCCAGTTGGTGTTCTGGATGCACAGGATGAACAGACATTTGTGGCAACCTGATTGAGTTGTAAGAAAACATTATGAATTTAAAGTAGTACAAAGAAAGGTTTCCATCACCTCTGTGCCTATACCATGACACATGCATCTTAATATATTACATAATAAAAAAGCCATGATGTTCTCAACCAATCAAATTATGCTACTGTCTCTTTAATAAACAAATCCATGTGCACATTAACAGTGTTGAAAATTCAATTTAAACTCTTTGTCTGTTGCTGCTTACTCTAAAGATGGTCTTTCTTAAACAACAGAGCACCAAGGAGTCGTTAGGGCTCTCTCTTCATTACTTCAAAAAACCAATCATTAGACACCAGAGTATATACGTAATTAGAAAATCACTTCCTTTGCAATCCAAGCTAAGTAGTTTACATACTGTAATTACAGGGACAAAATCAATTTTTAATCATTTCACTGATTGGGCTCATCAGCTCTGTGGGAACATTGTAACCTGCTTGTTGTGCAAAAGCAACATCTGGGCTAAAACAATTACCCTTTGTTTGCTACAATATTCCTTAAATCTTTTTGCTTGCATAAAAAAAATGAAAACACGAAGACAAGATATTTCGATGTCTTTTTGTCCTTGATCAACATATATCCTAAAGTACTACTTGCAATGAGAGTTTAATGTTCCTCAGAATTTACAGTTAAACAGTACACTTCCAAGGAATGTATTTTTTCAGGGAGATAAAAGTATCTGATTGTTTTAAAGAACCATTCAGCTGGCTAATTGTTCCATAGCTAACACATGGTATTCAAACAACCCACACATTACAAAAGCTCATCTGGATAATAATGGGCAACTATTATTGCAATGGTTTACACTTTTCTAATACAAATGAATGGATTTTATCAAAATTTGAAAAAAAATCTAAGAAGCTGGGTATGTGTGAAAAATAGATGGTATGAATTGGCAAGGCAAGGCTAAGCATTTTGTTCTCTTAATAGGAAATGACCTCATTTACACTGGAGTAATAATTAGTACTGCTTCACTGACAGTTAAGAAAAAAAAGTTTCACAGTATAATAAGGCAGCATCTCCTTTGTTAAGATCTACATTGATTATTAACCCTTGCCAAGAAAACCCACATTTAACTCTGTGCTATATGTGCATGTGGTTCGGGGCTTATTTCAGGCAAAAAGTAAGAGGAGGGAGGGGAAAAGAAAAAAACGAGAGAGCACGAGCTAAAACTGAGGCAGGATCCCAACCTGCACCCACCAAAGCCAGCAGCTGCTGCATGGCTGGTACCAGAGCACACAGGATGGGATGTCAGGGCTTGTTAGTACTAATGTCTGAAATATTTAATAATAACTGTTAGAGAATGCATTTGGTTTTGCCTGGGCTGGGAAGCCTGTGTGTGTCAGGCTTGTTCTGTGCTTGAGATTTGGTGATTCTGAGCACCAGATCCTGCTGTGGTCCCACATGGACCCTGCAACAGAGGAACAATCAATCCATCACCTCCACTGTCACCACTTCTCCTCCCTAGCAGAGTTCCCAGCCCTGGGGACATGCAGGAGGCAGGGCAAGGTCAGTCTGTGCTCCTCTCCTTGTCCCTCCCACACACAGCCCCAGACCTGGGGCACTCAGGCCCATCAGCTCTTCTTCCCCTGGCCAGGTCTGGGGAAGCTGCTGTGCCAGCAAATGGAGTGGGTGGGAGTCCTGCAGCTATCCAGAGATCAGGAGTACTACAGACAATGGCAGCCCCAGCTCCTCACACGTCCCTGTCAAAGGAACCCTGTTTCTGAATAATTTACACAACATTTAGGTGAAAATATTTTGTATTTTATTCAGTAGATGCATTTTTTTTTATAATGAGGCCCTCATTAAAACCAATATGTGTGTCATATTGTCAGGCAAATATATGTTAAAATGTCACTTTGAATATGAAATAATACATTTTTAGGGGCTTGACTCATTAAAGAAAAATATAAGCAAAAGAAAATTTCTCTGGGTAATCCTTTAAGAGCTGGGCAGGAAATATTTTCCTGTCCTGCAAAAAGTTTAAGGTTCTTTTTCTTCCCCCACTCTCTGTATTTCACAGAAATCACAATCCTATGAGGGCTTCCATGAAAATAAAAGTTGAATAAAGCAGCAGGACACCCTCCTGTCTCTCCCCTTTCCCTCTGCTCCCACCGGGCAGGGAGGAGCTGGAGCTGGGCTGGCAGGTGTCACACCTCACCCCACGCACAGCCTGCAGCTCAGCCACTGTCCTTGGAGCTGCTCCTCTTCACTAACATCATCCACTGGCCAGGAGAAAATACCACTATGCAAAGCCATGCCAAAAAGGGAGATGAGGGCTTCAGCCATGCCCTGAACAGCCCCTCACAGAGCACAGGGCCTGCCCCCTTACTGCAGTTCAGGAAATTCAATCCAAATCCATCCATTCCTGAATAAAAGCAGTCAAAACTGACATATTCCAATTCAACCATTTTGCCAGAGATCTGCCACTCAAGACCAACCATAATCCAAATTTACATGTGTTTAAGCAGACAAAACTCCTCTGAAGTGATCTGCATCTACATGCTTAGGCTGAAGACGCAGACCAAAGATTTCAGAGAAAGTAGTAAAAAGCTACAAGAAAAACATAATTAAAAAAGCAAAGGTATGCCCCTTGCAGATCTGAAATAATCATTGGCATATCAACACTGACAAAGGCCACAATTACTTTTTCCTTCTGCCCAGATGTTGCAAAGGAATCCAACAGCTGTGTTTGGGCAGCAGTGCCAGAGAAGGGCACTGCAGGTCCATCTCACCTGCCCTTCATCCCTCCCCAGCCTGCAGGACAAGCCCTTTCCCTCAAGCCTGAGAGGGGCTACTGAGAGCAGCCCCCCATCAAAACCAGCTGCCCCAAAAGCCTTCAAGACAGATGACTCCATTCCTGATAAAAGCATTATTTCAAGAGTACTGACACCTGAAAGCCACTTGCAGATAGTAAGGCAGAACCTTTTTGCTAGCACATACAAAAAGATACAGGGCAGGGCAGGCCTCAAAACATTCAGTGGGTCAGTTCCTCAGCCACTTAACAAAAAACCCTCAAAATGAACAACCTTAGATTCTTCCAGAGTCTTCCTAAGATCTTCAGGACTACTTGACTTCAGTTCACCTCTGCACTTCTGTGGCTTTTATGTGCAGTTAATAACAAAAGTTAAAGGGTTTGCAGGCCTAAGCCCACTACCTTTTAACTGCTGAAAAGGTATAAACTATTTTTTTCATTTATGCTCACTTAGGGATAGGTGTCACCTGCAGGACTTTGGTATGGAACAGTAAGGGGAAAATCAAAATCTCCAGTTCTGGAGCATCTCAGAAGCACCTCTTTTGGGAAGAGGTATGTGCCAAAAGACAAAAGGCAGTTTTATTTTGTATCTAGCTCCATGGGAGTGCCCCAAGTGCTGCTGTAAGCAAAATTTGTAGCAATTATAAAAAAAACCAAAACCAACCAAACAAAAACCCCATACAATAACAGTCAGGTGTTAAGGGAGTGTTGGAGTGTGGAAGAGTTGTGAAGGTGTTGGAGCCTAATTGTCACCAGGAACAGCAACTATCCACTCATACACAACTCAATTCTACTTCTAGAAAACAATCATCAATTCACAGTTTTAAAGACAAGAAAATATAAAAAACTTATGAAATGATAGCTTAGGAAAAAGCATTTTTCATTCCTAACTATCTAGTTAGAGCATCAAATTACAAAACACCATCTGAGGCAGTTTTCACCACATCACATAAGGGGACATTTCATGAGTGTTACTGCTCTCATCACAGTCTAGTAGAGAAAGAGAGAGGGAGTTTGTTTATAGATTCTTTCTTGTTTGTTTTACATTTTCCATGTAGGAAAAAAAAAATCCAATAACCCACAAAAAGATGTAGGTCAAATGTTCTCATCTCAAATCTTCCTTGATAAGTAGCGATTTAAGAAGTCTATATAAAAATGTGTTATTCCCTTTCTGCTCATAGGAAAAAATGTTTCAGAAATAGCACATAAAAAAATATTCAATGTCACTAAAACTGGAATAGAAAATGTTTTATAGATTAACAAACATTGTAATGAATTTGCACAACCTTAACTGACTGTATACATAGCATAATGAAATGGTCTACATCCTTTCAAAGAAAAATTAGGTATTCCAGCACATAGCTTTAGAAAAGCATTGTTCAGAAAAACCTGCATTTTTTCCCAGCTACCATGTAATTTGTGAGATGCATTTTTAAATGATCTGCAACTGCAGCAGGCTTCATCAGTCAGATGATACAGATAGATAATTCACCAAACTGTCACATGATCTTCCATCAGTCTAAAAGATGTGAATATATTGCCACAAGCTTTGGGAATAATGGGTGCACCTGTTTACAGTGTCACCTCTGTTTGCTAATTGTCTCCTTGAGCTACATTTTACTTCTAATGCATTTATTTTTGACAGGCAGTGTCTATTTAGAAATCACATTACTTCAAGTGCAATTGTTCTTTTGTCTATCAAGTAAATGAAGTGTTGTTATACAGATTTCAGGTTCTGATTAGTGAAGTATCAGCACACCACAAAGGTCAATCAGTTATTTACCTGAAGTAATAGAAGTATGACAGGCCTCCTAGTTATCCTCTAGATCATGGTATAGCTCATGTTAGTATCAATAATTTATGTTTGAAATACCTATATACACCTTAGCTCGCATGTAGGTATTACATAAATGTATTAAATGTTCTAAAATAGAGGATAGCACATTCCCTGAAGAACATAAGGACAGAAGCACTCAAGTGGAAAATATCAATGTCAATGCAAACCCAACTCTTCTTCCCCAATATTTCAAGTTAAGCCAAGATAATGGTGATAACCAAGATGTTGTTCTCACAAATATTTTGTAATTGTTTATGCACATAAGCTATCACACCAAGAAAACTAATGCTTTAAAACCACAATTTTTTCATTGTACTTCCTGCTTTTTATATAACAGTGAAGCAAAATTTAGTTAAGGTTACTTGAATTAGCTTCAACTAATAAGATGCCATAAGAAATTAAGATTAGCCACTTGAGGTCTAAGAAAGACCACAGGGGATTTTTATTCACACCCATACCCTCATGTCTGCAATGCTATCCACATTCAGCTAAATAACACGTCTCAATAAGTACAAAACCATGTCTTTATATACATATATATATAGTAACATATTCAAGTAGAACTATAGTATCAAACAGGAAATTTTGAAAACCTAAATCAGCACATTGATCACAGCCACTTCACTGCATATATATTGATCCTACACATACACACACAAAAAAAGACATTTTAACTGTTTATTACCAAGGTGGAAAATAGTATTACTGTAGTGAAAGCAGTGGCTTGTCAAAGCCTCATTATTTCTCCTGTCCCTCTGTCCAAGTTCACATCCCACACTCAGCTCTACCATGCAGAGACAAAAAGAAGCAGGAGAACAAAATTTTCCAAAACAAAGGCAAAGTCCAAAGCTGACAACTGCCCAACCTCACGAAGGTCTGGGCACAGCAATCTCAGGGGTTTACCAGGGATTCCCAGCCACCATTGCTGTTGCACCAGTTTGCCAAAAGAAATGCAGACAAAAAGCCATGCATGCCTTAAGTCACATTCTAAATTGGCTCCCAGGAGCATTTCTACCTTGTTCACTAAAGCACAGGGTATGTTTTCACAGTGTTTAGCATATGCTACGTAACCCGAGCAGGACTTGTATTGTTCCAGTAGTTGTTTTTTCTAAAGCATGTTCCCATCAGGACCATAATTACATGCAAAATCTTAGAGTTACAGTCGTCTGTAAAGTCACTTTAAATTTTCTCTAACACTTTCTAGCAAGATTAAGGCACATCTTTAAACAGAATATGGAAGAAATCACAAATCTTGAGCACAGACACAAACCAATGATAAAAGTTCAAATTACTCCAGGTAACTTTATGTATTCCATGACTCAAAATGCTATAGGGAAATGTCCCCTGATGTATTTTGAAGAGCAGTGCATTTTTCAGGTATTTCTGCAAGTGTAAGCACAATTTAGAGAGAGTTAATCATTCATGAGTATCTTGCAGACCTGTATTTATGACTAAAGCTCCTGGAAACTTGAGTCTGAAGTTCTCAAGCCACACATCTCCTGCAGCTTCTAAGGTTAAAAATCACAAGTGCCATACACTTAGCAGCAGCAGGATTGAGCCTGATGCCTGTAAAAAAGGCAATGGACATGGAATTGCCATTTCCTTGCTAGCCCAACATCTCTTTGGGAACATGTGTCTCCTACCATAGCCTGATGTTGCAGAAAAGAGATCATTTATGTGGAAAGTGTACAAATTTATTGAATAATTTTACACCTACCCCAAGAATTATTGTTTTCTTTTACACAACAGCAAGCAATCTTTAAGATATAATTTTGCATACAGAGAAGAGGATACTCTAGCAATAAAGCTGCTTGCCTGAGACTGAATCCTGCCAAGCACTTCCTTTGCACACAAACTGTCTTCTTGAAATCAATGAGATTTCTTGAATGAGCTCTTCATACAAGTAAAAGGATCAGGTCCTTAAACAGCAGAAAGCACGGACATGTTCACATAAAGCATCAGACAGGAAGAGGTCTCAGCAGTGGACTGAAGTACAGTCACCTACCACACGTGGTTAATGAGTAGTGACAGGTCAAACTCAGGTGAAATGTAAAGAGGGGCACTATCCTGACTGGAACAAAACCTGTTACAGAGGTCCAAGCTCTCCTTTGTGTGTAGTATCAGGTAGTAATTAACCATCATCCAATGAATTTCCAAGGCTTACCAGCATAATGATCACCAAAATGGGACAACAAACACCCTAGAGACACAGAAAAACACAACCATCTACATTCCAATACCCACAACTAACCCACAGGACACTGTCCAGCCCTGGAGACCAGTGGAGAGATTCAGCACAATGTCATGCAAAGACATCCCAGATGTGAAATCATCCTGGGATTTTACGTACAAGTGCCAGGGAGCTTTCCAAAAACACCAAGGCACCGTTTTCCTGATTACCCTGGGTTCCTCTCACTTGTAACACAGTTCACCTGCATGCCTCCCAGACAGCAGCAACACTGGCATGAGGCATCTCACCCATCAGACCCTTTCTCCTGCCTTCTTCCCCCTGCAAACATCCTCGACACTGCTGAGGACCCAGCCAGCCTTTGACCCCATTTTACCTCAGCTTCTGAACCTCTCCATAATTGACAATGGAAACATTTAATTCTGTTTCAGTCACCGTGTTTCTCTTCTATTTACTATATATTTTAATACTGGAAGGATGAGGACACAGCTCTTTCCAAGCAGAACTAATCCTCCTTTGAGGACAGGCGAGCCCCACAGAGCCCTCAAATCCAAACTGCAAGAGGCTCTGCTTAGCTGGGGAGGCTGCCCATCTCAGCAGGTTGTAAAACAAGGATAAACAGCAAATTATAACTTAGTGGCAACTTCCGTTCTCCCCCTGCAGCCCGGGATGTGCGAGACTGGCCACTGAGCGCGTGGGTAAGTGCAGGGAGCGCATATGCGCCAGCAGAGTTTATAGTGAAGGAGGGGAGCACGTGGGTGGCAGCAATTTAAAAAGCAGCTGTGTGTATGTTTTTCCCAGTTAGACTGTGAAATCACAAATGGTGGAATCAGCACTGTAAGCTTAAAACCACGTTAACCGACTTGGCTGCGTTTTATTGTTAACTTTGCGTCTACATTTTTTCCTTATTTTTATAAAGAACACAGAAAGACTCCTCATCCCAACCACCTCCTTCTATTAATATGAGGATAAAATGTCACTAAATATTTCTAATGTAGCAATAAAAGGGTGAAGAATTAGTAAGTATTATAAAACAGGACATCTGTGGTCAGAGCCTTTGGAACATTCATACTGTTACATATACTTTCTCTAAGTAATCAGGAATGTATTGGTATTTTTAAATTATGTATCTCTAATAACACAAAAGTACTTAAGAACAGAAATAGACAGTAATGGAAAATGCAGTCAACTGTTGACAACATATAGAATTTCAGAAAATAATTTACAGAGAACAGCACAGCAGATGAGTCAAAATTTTCTCAAAAATATTTCTTGCCTCCGATAGTCCAATGTAATTCATTTTCTATCTCTGTTCATTAATCATTGTTAAAATTAGTGATCCATTTCTTCCACTCTGCCATCTGCACTCAGCTTCGTAACAAACATGACACCTTCCTGCATAATAAAACCTGACAACTACGAGGATGCATTTCCAAATAGCTTTCTGCATATTTGCACCTCTATAACTGATTCCGTTGTCAGACAAAAGTGGATTATTTAACCAGAGTTCTTCTTTATCAATTCAGTACACAGACGTGTGCTTGTGAGGGAGTGCATGCATGTGTGTGTATAAAATGATCAAGTAAAAAACACTTAATTTGAATTAAAAACAAGATATACCAGTTATCTTTGAATTCTCATGGTAGGCAAAATTGATCATATATATGTATGTTAGTTTTAATCTTCTACTACGAAGCTTAAGGATGTAACATTTGGATTGGCTTCATCTTGTAAAGTTTGCATACACTAGAATTATCCTGACACTCCAATTTCCTCCAAAAGAAAAAAAAAAAAAAAATCATATCCAGCTCGGTTTTGTTTCTCAGCCTTTGATCACTGACAATTTCAAATAAATATTTTTAAGATAAGATGAAATATCCAAGCAATGAGAAGATATAAAAAAGTGCACAGATAAATAATTAAAATTCAGGATGTCATTTCCATCCTGTTCAGGCTAGCCTCTAATCTCCTTGTGACAGACAGGGGACCAGAGAACACGGTTTGGTTCTTGGTCTCTTTCCATTCCATCAACAGACTTGGAAAGCCATGGCAGCAGGGCATCTGAGTGGTCCCTCAGTAAACGCTAATTACCCTTAGATCCCACTGATTAACAGAAGCTGCAGTCCTCAGCACACTGAAAATCAGGCTAATGGTGGGAGCATTAGGCCATCCACATGCAAGTGAACGTGAACCTGTCCACCAGCTGTGAGGAATCTGGTGCCCTGTTCACAGCCCAGTGTCGTGGGCAGCCACGAGAGCCTCCGTCCTCTCCTGCTCCAAACCTGCTGGGCTGTGTGGAGAGGGCACTGGGGAACACAGAAGTGCACACCACAGTCCTCTGGAGGCCAAAGCAGTCACCAAAACCTTTAAAATACTTTCAGTCAGACCCAAAAAGTACACTAATCCTTAACTGGCATTGGAAAATAATCATCTTTTCTAACAGATAATGTGACTGTTCCATAGCAGCCTCAAGCAGTTGTGCCTACAAGGTCTGCAGATAGAGTGACAAATACAGCATCCAGGATGGGAACTGCTCCTTCTTCACCAGTTTCCTCAATGCTAGGTTTTGAGTTGTGGCCACCACAGTCACCCACAGCCACATGTTTACCTGCAGGCCAGGTGAGCCCACGGCCCCGAGCATCCCCCAGGCACAGCACAGCTGCACACACACACCTGGTGAACGCACCTCCCACAACACACCCAGGGCTTGGGAAGCACACCAAGGGCTGGCAGCACCCACTGATGGGTTGTGCTGTGTTCAAGAGCCCATGCTCTCATTGCCAGGTCCACCAGCTGACCAGCTCACTAGGCTTGGACACGCCATCCCTCCTCCCGATGCCCCCATTTCCCCACCGTTGATGGAGACACAGACACTTGTCTCCATTGCAAGCCACTGACAAGAAAAGCTAAATGGCTTTCAGCAACATCACTTATAGAAGTCCTATAAGCAAACTGTTTCACTTTCTCTCGGTGTCCCAGATCTCAACTCTGTGCTACCACCAGTATTATTCCTCTCTCTGATAAATATGTGATAGAGGCTGCCAGTGGAGAAATGATCTTCCACTGCTAACGTCATGAAAAACATATATGACATAGACTTTTTACATCATGCATTTATGTGAAATAAAAACATTTATTGCAATGCTTCTTTTTGCAAAATATAAGGCTGAACTTGAGTATGAGCCCAAAAGGTCAAATCCAAATTGAAGCAACATCTTCAACATCAATATTATGAGAAGCAGCAGAACACTCAAAGAACAAAGGACCCAGTTCTGCCTTCAGATGTGTGCCTCTGCTTACACATGCACAACAGGCCCAAAGGAGACCAAACTTTCTGCAAAAATTTTTTAAGAAAGCTAAAGAATTATTATCTTGAAGCTAGCTTACAAAAATATATAAATTTATCTATTTTTTGATACAACACTATCTAATATAACAGCAAATGTATGAAATTTTTTGGAAGAAAATCTGCATATGATATGAAAATGTCTGTTAAAAATTTAAACCAGATGTGATATAAAACAGCTAAATCTAAATTTTGGGGAAAATCAAGAGGCAGAAATGATGTAGCAACTGACTTCTACTGGATACTGCAAGGGTAAGAGTTTTTAAAAGCATTTTAAAGTGCCTCTTTTTAAAGAATTTAGAGTGGAACATTTTTAGTTACACAGAAACATTTCAATAATACCGGTGGATATTATCTTCCTAAAATATATTTTATTTTGTGATCTGGGACTTGTTGGGATTTTTTATTTTGTTTACCTTTTTTTTCTTTTTTTTGTTTTTTTTCTCCATCTGGAAATTGTCTGTCTAGCCTGTTTATGAATTTTCTGTATGGTCTTGTATAGCACTCAGCATTGGAGAACAACTACTAACTATTCCTTTTATTCTTCCCTTAAAAGAAAAAAAATCAAACAGGCATTGTCTCTATAGCTGCCTCTTTTGCCTTTTAGTTTCCTTTTTTCTTCACATGTCTGCATACTGACACATTCAATTTCAGGTTATCAGCACATCTGAATTACAGAATACTGATGGGGATAGAGGGCAGGCCTCTCTGGACTGATTAGCATCATTTAAGAAAGCATTCACTTGCTTGCTTCATTGGCTGCAGGGATTCCATGATGGGTGGCCTTTTAGCATTAGAAGTCAATATGGAGCAATCTCATTTGAATTAAATATGGACAAAAGAAAAGATTTGATTGTGGTTATTCATAGCTAACCTTTTAATTTCACAAAGCTCTGAAATTTGGGAGTTTGTAAGCCCTAAAACTTAAATATACTTAGTTTTTCATTTCTTTTCAACTCCCTTCTCTTCTCCTCCTCCAGTTTTTATGTACTTTTTAATTTGTGCAAAACTTAAACCAGCAGCTTATTTCAAAAGAAATGTCTGAATGAATATTCAGGAAAACCTTTTAACCTAGTTAAACCTACACTGACTATAAAAGGAGGAATGCCTGATTCTAATCCATAAATGTATGTAAATCCACACTGAAAAACATATTTGTCCCTATCAGACTCATACTTGTTTCTGAATGGACCATAAATGCAGCCAAGTATTTCATTAACACAAATAATTATGTATGGCCAGTCATTATGACCTTTGTTAACAAGAGCCTAAGTCCACAGAAAGGTTGCAGAGATTTAAAGTACAGCAACAAAATCTGATTGCAGGGAAACAAATATCTAGTCTTTCATTAAAGTAAAATTATTCTATGAACCAATACACAAAATAGGAATAACAAGTTCCACCCAACCAGTAAAACCACAGAAACGTGTAACATCAAGCTACAGAAATAGTTGGGAGAAAATAAGTTAAAGCTTGAGTTTTACAAGAGATCAAAAGAAGTTAAGTGCAAAATTTGGCTTCCAAGTAGATTAAAGCACAAAAAGTGTAGCCAACCTCTCTGAATATCTGATCCCTCTGCACTTGAAGACAGTGGGAGTTTTGCCATTAACTTCAATGGAAGCAAAATCAGACATTGAGAAATGAAGTGGAAATGGCTTTTGCTGAGCTGGGCTGTCTGCCATGATATGGGATAAGCTCAGCCTATGAGGAACAGAGGGTAAATATCACACTACTTGTAGCACATGACTTGTCCCTTTGCTGCCTACCCCAACCAGGCTTAAATTTGAAATATATAGTTAACTCCAGTCCAGGCAATTTCATAGATGTCCTGATACAGGAGAAAAGTACCAGAAGTCCCTCAGTGTGTGTCTCATGGAAAAAGATTCCAGCAAATCATTCCTGTGTTGCAGACACCACTGAATCTGGAGTCAAGGCCTGTTTAAAGCATTTCCATGGATCAGGTTAAAGATTAAACTAACCCTTTAGAAGGAAGCACAAAACACTACCTGCATTTCAACCTGCTAAGTGTTTTATGGAAGTTAAGCTTGGAACCATCCAAAGCACTCCCAGAACTGCTCCTGGATTCCTCAATATTTTACTTCATTCCTGCTCTTCTAATACAGAGCACCTAGAGGAAAGAGAATGGAGGTAGGGAATACGTTTCCTGAGGAAACATATGCATTCAACTTTTTCAAATTGTATGATCTCACTGTAGCATTGCATAGTTTTAAAACTCAGCTTTTCTAAGTTTCCCTTCTGTACCAAATTTAACAAAAAAATTTTGATTTTGGGCTTTTTCAAATCAACATCCCAAACCTCTGCTCTCTCCCATGCAGCATTATATCAACAGTATCCTTAGCATGCATTTTGTCCATTTTCAAATGGAATAAGTCTAAATAAAGAAACAAAAGCGCTTGGGAGCACTTTCACTGCAGCATAAGCATTCTGCAAAGGCCCTTCACAAATGTTTCCAATATGCTTTATACTGCAACCCAACGTGCAACTTCTAAACTACACCACCACAAGTAAGAAATTAGAAATGTTGAGGGCTATTGAACACTGAATTTTCACAGTGCATCTGCACAAAGTTATTTAGCACAGATGTTTCTGTAATTGTGATCCACTGGAAAAACTTAAAGTGTTCAATGGCCCTCACACTTCCACCTGCAGAGCAGTACTGGTCTAGTACAACTATGCTGAGCTGTAACATGAAAAAAGCAGCAGCAGAGGCTGGATCTGACTTTGTAAGGATTTTCACAAATAGTGTTATTCTGCTTTGTTTGTGAAGGGGTGCCACGATTTTGGGTTTTTTTCTTTTCGTTTACAAAAAGACCCACATATTAAAAAGGGGTGAAATAGATTTTACATGCCTGGCTTTGAACCTGGGAATCTCCCACAGTGCAACTAATTGCATTGCCAACAAGACACAGGAGTACACCCACAAGCAGCATAAAATGTAACTGTGAGGGGTGTGATGGTAAGTCTTTATAAATAATACATTCATCCCAAGGTGCACTTGTGTCTGTGTTGTTAATGTAGGTATTTTTTCATTAGTAGCTGTAAAGATATCTGGGCAGGTGAACATCAATATGCCTCCAAAGACAATAAAAATTGGAAAACAAGAATACAGGACTTGTTTGTTAAGCAGAATGGTTAGAGAGACTCAGTTTGTACAAGAGCAAAAGGAAGTGAAGCTCATTACAGCAACCCTATCTCTCCTGTGCGTTCACATGGCGTCAGAAATTTCCAGGAGAGCATCACCCTATTTTAACTGTCCACCAAAAGTGTGTTTGAGAGACTGCAGAGACAGGCAATATCTTCCTGCCCACAGGAATGACTGAGAAGAGCAGGCAGCACGAACCTGGTTAAAGAGCACTGAGTAAGGACCAGGAACTTCAGCTAACCTCTCTTGCACATCAGCAAAAAAGGATTATACAGATTTTTTTGGCTGAGAAAACAAGAGGAAATTGATTAGAGAAAAGATTATAGGCCCTATAAGGCTAAGACAATTTTGATATTAAAAAAAAAAATAAATCTAAGAAGGCTACCAGCACACAATTGGGCTGCAGAAGTCCGTAAAAATGCAGTGATAAGTTGCTGGTTTTCAAAACACAAATCCATAATGTGGACTCATATTTTGAGCCATAAAAAGTGAGGATAATGGCTAAGTTAGCATTTGAAAATTGGCTGCAGCAACCGCTAAATACATTTTTCAGAGCATATGAACAATAATGTGACAATTGCTCCCAACTAGATAACCACTTTGCGCTGCTGTCCCACCAGATCTAACAAATGTATCCATGCCAGTGCCTCAGCAGGAGAGCAGCCAAGATCACTTAATTGCTCCAAGAATCTATATTTTACCATTCTTGTTGCTAAGTTGTTCTTTATCTCATTTGCTACAACACACTCCTACCATCTCCAGTTCTCTGTGGAAGAGAGTGTGTCTCTCTGTGGAGTCCCACAAAACAATGCTTTACCCTTCTCTCCTTCCCTGCTTTCTGGCTGGGTCATCTCTTCTTTGCCCGTGTGCCTTCTTCCAAGTTTATGTCACTGACCCCCACATCTAACTCCTCCAGCTCTCACCACCTGAGCTTTGCACACCTGCCTGAGCCTGACACCCCCTTTGCTGGGTGTTTGTCATCAATTTACACTTGAATGGATAAAGTGGAACTACCTATCTTTCCTTTCAATCTGATGCCACTCCCTACTCTGTCACTGCTCATGTGCAGTGCCATTTCCTTACCTGCTTCAGTGGCACTCCTTACTCTCTGTATCAAAGATGTCAAGTAACTCCCAAACCTGCTGCTTTTTCCCATGCCCTAGTTTAAGAAACAATCTCTTCTTTCTAAACCAAAGACTCTTCAACTTCCCCATGCTGACTGCTACTGCAACTACTTCTACTTACTCATTCCCCAAATACTCAGCTCCACCCCAGCACAGACAGCTGTTCCCTGAGTAGGCCCAAGTGTTCTGCAATAGAAACAATAAATAATTAAATGATAATGAGGAGACAGCATGCTGATAGAGGAGGTGGCACTACATCCTACAAGACAGCACCGAATCAGTGTGCCAAG
>NC_031780.1:14369846-14429846 GCF_001522545.3 Parus major | reverse complement strand
TTATGATAGCTATACTCAGAATATTCCACTGAATAAATATTTTTACATTTGTCTCAGTACTGGTAAAGAGAATTATTACAATCCCAGTTTAATATGTGTATTAAAAATAATAGGGGGACATTGGGAGGTTTTTTGTTGTTTGTTTGGGGAGTTTCTTTTTATACAATTAGACATAAATAAATAGAGATTTATATGAGATGTCTATGTCAAAACAGTCACTCAGCATTTGCTGACATTGTAACATACCAACAACAGCGTGGCTACTTTCGTTTATTGTCATTTACACAAAACTGTGATACAGCAGGCTTAAAATTGAGTGGAAGCCCTCAGAGTGCAGGTTGGGAGACCCAGTGAAAGTCAGGGAGCAAATGCTTAAATACATTTCACACTTGGGGTTTCACTAGGTCCTGCAAACTACAATCTTCACTTTTTTTTTTTTTTCCCCTCAACGTGATGAAGTTTCTGCTAGGACCTAAAAACTATGTTCTTCACTGATAATCTTCCAACTGGGGCTTCTACTGCTAGTGTATACCTGAAAGATAGAGAGAAGGAGAAAGTAAGAAGAGAAGGAAATAAAAAGAAAAGTACCCAAGAGAAATTATGGAAGATAAACAAGAAGAGCTAGGCAAAGAGAAGAAAGCAAAACAAATATCAAAGCAAACAAAACATTAAACCCCCCTACTTTGAATTTTTTTAAAAAGTGCTTCTAGTATGTGAATAAAGCATCACAGTATGGGATTAATGGAATATTTCCTTGTCCATACATAGTTTAAATAAACATACTAAAGGTAAAGCATATATAAAAAACAAATCTGCCGTTAGTGGAAATGTTTTTCAAAACTTGCATCGGCTGCTATATAAATACAGTGAGGAAATATCTGGCGCCTTGTAGGAGATACAATTAAAAACAGAAGTGGGCTTCCATTCCCCTGGAGTTTAGAGTGTCCAGTCTCAGCACCATCAACAGAATCAGCCTTAGGTTTCAGCTCACTCATGGCTAATGGGAGCAATAGCAAGACTGAAAGATCCAATACAAAAATTAAGAATGGTCTGGCAATTTTGGAGCTGAAAGGCTTTGGAAGCTGCAGCTCACACAGTGCTCATGGGCTGTTCCCACATGGTCAGGGTGAGCCATTTGAGCAAGGTCAGGAGAGCTGAGCCTCACTGGTCCATGCATGGCTCATTCCACACAGGCCATCTTTGAGCAAAAACCTCTTTATGGACAGTGCTCACCTTGAAAAGTACAGCTCTGCCACCAGGTGCTGCACTTCACAGCCCCATCCTCGGCACTGCTTCATCACCACCTCCCTGTGGGACACCTGTCAGCACATCTACTGAAGACAACACTGGCCAGGGAGAGTCTAATTCCACAGATTTCCCCATCACCAGCATCAGGAAGCTGGTGGTGGCAGCTGGTGCAGAAGAGTAAGACACTGACACCAGCCAGCTCCAAGTGGGTAAATGCAACAAAAACTGCTTCTGGCTACTGTCCTGGTCCCATGTGGAAGAAAGGGGAGGATCATCTTATTTCAGATCATACTTTCTCCAGTTTATTACATTTCTGCATCGGAGCTTTTTTAAATCTTATTTCCATTTTTACTGTAACCAGCCCAGGTCAGATAATCAGAGATACTGCCTTCTGTTCCTCACCCAAACCCATTTGAGACCAGCTTACCAGAATTTGGCAGCTGGGCAATCCCTCTACCTCCTTAACCTGAAAGGGACACCCTCCTTCCACTGCCCCAGCCTTCCCTTCACCCTGGAGGACCCAACAGATCGGAGTCAGGCTGCAAAATAGCAAGCCACGACAGTAAATTTTATTTGAAAGCAGTTGCCAGATTTCAGATATGGCAGGATTCCTGTTTGTTTGGAACAGGAGGATGTATTTATACTGCAGATACGGTCTGAGCAAGAGGTTGTCTTGCTGACTGCTCAGAACACGTTTGTGGGAGTTTGATTTCAGCTTACGAAGGGGTCTGCACCATCTGGAGACTCCTGAAGCCTCTGGTCCACTTCAGGAGCCTTAAAGGGATCCCATAAAAGAGTATATTTCAAACTGAATTTGAGGGGGACTGCTTGACTCATGCCAGACTATACATTTATGGAAAAAAAAAAAACTGACAAAAAACAAAACCCCATACAAGTACTGGTATCATAAATCTGCCCTGAAAATCTACATATTCCAACAAATTCTGTTACAACACAACATACTGACCCTGTTCTGAGCAAACCACACAATTTTAAAATTATGCCAGCCTCTGCAAAACTATGTGGGATCTCTTACACCATGAATTAATATCCACAAGAGACTTAGCTGAGCTCATCAAACTCATTTCACATAAGACAACAAATTAAATCACCCCAGGGACGAAGTACATGAAAAGCCAGAGTGCTATCAAGCATGCTCGGTCCCTATAAGGTGGATTTCTTTAAGCAAAATATTAACTATAATTTCAGAATACACTGCTGCTATTGTTTATACGTACCACATAATGAAATGCTACTCCTGTTTTCACCAGATGGTAGCACATATAATTTTCAGGCCTTCAGTTCATATCATAATACAAACAATTGGTATGGCAAATATTATCGGTCTATAAACACTTCCACTGTTCCACAGAGCTTACACAAAAAAAAAATAGAATTTTCCCATTTCATTCTTGTAATAGAAATAATGATAATTTCTGATATTCCAAAATATATGCATATTTGGTCACTTTTTGCCACCCAAAACAAACGAAATGATCAAACCTCAGACTGTTTGGCTGCTTCAGCATTTTAAATGAAAATCAAATAGTAACAAAACTATGCAAATATCAAAATGCTTAAATGGTACAATACAAGATGTATCCTTAATACATTTTAACAATAACACATGCTGTGTTCCTACACTGGAATAACATCATCCATATGAATCCCAGGAATTTAGTATATCTGACAGTTTCTCTCAACCACCCATAACATTCTTTCCTGTCTCATTGTAGCTGGCGAAAGAGAATTCTATAATTGAGTGGTACAGAACATGTGCCCTCCCTGCTAGAAGATGACAGATGGATTATAAAAACTTCAAAGCAGAGCATTTGGAGCACCAGGGGAGAGATAGTGGGTATTTGAACTCTCAGTCTTTACCCAGGAGACAATGGCACTCTGACATGGTGCATATATCAAGGAATGGTGTAACTAGATAGACATAATCTTTCTTTTCAGTAAGTATTTAACATTCTGTTACGAACAAGTTTCAGCCTAGCTAAAGTGCAACTCATCTTAATACTAATCATCATAGCCTGAAAGGCTACATGCCCCCTTTTTTCAATTTTGGCTCAACTGCTCCTTCATAAAACTGTTTTTTAAAGGACAGAAGCAGCGTTACATAGGTGCTCGGGTAGCAGAAAGGCTATTTTTAATCTTAAAATTAATGTTTTGCTGGGATTTAGTATTTGCATTTGTGTAGGTGAATCACTTTTGCTTGCTGGACTGCTTATGTGCATTGTCTGCATTTAAAGCCTGCTCTCCATCAGAGTTTACATACCACATGTTGCTGATCGTTCACTAGTTACTAAAGTTCCCTTAAATTATTGACATCCCTAAAAAAAAACCTTTATAATTCCAGGGGCATAAATCCTTTCAGGGAATTGATCCTTTCACTCCTGCTGCTATACCACAATGATGGCTGAATGTCTGATGCCATCTTTATTAAGATAAATTATAAACTGAAAAAAAAAATCTCATCTGTCTGCATCTTTTAAATATCTGCTAGAAACACAAAAAGAGAGAGAATGCCATTCACGCCACAGGTGTGTTAGAATTTTTTTTTAAGTTAACAATAATTGCACCAGCATACAGATTTTCTAAATCATTACCTTCCCATACAAACACAGGGGTTTAGTATATCTTGAAATTGTTCATCAATTTCTTTTTACCACTCTTGCTACAGCCATCGCTCCTGGTTTATTAAGAAATTACTTACTGAAATTGTTTTTAAAAATACCTAAGACTTCCTGTAAGGTCAGAAATAAAAACGAGTTTAAAGGTCTCATTTGTCTATATCACAAAAAATCGCACACACATGATTTGACACAGTTTGCAGCCGCTGCTCAGGCAAGGCCCAGGACTAGAATAGCAAGGGTATTATTGCAGGTCAGAATTGAGGGGTACTGGCAGAGCTGCGTGTGGGAAAGCTTGCATAACATCCACCCTGTGCCAAGCTTTAGCCTTTGTTATTAGGCCCTTTAATGAACGCCATATTCACACAAAATAAATAAAAAAATATGCTGCATATTTTAAGTAGAGTGAATTCAAAACTAAACAATTGGAAGCTTCAATGCTACAAGAAAGCCACACTGTAACTATTCCCATTCTCCTACAAATGCATTTAATAAAGTAACATGCGAACAATTTTAAATATTTGATCCTTTTATTATACAGTGGAAACTGAAAAAAATAAAAAATAAAAAAGCAAGCAAGCACTCTGGAAAATGATGAGGCTGTAGTTTTTAAGTAGCAAGTAAAAACAATAGCACCAAGATAACACCGAGAAAAACAGAAGCGAGTAACTTTGCAGCTGTGTTAATAAAAAATGTCCTAGCTCCAGCAGTGGAGAGCCCTCGCTCACACACTGCCCAGTGCTTCACCATGGATCTCTAGCAAGAGCACTGTAACAAACTGCAAAGTTGCCTGCTAATGTATATTTTTTCCTGCACAAAACATTAATCCCAGTCTTTAAAAGAGGGTAGGAGGTGGAGTACTGTGATGCTTTGAAGGAGACCTGTTTTGAGAAACCCTTTTTTAAGTGCATTTTCATCTTTTCTTTTTTCAGTGATCTTCTGCCATACTGGAATGTAAACACCACAGGAATAGACAGAATCTCGAATTAAGGATTTGGATGCCTTTCTTTGGAAGTAATCTTCAAAGAATGTACATCCCAAACATCACAGGGGCTCAACAAGCTAGGAAGCCAGCCACTGCATGTAAAACTGCACAGGTCATACCTACCACTTACTTCCACTTTGGGTCCTGAACTGCTGCAAATACAGTCAAAACTGGCTTGAACCTCAGTATATTTGACAGGCAGGAGTATCAGGGACAGTAATTTTGCTTTAATGGAAGAAAGCCATTCTTTCACAATGGCACTAGTGTACTTATACACACTGTGTTGTTGAATTAAAAGTTAGCTCAGCAGGACCCTAGCTTTATTTTTGTTAGTAGGCATCCACCATCAGTAGTCGACACTAGTGGAGAGGAAAGGCTTGTCTTATTTACAGATGCTATTGTGCAGGCTTTAATAATAGTAAATACACAGAAGACAGACTATTGTGGATGGATAAAAAAATCTTTGGTTTAATGAACTGTCAACTCGTCCATCATGATGTTACCCAACCTAAAACCACCAAATCTGGACAAGCTCTTTGATGATATAAAACAGGCAAGAGGTTTTGTTCACATGCAACAAAATGGAAGAGATTGCTGCCATTAAAAATATACTAGCCCATGCTAGCACTAACTGCCACACATTTGTTAGATAATAGCTTGATTTTTTTTTTCCTGTGAGAATAGCCTTCTGCAAGAAAGAGACATTTAATCAGAGTGATACATGACATCCAAAAACTGAAACCAAAAATTATGGCATGAGCTAAAAGCAAGTTGTCTTCCTGAAGGCAGAATACTGAAACATCTTTAAGATTAATTCTGGGAGAGAATTCTGAAAGTCAAATGCTGAAAGATATTGAAAATACATTAATTATGCACAACTCAGGATCTAGGAGAGGTTAAACCCCAACTTGGCAGAAAATTGAATCCTTTTATTTGATACAAACTTTGTACATAGTGATGTTATGTCCTGCATCCCTAATCTCCAACAGAGCAAAAGGGCTGCAAGACAAAGAAACTGGAGATTTAGCCATTCCAGTGTCATCCTGCAGAGAAATTAAATGGAACAGGCACCGTGGAAAACAGCCTCTTGCAGCCATTTGTGGCAGAGGTCAAGCTTCAGACCTACCTGGGGCAATTGTCCATCTTGTTCTATCCAACATTTATAACAACTTTCTCAACTGAAGTGGGATTCAAGGAAAGGAGACTTCACAGTTGCATCTGATGACTCTCTCAGGAACAACTGTCATTCACGTGCATTAATTTTCTGTCACCTTAAGCACTAACCAACCTTTGAAGACATGCTCCCCTACTTTCCACAGTGCATATTTTCCAGTTTTATCACAGCTGAATATTAATCCCTTACATTAATTTTGTGTGTGGTGTGTGTGCATGTTAGTCTCTCTGTATGCATTTTAACACTGGGGACACTTGCTTTCTGCTCTGGATAGTCTCAGTTTTAATACTTTAACCACTCATATTAGAATGCTCAAAAATTTTGGAGGCTAATTTTGAATCATCTGCATTTTGATTCCCAAAAGGGCCAAGCACTTATTTTTCATTACGAAGTGCAACAATAGCTGTGCTCAGGAAATCAAGTCCTATGTCTCTGAGGATTATTTTTCCAAGAATCAGACACACCAAATAAATGATGTCTTTGGCAAATGCAATGTAAAATCTATGTATTAGACACACATTCAATTTCATTCTACACTTAGATACTTAAATGAAGATGAATCTTATACATTTGCTAAAGAGTTGATTGGTCTGTTTGATAACACGATGCTCTCCAAAAGGTCACCAATTTGTCTAACCATAGAAACAACCACTAGAGCTGATAAAGAAGCAGATTCCCTGAGCACTAAATTTTGAGGAAGTTCTCTGTCTCCAAGGACCCAGATAATTCCAGAACATAGACATGAATTCTGTTCTGGTTCAAGGTATGGGAAATTCCTTAAGGTAACAATTTTTCCTTTTTTAGAATACTAAAGGTCACAGTCTGACACTTAATTATGACATGAATGTTCAACAGAGTGGATAACTTTGATTTCTCAGATGGAGGTTGACTGAACAACCTCTGTGGCAGCCAAACATCACAACAACCTCACAACAGCATGCCCTCTTCTTCCCTAGCCCTCAAGAGTAACATCTTCCCACCCTTCCTCACCGTTTCACTCCTGTAAATGAACTTTAAAATTTGTGACTTTCTTGAGCTTTTAGCCTTGGTCCCTCTGTGGAGATGAAGTCAGCTCTCTGGGGTGCTACCAAAGGCCCAGAAGGCAGCAGGAGATGCCATGGTAAGAATGATAAGCTATCTTTAACTCAGCCAAGTCAATCAGTTCTTTCAGCCATCCAGTGATGCATGCACAGTTCTGGAACCAAGATCCTTGTTTTCCACTGTGTCAGACAGGCAAATTTAAAAATCTGGTAGCCACAACTTTTCTTTTAGATAACAATAAAGGCATTACCAGAAAAATCAGATCAAAAAAGCCAGCACTGTTCTAAGCATAAAACACCCATCACCCCATGGTCTGACCTACTGGCAAACGTGCCAGAGGATTGCTGATAGTTTTGTGGATGCTACAAGAGCCCTGAAACTTCAATTCAATCAAGGTAAGGAGAAACTCCTCCACTGACAGTCTTTTTTAACTACAAGCCCAGATGTCCTAGTCTGGGGAAGAAAAGGTTGTCTTGAATGGTTGTCGTGCATGTGTGGATAAACAATAAAAAAGAGAGAAATTAAAACACCTCTAACTCCACAGCAATTTTTTTTTTAAGTCACCTTTTTTTATATTTGTTTTCCCAATAATTTTTCATACCTAAAATTTCAACAAATATTAACCAGAACTGGATAACATCATCATAACATTTACACGATAAACACTTAATTTTGATTTACCTTAAGCACCTTACTTTTATTTCTTTGAGCTACTTCTACAACACAAATAAACCAGAAAATCATTTTCAAAGGACCAATAAAAAGGTCTCACCTTAAGGTCTCCTAGATGTACACAACTGCAATAAGCATAACTAGAGCACTTAGACTTTTTTACTCGAGTTATAGACACTAAAGGCTTCAGTGCTGGAGGGTGCTGGTTCTCTTATCCATGTCAAGCAAGGTAACAATTCACAAATAGAAGGTGATGTAACTGGAGCATGTTGTGCTCCACTGGTCCTGGCAGGTAATATTGACTCTACCCTCTCACCATCTCCTAGAATGGGAAATATTGCAAGTGAGCTCTTTTGCCAATGGACAGAGACTACAAAGAGCAACATGAACCACAACCAAACAGAGAAGTATCAAAATTCACTCTTCTAGCAAATACCCAATTGATACCCTGATATGCTCTCCTGCAAGACCTTCCCAGCAGCTGCCTCCATCTGAGAGTCTTCAGTTCCATGCAGACAACACTGGAACTTTTTTTCCTGGAGAAGCTGCTTCAGTGTACACCTGCTTGTGAAACAGAGCTTTCCAAGACCAACAGGCAAAGCCCACTCAACCTGATTATGG
This sequence comes from Parus major, assembly GCF_001522545.3. Lineage (NCBI taxonomy): Eukaryota > Metazoa > Chordata > Aves > Passeriformes > Paridae > Parus > Parus major. Next base: position 14,421,469 of record NC_031780.1, on the reverse strand, counting down.
CATTCAATGATACTATAAAGTTCCACTCCTGTTTTCACTTCTATTCTCTAAAAATAGGTAAGAAAAAAAGGTATTTCAGCAATTGAAAACTGACCACTTGGCCAAATCATTTCACCAGGGAACTCCTCCATCAAACCATCCACATGGGAAACCTCAAGTGTATCTCTCTAGAAATACAACAATTGCTTTCCATGGCTAATCCATACAGGTGAAGAGTTAAGCTTGCCCTCCTGCTGCCAGCTTTTCCAAAGCCATGATTTTTAACCAGAGACCAGGAGTATTTTCCAGAGCAAAACTGTCAAATGCAGATAAAAAAATCCCCTGGGTACTAGTATCAAAGAAGAAACTGCTTCATAGCTTCTGTGACATGGATGGTTGAAACTCAAACAGCTTTCCAAAGGGTCAAGAGAAACTGCTTTGGTACAGGAGCAATCACTGACTGAGCCATTCAGTTCAAAGGCTGTAGCTGGAGGTTAAACTTGGGGTGAGGAATTTGTGCTTCAGCCCAGACAGAGCAAGTGAGCAAATATGTGGCAGATGGGTATCAACACATAAAAATGTGAAGGTTTAACATCTGGGGAAAACAATCTAAAGAGCCACGTACAATAAGACTGGATTTGGAAATGGCTTGTAAGCACAAAAAGATCTTGCAGTTGTCAGTCTTCTGGAATCATTAGTTCAGTAACATACAAATTTAGTCATTCATTTAGAAGGGCATTAAGAACAAGATGGACAGCACCCTTCTGCCACAGCAGAAAGCCTCGGTGCACTCATGTCCAACATATTGTGCTCCACTCTGGCCTTGTCCTGTGAAAAAATGTAGCAGAGTCAAAGGTATCAGAAAGGTCAAATAAAATGATAAAGGAGGTAGCGTGGCTGCTCCACAGGAAAAGTGAAAATACTTCTTTCCACAAACACCAGTAAGCCTGGAACTACGCTGCCACAGAAGGTGGGGCAGCACTCAAACTGCAGACTGGACAGATCTGTAGTCTGTACTGCAGTGAGGGTTAGGACACACCCTCCAACATCACCACAGTAACAGTGGGTACCAGGATTTTGTGAGGAAAATGGACCACCTAAAGCATCTGGGCTCACCTGTCCTCCCAACCCAGCACCTCTCACTGCCAGCACCAGGCAGAAGTGGTGGCAAGGTGGACCACCAGCCTTCTGCAAGGGCATTTCTTTCATGCCTGCCAGAGTTATCTCCCTGCAAATACACAAGTCTTTCCTCCATTTACACTCCTTCAGACAGCCCAGATCCTCTTCATTTTTCCAAGCAAATTATTAAAACAAAAGCATATTCGTATACTTTTCATCAATAATATCATAATATTTCTTAAAGGCTGAAAAAATCCTTTTACCCACTTGGCAGACAGATATGCAAGCTGTCTGAGCTTCAGAGGTGATTAGTGCCCCAGTTGCAACCCCAAGATTCATTTGTATCAAGAGGCCTCCAGCACCTGTAAAAATCACCTCCCAGTGAATTTCTCAAGGTCACACAAAGTCAGGAAAAGAATTAAGAATGAAGTTCTGTCCAGTGCTTCATCAACAAATTTAATTTTCACGTGTCATCCATTTTTCTCCTGATATTATGGTCATTCAAGCTCATATTTCACAGATGGACACCTTTTGCTCCAGGCATACGCTACTTGATCTATTTTAGAAATCAAGCACAAGATCCTCAGATAGAGCCAATCCACACGCTCACAATGCAGGGTAACACTAGGCAGAGGTCACTTCTGAGCTGTTCATCACCTACTGGAAACTATTTCTGTGGATGCTGTGCACCCAGATCTGAAATTAGGGTTTACAGGGGACTCTTGTCATTCCCTGTTCCCCCCTGCAACACCTCTTTTCCCTCTGTGAATAATAATAGTAAAAAAAAAACATGGGTAGAAAGAAAACATGGTATATGAACCTAGAGATCAATGATGAAACCTTTGGATTCAGATACTTTAAAGCCAGATTTTATCAGTTATCAATTCCACCAGACAGAATTTGCCCCCAAATCTGTATTATTTATCTAAAAGGGCACTCCAGCACATAAAAACAATTTAATGCTATAAATTTACATATGATATAAAATTTCTTCATTTGCCCACTTACAGAAATACCAAGCGTTAGACCTTCCTGTGATTTACTGAGGTGAAATTGAAGTGGTATAAATGTGGCAAAAACTTAGAAGGTCACTAAGATCCTTAATGAAACACCTGATTGCAGAGACCCATTTAGAAAAGAGAATTCCAAGTTCTTTGGCCTCCAGATGCATGATAAAGATTAATTGCAAAAGTAATGCAATACATGCTGAATGGAACTAGAAGACAGGTGCAAACAATTGCTGGTTTTTAAAAGTATTTTGCAGAATTCATTTGTAGTTCTTCATAATCACTTCAGTATCTCAGGAAAAAAAAATCTGAAGGAAAAAATGGCAAGGTACCAGTGAATAGAGCTGGGTAGAAGCCGAAGCTTCTCCAAGAGAAAAGATTTTTACATTAAGAGGAGGAGTAAGCCAATCTGAAAACTCATCTCCCTCCCTCGAATATTCTAGAGCAAATCCAGTACAATAACATGAGGCAGAAAGGCCCTGGATGGAAAGGACGTGCAGTTTACATTGAATTCTGCCTATGTGTGTTTCACAGCAATGCAGGAATACAGGGTTCACCTTTCAAACAGGACTGGAAACAAACAGCCCCTGATGGAGTCCTGATGAGCAACAAAAGAAACCAGCACCCAGAAGTAATGTCAGCAACTAGTCCTTTCACCCTGACAGACATATTAAGAGACCCAGATGTCCAAACTGGAGGTTTTCTAAAGGAGAAATCTAAAATATGTTTGGATCATTCATATATAGAATACTTCAGGCTACAATCATTCTCAGCAAGAGATTTTCCTTAATACTTGTCTACATCTGTCAGCTCATGCTGATACATACTGTAGCTTTATTTTTATTGATTTTAAATTTTAAAAACGTCACAAGTTAATTCACAGGTCTTTAGAAGAGACCAGCAGTAACTAAACCATTCCAACATCTTAATGAACCTACTTCACCAGCAGCAAATTAGTAGCCACAATTAGTATCTTCATAACTAGATTTTGGTAATTTCAAGCTGCATGCAATGTATGCTCTCTTCAACACCCCCTCCTCGCCACTGGAGAAGCAAATAGCTTGTATTTTCCCTTTATATGACCATCTTCTTTTATCTTGCAGGCATACAATTTGCTATTCCTATAAGCTCTTTTTTTTCAGGTAATGGTAGTGGTGCGTGGCACTTTGCTTTGGAGCCAAGTCCACACTAAATATCGATGAGTAGCTTAATTAGGGACTAGTAAAGGAAAATTGAGGGTGAGAGAAACTGGATTAACAAAACCAAACAGTGATGATGCCGAATGTGGACCCAAAAATGCATTTTAAAAATTCTACATGTTTTAATGAGTAATACTTGCATGCTTTTAAAATCATTTTGTAGCTATGGCTTCCAGTCATGAAAATATATGCAATCTCATAAAATGTCTGATATTAGCATGCCTCTTCAAGTGCAAGTGAGTTGTCAATAAGACAATTAAGACAACATCAATAATACACACTGCATGTTATTATCTGCTATTCGAAATCCCAGCCTATCCAAAGATCTCTGGAAACAAAGGGTACATCTGACATTGGCAAAAACATCTCCCACAAGTGAAATATGTAATTCTGAATGTATGCAATGGCACTCCTACCTGTAAGGGGGAAAAATGGATTGCTTTTAAATACAGAATAAATAACTCCTGATAATGTAAAACCTGGCTCTGTAGAAGAAATGGCTACAATAGAAAATTAGCAATCCTGTGCTTAAATCAATCACTTCTATCACATGATCCAAGTCGATAAAAGTACTGAATAAGTGCTATCATTGACCTTAATCAGCCAACAATTGGCACACAGGGATCAGAAATCCTAGTGAGGAAATCAGTTGTCCCTAGTAAATTTTAGGGTTTGGGGGAACAGCAGACCTGCAACCCCTCACGATACCTTTCTATCCAAACACCACAATGGTTTGAGCAGGAGGAAGGAAGGGCTGAAGTTAAATAAGCAAACTTCCAGCAGACTCCTTCAGGTATAAAACCTAACAGGTGTACATGCATTTCCATTTCATAGCTGAAGAACACTCCTGACTTTTTTTCCCCCTCTGTAACACAGGAACTGTAGCTAAGCATGCAATGAAAACAGTGCTCAGTGGTTTAACTTGGTGGAAATAACCTATCTGGAAGTGAGGGTGATGAAAACCTTGCTGCACAATAATTAATTTGGGCTTTAATCCTGATGTCCCATTTCATCCAAAGTTGCCATTAAGCTCAAAAGGAGAAAGGACTACATAACTGGGACCTAACATTTTTATTTATCCACCTCATAAGCTGAATGTGATTTCAGATTGAACAGAATAGATTTCCCTGTAACTAATGGACCAGATATATTCATACAATGTCCTTTTATTGATTTTACTTTCTTCTACCTATTGTTTGCATTTTCCTTTGAAAAACATATAACTGTCATTATGCTGTAGATGTCCTTTACAATTATTATATCATTCACTATTTCTTAACAAAAAATACTTGTTTTGCTACAGCGTGCTTTCTAATGAAAGACTCCCCACTAGCCAAACTGGAGCCTAAATTGTTAGAACATACTGTACAATTTGGGAGAAACAGAAGAAAATTAAACCCTTTGGAGTTGGTTTGTTTGGTTTTGAAATATGTGTCTTTAAAAATTTAATAGGAGGGAAAAAAATGGCTAAAGGACAGGCTTCATTTTAGACACATTCTAAACAATAAGCCTATTTATATAACTGATCACATAACGAATTTCTAGGCACTTTATGGAATGAAAAGCCTTTTGCACTGCAGAAGTCATACCGCACACAGCTTTCAAGTTTCAGAAAATAAATATTCAAAGGGATGGAGCAATAAAAAGATATTAAGTATTTTTAACCCACACCAGTCTGAAATTTTACACAGTACCTTAAATAACCACAAAAAAATTTGTCAAATTTCTACAGAAGATAAAGATGTGAGCAGATTTAAATGTACTTTCATTTACCTTTTTTTTTTTCCCCCACTATTCCTTGGTTTATATTGCAATATTTTGTTCCTAAGTTACGATTATGCAAAGTACAATTTGTTTTGGATGACTATTTGGAATGTTTACAATTATTTAAATACAATTTACTTAACTATTTTGAAACCAAATGATGTGTTGAATTAAAGAAGGTTCAACATTCAGATTGCTGTCATGTGCTCATTTCTCAGCAAACTGCGCTGACAGCTGAGGACAGCACATTTTCATTCGTACAGGGTGCCTGGTTTTCCAACAGGTTGCACTGATTTTAGAATCTTTCCACCAAGGGGCAACTACCATGGAATCAACATCCAACTTATCAGTCAATATGGAAGCCACCAGCTGAACGCAGACAGAGCTGAGAAGAAAAACGTAAATCCACATTGTTATCGATAAAACCTACACAGAACTTAAACTACAGCTAACGAAGGCAACGATTCAGCTACCAGATTAAAAAAACATTTTCAAATAACCAAAGAACTTTGCATGCAAGAGCAGCCTTCAGAGACATTCACATTTATGCAGAGCCAGCTTTTGCCAAAACAGGGATCATCTCAAGAGTTTCAGTTCCTTAACGCAACTAAGCCTAAGGGCACAAGGAAGGGGTGAGGCTGATAAAGTAGGAAGCACCCACACATAAGTGCCTTTGACAGAGTAAAGCTTCCAGAGGGATCTCAACCAGGTGCAGCCACTTTCATTAGCCAAGTCTGAGATTACTCCCATGCTGACTATCAAGTCCTATGAAAATATGAATTATCTGCATGCACCACAGCAGTGCTCATCCACACGTTTTGCCACTGCTGGACATCCTCAGGATTTCAAAACTTTACACAGAATTACCAAAATTCTCTCAGAACCTGAACACACAAATACCCATCTGCCTTTTGTAGACTTCAGTTCTTTAACTGGATTGTGCTGTTTAATTTCCCATTAAAAGAGAAAAATTCTCAGTTGTACAGATGGGACAAGAGAAAGTCTGGGATTTCTGAGGCATGCAGGAAAGGAGCTGTGTTAGGACTTTCATCTCTCCCTTTTGGTTTCTACTGAAATCCATTGCTTCTGCTTGTACAATGAGTAACAGTCAAACTAGGATTGCTCAGATTCAAAACACAGTTACCAGCTGGAATCTTCTGTGTAATTCCAGATAAAACTCTTTGGACAGTTTTGGAAGCTCAGCCTTAACTGAACTCCTCAAAGGTTTGGGTGTTCAAATTAAAGAAGTTCAGACAAAAGGTGTAATTCCCCATCTAAGGCAACTATTCTTGGAACACATTAACTCTTGGCCATGGAAACTGAGTCACAGTTTCAGAAGCCCCTTCCAGCATGGAACGTGCAAATGCAGTTTTGGAGACCTCAGTGTCCCTGAAGCCAAGGCTATCCCTTTGATACTGAAAGGCTTGAGCTAAATACTGCCCTGGCATGAATAAAGCAAGTTCAGATACTCATGTTTTCATTTCTGTGTGATGGAACATTTCCATTATGGCTAGCACTGTGACACAGAGCCTTTAGTCAGCAGGGCTTCTATGCCTGCTGCTGGGAAAGTCAGCATCTCTTCTGTCTGCAGGTGACAACCTGAGGAACTCAAATCCAGGTACAGCCAAGCCAGAAGTGACAGCAGGTCTGCCTAGGAGAGCATTAGAGGATGTCCTAGGGCTTGCCTGATCACCTGAAATTCAGGGGCACTTTTCTGGGTCAAAGATCACAGGTGTTGCCACTGAAGAAAAGCACATGTCAGGCTACCAGCTTTAGGCTTTTTGAGCAGGGAGAGTTTTCTCAGGATCACTGTAATGACCCAAGAACACAAATCAGCACCCTGTCCATGGGAGGAGTAAAGCTGACAATTATTTGGAAGAGAAAATCTTGGTTCCAGTGAACTCAGTGGTCAAAGTCCCCATTATTCAATGGAGCCAAGATTTACCCCTAGACTATAAAGCCAGTAAGGAAAACAGAAGCAAGAATTTACTTCATCTCTCCTTATGCACTGCAATAAGGAGATAGGTGGTGGAGTCCTCCATGTTATGATCAGGGTTCACATGAGGACAGGGACAGGATTCTTCTCTTTTATTTCCAACTATCATAGGCACATCATTCTTTTCTTCCTCTTTTAACAGAAGTGCAGAAACCCTGAAATCCGGGGGCTCACTCAGACTCTCACACCTCTCGGTGGGTCTGTCACACAGATGAAAACAGACTGCAATTGCTGCAGAACCTGTGCTGTGCCCCAAGCTGCAGCAGCACTGCATGGTTTCATGTAAGTGACATGTCACAGTCAATAGCGAGTGTGTCAGCTCAGTGACAGGCACACAACGTGTGACACCAGCTCCAGCACCGCTCTCCTGGGCAGCCTCCACCCCTCAGGGACAGCGTAAACAAGACTTGGTAGCAAGGAGAGCAGGACAGGCATTTTGTGGGTTTTTTCAGTGTTGTGATGTGCAGCTGCTCTGGAGAAGTACCACCACAAGCGAGTGTCAAATGTCACTCACATTTCCACTGTGACTGCGAACATGGAACAGTGCATAAAACCCAAACGTGCTAGTTAAACTGTGTAACTCCTGAGCAGTGCCCTCCATTAAATGTAATTGCATTATCTGACAAATAATCAATGTTCAGATGACACTCAAGAGTCCTAGCTGCTAATCCTGGGCTAAAACTATCTGATATTTGCCTTCTTTCTGAAGTTTTATACTGTGCCTGTGCTTCGATATCAGCCCCAAAGGAGAAGCAGCATCACAAATAAGGTCCTGGCTTCCAATATGAATTTTCTAATAGTTCCATTAGAGACATGAAGAACGTAATCTGGTTTTGGACAAAAGAGGGCTCAGTTTTTGGCAAGCAGAATGACATAGCACCTTGTTTATATCATTACTTATGATATTTAGCATGTTAATTTTTCTTTCCGTTAGGTTTAATTCCTCAATATTTGGTACAGATCTCTTATTTTACCAGAAGTTCCAATGAGAAGGGAAAGAGCAGTGACTTTGATATCAAGGTCTGAAAAGAAAATTAAAATAGCAAATATTAGTTCAACAGAACAACCTGTGAGAGTGTTAGAGCTATTTTATATGGCTGTGGGCTGCTCTGAATGCATTGAGGACAGCATTATCCTGGGACACAATAAAAAAAATCTCCATTCTTTTTTCACCTTCCTCTTCCTCAGCTGGGCCTCCAAGTTGGAGCTCCCATGGTCTGCAGCCCCTATATCCCTGATGTTCCACCTCTGGCACAAGAATGAGCAGTGGCACTCCAGCTCCTGCCAGCCCTGGCCACTCCCTGCATGTATTTCCTGTCTTCATCACCTGTGTGTGGTGGTATAAAACTCCTTACAACAAGTCCCCTGCCTTCCACACTTCCCTCATCTGCAGCTGGAAAGGGCTCAGCCAGGCCAGACCTGCTCCAGAGAGCCAGGAGTGGCCATGGGCAAAGGGAACAGCCCCGTGCCCTGGGCTGTCTGAAGTTGTCCTGCTGTGGGAAGGTGGTGCTGGAAGGATGCCAGACAAGACTTGGTGGAAAGAACAAGAAAATGTGAAGAATTTTCCTGCTCTTCACAAAAAAGAACAGTTCTGTGATGTGAGCTTAATTAACATTTACATGAACACTGTATTCGTTTATATTTAATACATCTTTTTCTAAATGTAATTTAAGACCACAGCTATTCTAAAGTATGAAAAGCAACTCTTGCTTTGGACCACATTTTTAAAGAAACTACTATTCCAGCCAATTTAAAAAACAATTATGAGACCACACATGATTTTTGAAATCACAGATTACTGATGGGAGCAACAGAGAAAAAATGTTTCTAAAAACAAGAAAGTAATATGGCTTATTGCAGGTTTTCAAAACCTGTAACACTTAACTCATAAACTAACTGAATTGTGCCCAGGATTTTTCACTACTTTGGCTTTTTTTAACTGCAGAAGACCCAATTCAGCACAGAAATGCTTTAGCACCTCACACCCAGTATTAGCCAAACAACTAAACAGGTTTCAATACCACTGCTTCCACAGTAAGTCAGGCTCAGATGCTATTCCAGAAATGCTCAGTATGAGATCAGCTGGAGCAGTACAGGAGGATTCATAGCACTGTCCCAGGAAGGTTTGGCACTAAACAGTTTTAACTGACAGTCCCTACATGTACATGAAACTCTTGTTTATAAAATCTGAAGGACAGCTCATGAAACAAATTATAACCACAAATTATTCACAGCTGAAGGTACATACAATCTTTCCCACAAACTAAAGAATTCCTATAGGCTACAGAAAATTCTGTCAACATATGGCCTTCCTGAGAAAAATCAAGCATGTAAACCAAGGGGAAAAAAGTATTGAACTTAATAAAAAGATGTGATAATTCTATTATTCTTCTCATATCACTTTCTCAAAGACAAGTCTATTTATACCTTTTATAGGTATCTTCATATCATGCAGTTGTAAGACAGCATCTTATAAAATACTAAATTATTATTCAGTAATTATTATTTACATCCTCCTTGTACACTTGCCAAACTCCACATACACCTGCTCACAGAAGGATGGGGCACCTGTGCTAAGACAAGAAGTGTTTCAGTATGGACTTTAATCAGAGAGCAGCAAGCCCTAATAGAATAATAGATAACTGGGTTACCTACTTGAAGAGTTTAAGTGTTGGCAATATCGTTGATAATAAACTAATAAGTTAGAAGAGCCTTCTTCACTTAGATGTCCAGCAATCATCGGACAAAATAAGGGCTGAAGATTGTTTAGAATTAATGTTGTTCACATTTGAATACAAATTATCTTAGTAGGCTTCTGCATATTGATTGTACAGTGCTGTTAAACCATCTTACTTCTATAGGAATAAATTCTCCTTATTCAACATATAAAAGCTGCCCTAGTACTAAATACTGATCTCATGGGAGGGCAAATCCTAAATGGAAGTGACTGGACAGGACTAAATCCTACACTCAGCAGGTGCACAAGGGAAGCACCTTGGACCCAGAACAAGGTACACATGGCTTCCAAGGCCGGCAGAACTTTTGGTTTTTAACAAGGATGATTTCCATTTTTCATAGATGTTTTCTGGATAATTCTGTGCAAAAAACACACACACATCTGAACAGAGAATGGAAAGTGTTTGAGACACTTCCCTGCCTCCTCATTTTTTGTTTAACCAATTTCCTATTTTGAATAAGAATAAATTACCCAAAAGAGGAAAAGTTGTCTTCAAATCCAGTATGAAAAGACATGGGCAATTCTTCTCCCTCTATCTGCCAGCCCTGCTTCTTCTGTCAAGCTTCCCTAGCACTGTGGCTAAGCCAGAGACCCTAATCCAAGAGATCCTCACATAGCTGGAAGCATGCTGAAAGCCAGTGCTTCTCCTTCCCTTATCTTTGCTCTTTTGTGTTCAGCTCCACCACCAGCGCCAGAGAGAAAGGTGCAGAGATTATTGCCATCTTAAAGGAAGAAGAAAGTGATGGGGTCTTCAAGGGTATTTTCATTATTAAATCAGAAATGTTAGAATTGTGCCATGCTATTTTTTAAACAACAAAACATTTGCTTCACAATATAATTAAAACCAAGGAAAGAATGCACAATTAGCAAAAGATATATGATGTGACATAACAACAAGCAACAAAAAAAAATTCTGAAGACTTATTTGTAAATCTATATTAATAAAGGAGAAATATGAGAAGTTTTTTCCAATCTAATAGGTAGACTTTTGACTTAAATACATGAAGCACATCTTCAAAAATCCAATCTCCCAACAGAAAACCTCATTAAAGCAAGACACAACACTAAAAACATTCCTCATATGGTTAAAAACATCAACATATTCTGAAAAGAGATGTTTTCTTCTAAAAAAAGTACATGAATAAGTGTTATGTGGTTGAAGAATATGGACTAGCCAGACTATTTTTACAGAGGCATCAAATCTACATTTAGATCTTTATACCAGCTACAGAGCAGGAGAATGAAAGTTGTGTTACATCACAGATTATACATGTGTAAACCATTTTCAAATCCAGCTGCTTTTATTTGTAAATCATAAATTTCAATACCCTTCCCAACAGCACAGAAAAAGTCTCTGTGATAATTTTTTTCTTTCCACAACAGTTATCTCATCAAATGCAAGTTCTGTCTAACTTGATGGTGGATGTGAATTCACTGCAGAAGTTGCATTCAGTAAGCAAAAGGTTAATGGTCTGAAGTCGGTGATTTAGTATCATGACGTGGGTAGTGGCCAATCAACAGTTGGTGTTTGAAAGAGGCTGTGATATATTATATTTATAAAGCAGGGGGGGTTATGGTGATTTTTTTTTGCTTGTGTGACAATGATTTCACTTAAAACTTAAATTGACTCAGCCAGCTCACACCTGAAAACAAGATACTGAATCAGGGACAAAAACAGACCTGGTCATTACAACATTCATTAAGGTCTTCAGTTAGTGAACTCAGTAGTGAATGTGGATCATAAGAACACTGAAAGACTTTATCTGCAAGCTTGGGCCCTATGAAATTCATGTTTCTCTAAGAGAAAGGCTTTCCCTTTTCAAAGGGTACCCGAGGGGCCCCATTCCTCATTCATGTGGTGGGTTCATGTGGCTGCTGAGGGACACTGGATGAAGGTAGAAAGGCAGTGTAAGAAACAGCTCAGGGTGCCTGTGTAATTCCTCTCTGTTTCCAGTAGCAGCAGCCCCTGGAGAGGTGCAGTGCCTCCCCAGACTGCTCCTGTCCACATATTCATAAAGCATTCATCAATAGCCACAAATTCAGGCCAGCCCTAGAAGAGCCTTTTGCTACTTAAACTGTAGAGCAAAATGAATTAAAATCCAAACTAACTCAGCACTCGTGACAAGCACCTTTTTAAAAAGGATTTAAGATTTTTGATGCAAAGGGTAATTGTCAGCCAATATTTTACTACTAGGATTTTATTATGGTTAACCTTCCAAGGATCTGACTTTATATATCCTCCATATGTGAGATTTCTATAGGTGCCAGCAGCAATAAAGGTATTTAAGGGTTGCAGGCGTATCCCCAGATTCACCTCAGTCTCACAGCATTAATAGATCAGAGAGCAACTCAAAGTAGTTCTAAATGATGAAGACTGCCTAAACCAACTTACAACAGGTATTTACACACAGGTGGAAGGAATAACCCCAAACCCTTGAGAGTCAAAAGCAAGGTGCTCATGATTTCCATGGACTTTAAACCAGCTGATAAGAAATAGTCAGGCTAGAATTTTTTGTACTTTGTGACAGAGGGTAGTAGCAGTATCTTGTCTATACCTTGCAAGTATATATAAAAATAAAGTATAACCTTAAGATCAAATTAGAGCCGCACCATTGATGTGGTTTAGATCTTGTAAAAATCCAAGTTGCACCAAAAATTGAAGACCAATAAAAATGTTTCCATGGTTCTTTTTTTAATCCCATTGAAAACAATTTTTCGTTGTAAACATTTTTGCTAGCCAAGCACTGCAGCATTGTGCAACTGCATGACAGCCAAAGAGAAACTGATGAAAAGCTGACTAGATTGATTTCATTTTTCCAACCAGAGTGAAATACGTAAAAGGAAATAACAAAATGGTGAAGTTATTTTTACATATAAAAAATGTCCACATTTAATAAACTCACATGGAAACTGCACAGCCAATGGTAATGCTTTTAAAATAGATCTACAGATCCCTTCAGTTCTGCATGGAAACAAAGGCAGGAGTGGGTTTCTGCAGCACCTTTCCCCTTGCTCAGGGAGCACAGAAACACCCTTTCTGCTGAGGTCAGACCTGAGCCTGCCCATTCCCTCTCCCCCCATGACCTCCCAGTTTCTGTGCAGAAGTGTGGCAGGGGGTTACTACTGGAACTCAGAGCTATATTTATTCCCTTGGCTCCCATCCATCACTGTTGCAGAGCAGCCAGGAGGGGAACCAACCAATACAGCATGGATTCTGCCAGAGTTGTGCTGCCAGACAAGTTAAGAATGAAAGACAGAGGAAGCAGAAGCTATCAAAATGAGTATTTCTATCTCTAAGAAAAGAAGGATTTCCTCCCTTTGTGGATTCCCTCTTTACAGATTAAGACATTTCTTCTCTGCTTTTTAAGAGATCCTGACAGAGAAATCTGCCAGTTTCATGGGTCTTCTACACCTCAGAGGAGGTTCTTCCTGGAAGAAGGAACAAGTGCAGTATCCCTTGCATCTCTCAGGCATTTGTTGGCATTTACACAGCATTTCTCTCCTCCTCCCAGTGCTCCCAGAGAGCCATCCACAGAAAGCTCTCTGCTGCACAAGGTGCGAGGCAGTACCAGGAGAAAGGGTTAATGTTTCACCCATTACACCTCCTAGAGCTACTCACTCAGTGTTCAGGGCCATGTAAGAATATTGTGTTCAAATGTATAATCCACCAAACAAAAATAATGGCAACAAAACTCCATTTCGAGATGAAAATTTTTTGGATTATAAAGATGCACTCCATCACCAACTGACATTTATAATAGCTGAATTGTGAGCTATGCAAGAAAGAATTTTTCAGTATCATAAACACTTTGAAGATTTTAGAATTTCCTTTTGTTCTCCTCTGGGACTAACCTGATACCTTTTGCAATTTTTCAAAAGGAAAAGCCAGCAAGACAACAGTAAGAATATGAGACTGCTCACCCCATGTCACGCTCAGGAGTGCAGGCTGTGAGGCTCTGCAAGAGAAACCAGTTGGATTCAGTCTCTCACATCACACTGGAGTGCCCAAGCCAAGAGTCGGTTCTCTTCTGACCCACTGAATAATTAAATGATTATTTAAATTGGAATAGCCTGAAGCAGGAACTTAAAAAGAAGAGCCAAAGTGTGTTTTTAAAGCACTCACCTGGGATGTGAGAAACTTGATTTGAAAAAGCTGATTCAAATCAGATAGAGAGGAACGATCTGAATCCAGCTCTCCAGTGACCCAGGTGCATTCCATAATCACCAGTTCATAATGAAGTGCAGAGATGCAACTCTTTCATTTTGAGCAGAAATTCAATTGTGGACCTGAGAAATCCTTCAAAGATGCAGCATGTTGATGCAAACTAATGAACTGGTATTTTTCAACTGCAATAAGAAAATGGCAGCTAGTTCTGGCCAGAAACTATACTCCTATATTTGGAAAGCCCTTAGCATGCCAAAGATACTACCACACAAACAAAAGATGGAAATTCTAATCCAGAAGTTGTTGTGGGTTTCCTATTGCTCATTTATCTCATAGCATGTCCATTTATGCAGGCACAGGCATATAGCTTTGTGTGTTCAAGCAGAAAAAAAGGAAAGATGCTCAAACGTTTGATCTTTAAAACAGTAAAGAATATTTCAAAATAGCTGAGCTATTTTAAGAGGCATTTTATGGTAAAATCCAAAGGAGGGAGTAGTTAGAGCAGTGGAGGGTTTTTAGCCTGTATTATAGTACTAATAATGATACTGGGCAAACTTCTACTAGTTATTTTATTAGCCCTGGGAGGAATGATACTCCTATGGCAAAACCTCAATGAATCAATGAAGAGCAGTTACCTTAAAAAGGTAATAAATAGTCCTTTTATTGCATGATTCAGTTTTGGGTTGCCTATTATCTTTGCAATTTTTTTTTTTAACTCAGAAAGTTGGATTCCTTTTTATACATGAAATGATGAAAGGAAAAAAGTTTGATCAGGAAACAGTGGAGTTGCACATTCCACTTACAGTGAAATTAAGAATCACACAAGTTTAACCAGGTAAGGAAGGGAAGATCTATCCACTAAGTCATACCCAGACTGAAATAACAAAAGCAGAATTGGATCCTGAAATTACATCAAAATCAATAAAATTTTTTCAAACTTTATGCACTTTCCTGTGAGAAGAGTCATAATTTTCCTCAAAATGCAGGATATATTCCAAAAAAATGAAGGTAAAAGTTACTTGAATTTCCAAACTACTGCTGCTTTCCAACATAGACTCAACTCTGAGCATTTAACAACCTCAGAAGCCCCAGTTGTAGACTGGAACCCATAACAATGTCCATGCAAACCTTGGTGAAATAAAGGTATTTAATAAAAAAAAAAAAAAAAAAAAAAAAGAAATCTTGTATATGTGAGTGGATTTTTTTTTTCAAAATATACCATAAAATATTTTGATATGATTGAACAATGGCACACATCTATCAAAAATCCTTGGCCACTGGAGTAGAAGGCAGTTTCTACTTCTCTGGTCAATTACAAACTAATGCCAGAGAAGAAAATGTTTCTCCCTAATTCACTTGATCAACACCTCACTGTCACATCATTCCCTTGAGTAAAACTGATCAAAACTAAAATGTTGCACTATCCCATGTTTTAAGATTTCTATGCACCCCTGAAGAAACAAGATGTAGGGAACAAGTTTTAGGAAACACACATGAAAATTAAATGTAGCTCATCCATACAGAGCTATCAAAAGAAATGTTAGAAGAGGAACATCCAGCCTACCATGTTAGCATTTGTTAATAGAACCCTGGCTTTACACCTCCCTGCTTTCTTCACCCAAGCTCTCACATGCTCTTTCTCAAGAAACAAGCCTAGGTTTGCCTTGAACTCATTTATCCTTTCCTTGCTGACAATTTATTCCACGTGTCCTTTGCATGAAGTAATTCTGTCTGAATTTCCTATTTACCCATGTTTCTCTAAATTTTAGGTTAAAGAGACCTATTTACATCTATCTGCATCTACCATTGGTATTCCAGTGATGAGATTGATGGTAACGACGTCTGCAAAATCTGTGGAGGCCGACTTCTGAGAGTGAAATAAAACAACATTAATACTGCATGCCATCGTTTAGAAAAATACATTTAATGCCAGGATGGCAACCTAACACAGTGCTGCAACATGGGTTACCAGGGCTAATTCCCAGATCAGCAGGGGCCAGGACTATGAAGGAGGCACAACACATAGCCCTGTTGTGACTGAGTAGACTGTGGTACTTGATAGCAACTCCTTTGTAGCATTGATGAGCTCAACAGGGCTCCCATCCTCCTCACAAAGAACTACAGTGACTGTGGCACAATATCCCAAAGGCATAAAAAAGGAGGAAAAGTTTCTAACAGCACTTATTGAAAAAAAAATAAAAAATAAAAAAGGCAATGTAAACAAACTATAATAAAATTCACATAAGGCTGAAACAAGCTTGTCCTATCAGGAAGAATCAGGACAGCCCTGTACCCCTTTGCACCACGCCACCCTGACCCTCCTAAGGCTGATAACAGGGAACCCTCCCCAGGACTTCCCAGGCTGTCCCAAGGCACAGTAGCAGCCACAGGTGGTCCCGTAGTGGCCCCTGCCACCAACCTCCCCTGCACCCCTCATGGGAGTGAAAGTCAGCTCACACTCTCCTTTTTCTTTCCCTTTCAGGCTTCTCCCCTTCACAAAACTGAGACAGGGCCAAGTGTTCCCAAGCAGCCTTTCCCTGGCACTGTGGTACCCGCCTGGGATAACCCCTGCCTCATCTTCACCGGCTTCCACCCTCCTGGCAAGCACTCGCTCCCTCTGGGAGCCCAGGATTCCTGCAGCTGGACTGCTAAGCACTGCTGCAAGAAAAACGAGCTGCTGCTTCAAAGAAGCTCTGCTGCTTGCCCCATGCCATGGGAATGAAGCCACAATCGTTATTTTCAGGCACTGCTACCTGCAGATCTGTCTGTTAATGTCCTACCAGGATCGGCAGCGCTGCTTTTTTCATAACATGGCAAATTCTTGTAAGGAATTACCTAATTCTGCTTTTGGTTTGTGAGTCTCAAATACTGCAATGCACAGTGAAGGAAAGATCAGATATTGAGGTTCCTGTGGCTATTTTAGTTCTGTTTTCCTCCTCTGTGTTTAAGAGACAGTCAGATTATAACAAAATTGTTTGTCTTTAATATAGTTCATCTTGACCCAATGAACCCATCTCTTTAGAAAACAATCTCTCATGGAGTATTTAGATTAAGACCTGTAAAAAACATTGACTTCAAAATACTTTCAAGGACCCGTCTTACAATTTTTAAAAAACACAGACAACTAGGCTAATTATAATTACTCCTCTATAATTCTTTTGCCTTTTTGATACATCTGGTTATCTAGTAAGATGCACCTGAAAATTAGAGCAAATTTAAATTTAAGGGAAAGGTGCCAAATTCAGAATACTGGGAGAATCCTACTTCTGGGAGCATATTTACTGACAGCTTTGGTGCAGCTGGGCAGAGGCAACCCAAATCCTCCCTCGCTACCCTATTCCCCTGCCTCTTTCCTGATCTGGATCTCTGCTGTCCCTGAAAAGATGCTTCAAATCTCTCCCTCAGTGCTTGGCTTCGTTGCTTAACCTGCCAATATGACTGAAAATGTCATAGCAGATATTGTGATCCACTCAGATTTAGACAGAGGCTCCACGGTTATTTCACATTTAACATCTATCGGATCATTACAATTTTCTCTTGTTTCTAGCCAAGGGCAGATTCTGATCAGTGCCTTGGTCCGAGAAAGTTCACACTCCGTATTCAGCCACACAACTGCAACTTAGAACCACACAGCTGTACAATAACCCTGAGATCAGCCAGTTAAGCATCAGAATTATTTTACTTTTACATATTTTCTTTCAGTAGCTCATCTTTTTTTTTTCCCTCTTCCACGAATATCTGTGCCTGGAGTTTCTTCACTAGAGAAATTTGGATTTCCATCTACAGTTGCCAGAAATAAGTTTATTCATGTTTCTATAAAAAAAAAAGAGTATGCATTCTATTTTTTCATCTGTGTTGTCTTTCCCTGAATCCAAATTGCTTGCAACTCAGAAAAATGCAAGGTATGAAAGAGAGGATAGTCAAATAGTTTTCCAAGATCACGCTGTTTTCAGCATTTTGAAGAGCTGATATACATCTCTTCAAGTATCTGAGAGAAATTCAGAGATTAAAATTTAGATTTGCTTACAGTCTTATTAAAATACACTAAATCAGAAGATTAAAAGTCTTTAATTGTCCACACTCAAACTAGAAAAATAAATCTATCTATGGCTTTAGTTCCCATTTCCATAAAATTCATATAAATCATGTCTTTTTTTTTTTTTTTTTTTTTTAGTCAAGGCACTCTAAAAACACCTGTGCAATTCAAAGTCAACTTTAAGCAAAAATCAACATTTGGAAAAATTACTTCTTACTGATTTCCCTACACTTGATGAAACTTGTGCTTCCCAGGGAATAAGTACAGCCCATTTTAATGGACTAGTGGATTTTCTACATCAGTTCTAATGCAAATCTCTTTGGTCACCTAAGGCTGCATGGTGGGTAAACAACCTAATGTGTCAGCTTTCTGTACTGAAGATCACAATTTCTGATCTCAGCACTGTCTTCATTGCTGCAAGCAAAACAGTGGTACTGATGTTGCAACTTACAGGCTACTCTCTTCTGATAATGAATGGGTTGGGTTATTGGCCTCTGGCATGGACAAAAATATGACAATCAGCCTCTTCATTATATAAAAGTCTACAGTGAAGACAGTGCCAGACAACTTGCTGAGTATTAGAGCTTAAATATGTTCAGAAGTCAAAAAGCCCGTAGAACAATTCTTTTTTCTTCTTTTCCATTAATAAAGACATAGTCAATTTATCAAAAGAGTTTTAATACAGTGTTTCCATCATAGCAACTTGTGTCTTCAGGAAATCATTTGCAAAACACAGCTTTAGCATGAAAATACTTCACATTCATTCCCTGCAAAAGTAACAGAGAAGCTGACCTTTCTTACATCTGCAGTTGTTAATTGTCATCATCGTAACAGCACATGAAAACAAAGTTTAAGTCACTGGCACTTTAAAAACCCCATCATATTAAATCTCATTTACCTGCAGGAATAGAAATTCAGAGTCAGGAGCAAAATCTGAAGACAGAGCAGACATGAGAATGTGCACCCAGTCGCAGGGTTTAGCAACTGTACCGAGACTCTTCAAGTGCACGTTCTGAAACAGCAATCGAATCTCTCAGCACTTGGTACCAAACTGGAAACATTTTTCTTCCACAACATTCTGAAAACTTTAAACAACTCATTTATGATCCTTTTCTTATGAAGATTAACAGCACATCCACTAGAAGATTAATTTAAAATAATTTTTTTCAGAAAAAAGGAGAACAGAAAGGGTAAAAGAGACCAGACTAGGACAAACAACTCAAGCTATTTACAAATATTTTTATAATGACTAGAAATCATAGAGCCCTCTTTAACTGTCTGACTTAAAAAACAATAACAAAAAAAAAAAAAATAAAAGCCAAACAAGCCAAAAAAATGCATCATCTGTTGACTGAACACAGGGCCTGATTTTCAAAGCTGCTGAGCACCCACAACTCCATCTGAAGTCAGTGGAAGTGATGAATGCTCAGCAGCCCTGCAAATCAGGCCCAAACTGTCCAGGGGTTTGCTAGCAGCCTAATAGAAGTGGTGTTTAGAGTAGGGGGTTTGTTGCAGAATTGAGGAGGTTCAAAGTAATCTGTCAAAGAAGTGCTGCTACATTCATGAGTCGTAAAGCTAGCTGGCTCCCAGCTATGGGAAAAAAGTTAATTCATAGGGCTCATAGGGCTTGCATTTGTCAAGGAGCAGGACGTCAATGCTATCATTATCAGGCAAATCAGCCAGGCGTTTAATGGTAGAATCAGGAGACATTTGCTCTCCACTATCAGAATGACATCATAACTAAAGCAGCCTTCGGGAGGGGGGAGAGCCGGGGCAAGGCTTGGGCTGCACGCAGACTTTGCACTTCTGCCCGGCTCGCCCCACCGACGGCTGCTCCCCTTCCCCACGAGGCAACTTCCAGCTCCCAGCTGCCCTCCCTCCACAACTTTCCCTCGCAGCATCCGAAACACCAGCATCTGCTTTTGCAAAATACTTCTAAACCTGCCCGATCCAAAACTGCAATATTGCAAGCCAGCCACTCGGTTAGGAGGGGATGGGGTTTGCATAGAAGCAACAAATTCACTCTAAAAATTGCTGATAATTTTAATTACTTCAGTCATCTTCATCCTCAGTCAAATGGGGGGGTACACATACGTTAAAAAAGCTAGTTGACTCTCTGATTTAGGAAGGAACCACTTAGATAACTTAGTTGATTTTTAAGCAGACACAAACACATACACAAACAATATTTGAATATTCTGACATATTTAGTGATGATCTATTCAATGACCAGAAATATAACAGCAATACACATTTCCCTTCCACAGTAGCTGTAATTATACAAGTCAAAAAGCACAAATTACAAATTGTTAATCTAATTTCTTTAAAAATATCACTACAGGTACACAGGCATGATAGAAAAGCCTCACCTTGTATAACAACTGTGAGGGAAAAAGTTATGAAAGCAGACAGAAAACCTAAAATCCCTGAGGCTACAAAAAAATCCCGCTATTGAGAAATAACCCAAGAGACCACATAGGGAATGTACAGCTTTCAGAAGCACTTCTCATCTTATTTGCACTTAACCTATTGATGTACTTATGCAGGTCACTTACTTTTCGGATATGTTTGAACCCTTTATAATCATGTAGATCGCCGCGGTTTTCACTTGGGCTTTTGTTTTTTGGTTTTGTTTGGGTTTTTGCAAACAAGTTTCATTTAAAAAAGATCCAATTATGCAAATCTGCTCCCGGATAGGTAGTGAATATTCAATATGATGGTGATACTGTAATAGTTCAATGCAACGCACTGTACTGGACAGATTTATGAGGCAACGTCACTACTACGCTCTGGTCCTCGCTGAAGCATCTTGAAGTTAATTAAAGCTGCAATGTCCACTTTTCCAGCCACCCTCCTCATTCAGGTTTACTATTTCAACATCAAACCACGGAGGGGGCCTCCCCCCTCTCTCCGTACATTTAAGCAGCCTTCCACAGTCAATGAACAATGAACAAAGATTTGAGCGATAGGAGGGGGGGGCGGGGGGAGAGAGAGAAGAAATCTCCACAAGAATAATCAAATCCGGTTTAAACAAGTAAAAATATAGTTTCTAATATTAAACTAGAAAAGAAAACATTCTTCTCCAAGCGAACGTGCAGAGGCGCTTAGCCAACCCCTTCAGAAAGGGTCTAAAAGCAGCCAGTCCTTTTTATTTCGAGCAGTGAATGAGCCCAAACAAGGCTTCTAAACTTAATTATGACACTTAAAATAGTCTTTTTCCACAGAAGCGGGCGGCTCGCCGCCGCTATCTGTATCAGCCGGGCACATCAGCTCAGCAAACACGGCCCCTGTTGGATTTATTTTAAACTGCACGGGGGGGCGGGGGGCGGCGAGGGAATGCACAGCCCCGCAGAGCGCCCCCGCCGCGGGCGGCCGGGCAGCCGCGCCCCGCGCCCGCCCCTGCCCCGCGCCCGCGGAGCGCCGCGCCCGCACCGCGCCCCGCACCGCCGCTGCCCGGCCCGGCGGCGGCCCGAGCGCCAACCGAGGCATCTGACAAATCACGTCCCCGCCTCGACACTGTATCAGCCGCGGCCACATCCGCCGCACGCACCCCGAAACAATGCCCGCCGCGCAGGCAGGCGGCGGCCGGAGCCCTCCCCGCCGCGCCCGCCGCACCCGCGGCCGGACCGTGCCCTCCGCCCCGCCGCCGCGCCGGGGCACGCCGGCAACTAACTTTTCGGATGGAGCCCGTGCGAGCCGCCCCGCGGGAGCCGCGGACCCTCCGATAAACAGCATAAATCTTCGCGACCTTTTATTTTGCGTTGAAGTTCACAGGCGGCAGCGCTCCCCCAGCTCCTCTCTCTCTCTCTCTCACACACACACACATACACACATATATATTAATTATTTGCAAAACTGCAACAGATGGGCGCATTAAAATCTGGATTCTTTCCTACACAGCCTCAAAGAATCTCTCCTTCCTCCCCCCCTGCCGCTAATCCCGCCGCCGGCCCGGTGCCCCCCGCCTCCCGGCCGCGCAGCCCCCGCTCCGGGAGCGAGGCCGCTGCCCCGCGCAGGCAGCGGCGCCCCCGCGGCCCTTCCGCGCACGGCGCGCCGCCGGGAAGGTGATGCTCCCCCCTCCCCGCCGGGGATTGCCATTTAAGTTTCCTCCTTAACCTGTTACTTTCTCCGGGCGCTGACAAAAGCCCCGGCGGCGGGCTGGCAGGTGCCTCCCCGCTCCCCGCGGCGCCGCCGGGCGCGCTCCGCTCCCCCCGAAAGGGCTGAGACCTGGCCTGACATTTAGTGCCTACTTGAATGTCACAACGCTCCTCGCAGCATTATGCACGGCTCCTATTCATAAGAGGTCGATTAGAGCACAAAATGGCAGGTCTCTTAGGCACTTGAATCTCACAAGTTTGACACATGGTATGCATCAGCTAACTTTGATTAAAAAAAAAAAAAAAAAAAAAAAAAGAGAGGGGGGGAGTTTACAAATTACACCACGATTAGCCGGGATCCTAACGGGGGAAGGAGGGAAGAAAGGGGGGCCCGCGTTTAAAGTCACTTCAGCAAAGTTTGCTCCGCAGCAACCCTTTAAAACAAAAAGTTTCTGGGCAAGTTAAGGGCAGGGTCGGTGCAGGCTGGGGCCGGCGGCGGGCGGCCCCCGGGCAGCGCTGCGGCCGCCGCCGGCACTCGCCTCCCCTCGCCTCGCCCGCCCGCTCCTTTTTTGTAAAGTAACGGTTTTAAAAGAAACGAGAGAGAAAGAGGAAAAACGTAGGGTTTTCTTCAGGCTAAGTTCTATAGCGCCATTCAATGGCTTCTCCGCTCCTTTCATTATTTTCTGCTTTTCCCCTGACAGCCCTGCTTGCAAACGTCACTGCTATGGATATTTAATTATACTGTATTTTTTTAATCACGGTGGAAAACGCAGGCCCCATTGCGATGATTAAAAAGAAATAAAACACAAAAACATACTCCGGACTGACTTTGGAGCCTCTTTGATGGCTTACGGGAGCCTCCCGGATCCTCAAAAACCCCCTTTTTACCTTTGTCTTTCTTACCTTAAAATTTAAAGCAAAGCGTAGAAGAAACTCCCGCACGTAAACGGAGCGTTGTAAAAGATTGTGTTCAATGAATAATGAAGCATGTCCACATGATTGACTTGATCATTTTCTTGTGCGGAGGGGGAAAAGTGCGGCGCGGGGCTGCCGCGGCCGCCCGCTCCGGGTAGCCCTCCCAACTGCTTCCAGCACATCCCGAGCAAAGAGCGCTTTATTTTAATCTGTCTCTTTTCAGAATAACCCCCTTCATTGATACTGATCACCCAACATCACAAGACATCCCCATCTCTCAGCGTGGACTCCCCCTATCTGGTAGGTGAAATGCATTGTACCATTAAAAAAGCACTCCATTGTCGTCTTGGCATAATTCACAGCAACTAGATAGGTCTTGCGGCATTTAGCTTTGATGAGCCAAAAGCTGAACCCTTGATATAATAATCTACAAAGAATGGTCTGTGATCGTCCATTTTTTCTCCCTGTCTAGCAACTAAGAAACCATTTAACACGGCGCAGCTTGGTCGTGACCTTGAGCGCGTGTAAACACCCCGAGGAGCCCGCTCCGCTCCGCAGCCCCCCGGCCAGCGCCGCTGCCCGCGCCCCGCGCAGCCCCCGCGCCCGCGCAGCCCCCGCGCCCGCGCCCCGCCGGCCCTGCCCGCGCCCCGCAAACCCCGCCGAGCCCCCGGGGGCAGCGCCGGGCTCCACAAAGCGCCCTTCTTACCTGCTCCCGAAACTATGCAAAGTCTGTTTCTCCGAAAAAAAAAAAAAAAAAAAAAAAAACTCCCGGGGAAACCTTGGCGGACAGGGGGACCGGAGCATCAGTCACCGCTCCGGCGTTTAAGAGAAGTAATCAGCGATAAAGTGACGTTGATCTGCACTGTAACCTTGTGGCGTATTTAATGTAAATAAGCCAGTTATGTTGCCAATCGCATGCATACAAACACATAAAGGTCCTCAGCGTTGCATTTTGATTCTTTCCATTAGAGCCGACTTTATTTACATACACTATTTAGGGGATCATGATAATTCTAAAACAATACTAGTGCCAAATGATTATGAAAATATGATTTTAATTAATCACGTAGTAGGCAAGGAAATTAGCATACGGTAATTAAACTTAGAGAAAAACGTCATGGAGGTTCTCTGCCTTATGGGTTCGGAATAATCATTAAACGATGGGTTTTCAGGACTTAATTATCAAACAAATAACTTTTTTAAAGCAACTTTACACGGTTTATCCGCAGGGCAACGATTTAGTAAATAATATATAACCAAGCAAACAAGGTGCAAATGTGACTGGTGAAATAGGTTGTGTTTCTACAAAGCAGAAGGGGGGGGGGGAAGCTGAATAATGCAATTATGGATTCTGTGTCCCATAGTTGACAAAAGCATGGTGCCTCAATAGACTCTTTGTTATGGGATTATATAATGATTGTGGTGTAATTATGGGAAAAAAGATTTAGTAATAATAAAAAGTATCAAAATACACCAATGAGCAGCTTGTTTTAAAGAAAAGGCTTGCATGTGACATTAGGGGCATGTTAATAACAAAAAGCCAGGATCCGAAAGGGTTGACAAATAAAAAAGACTGTGATGCGCATGATTAAGAAGCGATGGAGACAGATTGATTATTCAAAATGCCGAGCCACAGGGACACTTAAAACATTGATTCAGGTAAGACTAGTTTCATCTTGACTGAAATGAGTTCCCTGAAGATGACTGGCATACATTTTAAATCAGTTTACTACATAAAAAGCATAACATCACAAGCTGAAACCTTCTAGTTAAAATAGGAGTCCATGAGAAAAAAAAAAAAAGTTTATGTTTGTGGCAATTCCCAGAGGGACTATGGAATTGCAGAGGAAGGGGTATAGATTAATTAGCTCTTCCTAAACACTGGACTTAAATGTGCCCATCTTTTATAATCCCCAGCCTCTGTTTCTGGAGTCTGTGGTCCAATCCCACTCCTGCAGGTTATGGGGGCGATATTAATAACCCTAAAGATACAATAGGACTTTTTTTTTTTTTTTCCTAGAACTACAGTGAATTAACTTTCTATAATAACTGAAAAATTAGCGACATTTTTTCCAATTGGTATTTGAAGTTTATAAATAGTTGTTCAGAGCTAGTCAACATTGTTAAAAAAAAAAAAAAAAAAAAAAGATTCCCATGCCTATACGAAAAAGTTTAGGAATTCACTCTGCATTTTCCAATTTGATGTGTCTGAAATTCTCTTTGAACAAATTCCAAAATACAAGTTTTTTCTATAGAAATTAGCATAGCAATCACATCAATAATATCACTATCTCTATGGGAATGATAACTGGAGCAGTGGGGGTGTTCTTTATTTCAATTCTTCGTGGATCAACTGATTATATTCTGTCTTCTTTTGAACTTGTTATTGTAAGTCAAGTGATTCTTTATAAGTGACAGCCCTGACAAAGAGACGAGGATGGGAAAGCAGGTCGAAAGGAAGTCGCCATATGGACTTTAAAAAAGGCACTTTTTAAACAAGATAATGGGGAAATGGATGTTGCCTTTTAACCCTGTCAAGGCTGAACATTATTAGCAGTCTCATAAAAGAATGAGCTATACCTTTTTTAAAAAATATCAGATTTCACCTTAGGATTTCTGTGACCTAGGGCTACATAAAACAAACCACATAGGAGGGGATGGCATTTCAGGGGCAGGGGCCAAATCAAGTACCTGGAATCAGCAACAGACAGGAGATTTCAGAGTACTGCACAAAGAGTTACAGAAGAATGAGAACTCAGGAAAACCCCATGGTTCTTTTTCCTGAGACAAAGATAAGAATATTGACTAGAGATAGGTGAAACAGCAACTGACAGCAGAGGAGCTTGAGACATCTAACTGGGATTTCCTGTTCCTCTGGAGTAAATGCATGATGCTCATTTAGAAACAACAATTTGAGTGAAAATAAGCATGAACATGAGGGCTTTGACTCTGATCTTCACAGAAATTCAAATATTTCTCCTTCTCTTTCAGTTCTGGAGGGAAAAAGAATTTCCCTCCAGAAACTTTCAAGTGGACAAAGATTAAGAACCATCTCCCAGGAAACTGAGATTAGGTACTAAACCCTCAATAAGATGAGGGCAGTGCGGTGGTCCAGCACTACTGAATCACCAATCAAATTTACTTTTTTTTTTGTTTGTTTGCTTCGTTTTGTTTTTGTTTTGGGGGGGTTTTTTGTTGTTGTTTTTTTGTTGTTTTGGTTTTTTTTTTCAGTTGAATGGTCCAGATGATCCTCCAACTCAACTCTACAGGAAGAAAATGTCAAATTCTTCTCAAAATCTGGAAGAGCAGGACTACTACTTGCAGGCAGAGGCGCTGTCAAGGGAGGATTCTGTTAACAAGGCTGATCAAAACTGAATTCCCCAGCACCTCATAGATGTGGTTATTTGGGCTGGGATGGCCCAAAGTGGACCACAAAGAGATAATGTAGATCCACGAGCTCACTGCATCCTGAGACAAGAGACCTCCTCATTTTATTGACACAATGACAAGCTCCAGAACCTAAGCAATGACTACTGGTTAGCTGGGGTTCAGAAATTCTCAGATCTGAGCTCAGGGAGAGTTTGCTCCAACATCTCTCAGAATTCAGTGCTCTCAGGCACCATCAGCACTTCTGTAGTTCCCACCCATATTCCTTCCTATTTCTCCCCATTTTTCAGTGCTATTCCTTTCTCCTTTTATTGCATCCAGGGAAAGATCTTTTCTCTTCAAAGCCTTTGTGTGCTCTCAACTCTCCTTAGCTACTGCTCCAACTTCTTTGGTTGGTTGTACTCCTTTCCGTGCCTAATCCATGAATGGGCAGGAGTACTTCTCAAAACAAGATAAGAACTCTGTATACAGAGCACAGAGAGAAAGATCACAGGAGATGTACATTGTGTGCCTTACTCTGCAAAGCTCTTGCCCTGCCTTAGAGCACAGTGGGCACCTTCTCAGGGGGGAAAAGCTATCAGCTACAAACTTGTCAAACTTTAAAAAGGAGAACTGAAAGCTCAGTTCCTCAGCCAGGCAACATTACCTTTCACCATGATTTTTACCTTTGTGGAAAGACAACCTTCTGGAAGATCTCATTTCAGACAGAAGTAAATAACAGTGGAGAATATCCCAAGTCTCCTCAAGTTTGATGAGTCCAACAAAAGTCCAGGTTGGAGGAGTATTTTATGAGGCTTTACACAGGAAAGTAGCAAAAGACAAACTGGTCATACAGCAATTTACACAATGGGTGGGGGAGAAACATTATCTTTATATATTTAAATATTTATAAGTTGTTTGCTTTATAAGGAAGGACCATGGAATAATCCTGCCTTTGTTCTTAAAAAGTGTGATCAGCATTTTCTTCTTAAAGAGAGGTGATAAGCAACTGGCTGTTCTTTTAACAAAGGCTGAAGAAGCCCATTCAAAGCTTAATGCCTGTAGGAGGGGGTCCCTTCTCCAAGAGCAGAACATCAGTTCTTTAATATTGATACAGAAAGGCACATAAAGGAAATCATCCAATAGCAGCAGCTTTAAATAAGGGATTTCAGAAAACTTGCATTAAATGTTTCAGCAAACTCTGGAACAGGTGGTGAGATCTACATGGCAGTCTGAGCCAGTGAAAACACAAGTCAGCCAGCAAGAAAGTTGCTGAAGCATGGTTCAAGATGACATAAATAAAACAGTCTCATTAGAAAAAAAAAGGGAAAAGCTTTGCAAAATTCCTGTTACAAACACTGGGGTTCCCTGGGCAGAACCCCAGCAAACTGACAAGGTGGGTGGAGGTTTTCCCAGTGGTACAGATTTTAGGAAAACTTGGTAAAGGGTCTCTGAGGTCCCAGCTTTCAAAAGAGAATAGAAGCATTTGAGAACAAGCTGTCTATTTCCCAGGGGCCATGACCAAAATAAATATCTCTTTATAGATTCAACCAACCAAGATTGTACTCATCATCATCACAGGGTCAAGATAATCAGAATCTGTAAAAAATTGGGTGATTTTAGGAGATAAATCCACATCCTCAATATAGTAGTCAACTATCATTGAGCCTGACATCACAGACAACTTGTGTGGGTCAGCTAAAAGCAGATACTAAGGTCAGGAGCCTATGTTGGCCACTTATTTGTGATAAAGTCATTACAAAAATTCATCAAATCACAGCCACCAGGAAATGATCCAAATGAAAGTACAAAATGGACATCAGGAAGAAATGCAACAGAAGCAGCATCTAAAGCCAGGTTACTGTGGAGGTGCAGCTCCCTCTCACAGCACTGACTGCAACACTGCAATGAAGAGAAGAAGTCCTTCAAGGTACTATGGACTGACAGACTGATACATGGCTTTACAGCTTTCTGTGGACAAAAGTGGTCACCTTGGTGTTTTTTAGAACATTAGGAACTGAGTAAAATGGTAATAAAGAAAAAAAATTTTCCCTTAAGTGAAAGATGCTTTTTACATTAAAGAGTGAACAATGTTCTCAATAGATCCACCTAGTGGAATCGAGCAAATTCTGCTTCCAGAACAAAGGCACAGCATTTATAAACCCATGCAGGACATACTTTTGTGCCCATCTTCCATTCAGCACAACAGGGGCTCCCATACCCTCCAAGACAGCTAGAGTGAAAGCTGCAGTAAGTCTCAGTACAAGCATAATGTAGAAGATCAGGAGACAACTGTTGCTCCAGGATTTAAACTTTAACATTTAAATTTATGTGGAATTGGTATAGCAGGTCTCCTTCTCCAGCTGTAATCACCAGGAATTATGGTTGATCAAGAGGAGAAAGTGCTGGGAAAAATATCCAAAAGAATAGCTGAACTTCAACTTAAAGTGCATTACCACTGACTTAGCTCTTGTAGCAAATTCACATCGAGCCTGTTCTCAGTCTGTCAGAGCTCTTCAGGAGCTATTTAAAAGAGAAGATAAGATCTTACCTCTGAGGTAAGATGCCAGAATAATTTTTTGGGTAAGCATTTCTTCTAAGTCAACTATTCTAACCAATATCCCACTTTTCAACAGTTTCCTTGAAGTTTTCCCATTTCTTTCCATCCTGGTCCCAAAGATCATAGCAAACCCCAGACATCTATTGATTATAACTTTGTGCTCATCCCAACACTTGGCACTTTCCCTTATTGATCGTCTTGGTTTGAATAACAGGTGTCTGCTAAGGAAGGCAGGAGCCTCCCTTGAAATGGCAAATATAAACCCCCTCTGTCCAAATTATTATAATATTGAAATTAAAGGTACCTCAGGCTATTCCCTATTATGGGAGTAGGAATAACAGTTCTTTACTAGTATGTATAAATAAATTTAAACAAAAACAAAAACAAACAACTACAACTTAATAGGAAAATTAAAATAAAATGCAGTAGTACAAAAACCACTGACAGAGCCAGTTGGTCAGGGTGTTGGTAGCAGTCCCATTAAGTGGTGGCTGCAGTCCTCCTGGAGTGACAGACATGGTTCTGTTGAAGCAGTGATCCTGCAGAAGGGTGTAGTTTTCCTCAGAAGGTCCAGTGGTGGTGTAGAACAGTCTGGTCTCTCTCCTCTAGGATCCAGTGGAGAAAGGCTATCTGTGGTGTTCTGATTCTCTGATTATATCCAGGTAGGAATCAATGGCCCATTACCAGAAGATATCCCCCTGAAGGGAGGATGGGTGGTGGAAGAGATAAAGAACACTGCCCCACCTGGTTGTAACAGATTGTAATAGAATACTTTTGGTTATATCTTGCATTGCAACCTAGGACATGGATGAGCACCAGTATGCCAACATGTTGTTTTGACAGATCCTATTCCATCCCAGTCCTCCCTTTCCTCTGCCAGTTGCATCCCTGTGCTGCCTGTGCCTCCATCCTGGCTCACAGCTGCCCTCGCAGAACCTCCTCCCTTGTCAGACATCACCATGTTTAAGTTGGTGTGCCGTCAGAAAATTTGCAGATTTATTTAAAGGAAAAAGCTACATTTTGAGGATGTGCTGAAAATGCTGGTGTCTTACCTATTAAGCTGTGTTTTCACACTTTAAGCCCGGTGTTACAGCAATTAAGACCATGATACCTTTTTCCTTCACCATCCAACGCTGGCCCGTGTGCGAGGTGCATCACTTACCTGGCAGGGAGCTCTGTGCTGCCAGGTGGGGAACACCTCCTGCTCTGTGGGGACACAGCAGAGGTGTCCCTGAACTGTAGTGCCTCATGTACAGCCTCTTCAGCATCTGCTGAGAAGTGCCTAGACTCCGTTGGGTTGGTGGCTGAGGTTGAAGAAAGCCTGGGATGTTTTGGGAGGATCTGAAGAGACCCCTGGCAGACCACAGGCCATTTTGGCGAGGTCTTCCCACATGATTGAAGTCTGCCCTCAGGGGCCCAGCGCAGGCTGTGCTGTGTGAGGTGGACTCAAAGATGGGTGTCCCCCTCACCCACAGCTGGCCATGGCGTGCCAGCAGCAGGGCTGTCCCTGGCAGCAGGGCCTGGTGCTCACGGCAGCCAGAAAACACTGCCAGGGTGGGAGAGGGCTGGGAGCCTGAGGGCAGGGCAGAGCTCGCCCACAGCTGGCCTGAGACACCCTGGTGGCACAGCCAGCGTGGCCCCCGCCTCCTGCTCACGCCCACCCCCAGGGACACCGTCCCGGGGGTACAGAACACGCTCTTTTTTAAATCAATAATAAGGGCAGAGCTGGCGAGGCTGTTTATGCCTGAAGAGATGTGATTTATGCCCAGTGGTTTGGTGTACCCTCACCACAACCAGCAGCTGTTCAGCTGGAGCTGTGGCAGCCCAGGGGCTCCCCTCCATCGTCCCTGTGTCTGTGGGCACACGGAGCTCTGAGGTCCCACAGAGGGGCAGGGGCAGTGGGTGGGCAGACACATGAGGGTCTCAGCACCATCCAGGAGAGAATGATGTGTACAGACACCCAGAGAAAAGCTGGAATAGGAATTCAGTGCTGTTGCTTTGCTCCCAAGAGTTGTTTTTACCAATTCCGAATAATACTTGTGTCTTCATTTTTTATTTTTTATTTTTTTCTCCTAAATATCTTTAATGAAAATTACACTCCTCTCTTTTTGTTTGTCCTCAAACTCTACTGCTGCACCTGCCCCTTGAAAGGGTCACTCTGGGTGTCCAGGTACAGACACAGGACAAAAAGTTCTACTTAAACTGATGCCCAAGAACAAGAAGAATAATCTCCTGGAGGAGAAAATGATATCCCTGGTTTTGTCGTTAGGGAGGCTCCACCATACTGTGCCATAGGTTCTTTTTCAGGGCTGCTTCCTGAGAGTGCTAATAAAACAAAGAGGACTATCTCACATCCTCACAAGAGACTGGACTCTTGAAAGTGATTTAGGCAACATCCCTGGAGAATTGCAGAGGCTCTGGGAGTGGGACAAAGGACAGAGCTGGCTATGATATATATGTGAAAAATATACATCAATACAGAGTGACACCAGTGCAGAACAGAACATCTGAAAACTGATGGAGAGCTCTCTGTGTAATGCAAAGCACCTGAATGATGTGTGTACACACTGAGATTTGTTCAGCTCTGCTCATATTTAGCCCTCTTGGACAGTTGGATTTGATTTGCCATTTTCCTGCCAAAATATTGTTGCTGTACCTCAGCACCTGGCCTTTCTTCAAAGAAATTGCACATGATTCTCCTGTCCTCACCTAAAGCAGTCCAGAATATGAGTTCAGGAGAGGTTAGAGGGACCTTCTTTAATAAAAACATGTTTCTAATAATTTAAGAACTCAAAAATAAAGACTTGTATGTTTAAAATTTTCCTGTTTCCATAATACTGTTCATATATAGCTGCTCACCCACCTTGAAGTGAAGACTGCTATAATCAACCTGCTGGCTTGGAATGAGAGAGGGTCACACAAGAAGCCAACTAACGCTGTCTGCACAGCCAGCAGAGGGAGGCAAACAGTATAATTGGGTTTGATTACATTCTTTTGAACAGAATTTTAAGGATTTCTTAACCAAATGGGAATCTGGTTTTCTAAAAAGTAATAAGATGAGTAGTTAAGATAAGCACTTCCACCAAAGTTTAACAACAGCAAAAGGTGATGTCAAAGAACACCAACACTATGACCTTTATAATTTCCTTTCTGTTAAGCTCAAGGGGCTTTTAAGCTTCAGGTATTTCTTTTCAATTTTCTCACTTAACCCAAAAGGGTTTTTTCCAGGTAGTATTTAATTTTACATAAGAAACTTGAGTCTTTTTTTATTTTGTAGACAGCATCTTTGCATAATTAGAGGCATTTGAAGAAAAACCACCTCTGAAACAACTGGGGAGCTACACCAAAATACAGGAATTGTCTGACATTGTTGAAAACTTACTCTGCCTAAACAGCTGAGAAAGGACAGCTCTCTTCAGAGTGTCCAATGATCCTTCTAGCAACATATATTTACCCCACAGAGTAAAAAAAAAGAACGAACAGGATGGAAATTTCCACTTTAAAAATTTAAGAATGAAAGAAAAAGTGGACAGCAAAAATCATCGAAGCAAAGACAGGTATCCTTATGCTTTGCAAATTAGAAATATAAAACACAAGCAAACAAGGCTTGAAATTTTCAAATATGTTAGGAATGATATGGAAATCCCAGAGAATTCAAACATCCTAGCAATTTTACATGAGCATTGCAAATTAAGGGCTCTTTTTTCTTATCGTTCCATTTCATCCTTATGTTGGATTTAAGCATCAACCGATGCTGTTGGAGAGCATCGTTTTAAGGTACAAGTTAGACCCTGGAAGAGCCCTCAAGGATCACAAGAGTGATGAGAGTGTATGACCGTGTTGTTTGACACCTCTTTAGCCAGGACTTGTCTCTCTGGAGCCCCACAGATGTGCTAACAGCTGCAGAGGTGGGTGAGGAGCTGGAGCTGCCCGCCGGTGGAGCCGCGCCAAGGGAGCATCGCCCGTGGCACTAACAAGGGAGAAACAGCTGAGATGGGGTAAATCTCAGTTCACAAAGGATGGCAGCCACTGAGAGCCACCCAGAGAGGTATTCTGCATGGGGATCCTGTGCCCACATTGCCAAGCTGCATTTGTAAAAACTGTGCAGGGTTGGTTTTTTTGTTTTTTTCTGTTTCCACAGTAATTTAAGCTAGAGGCAAATCCCCAAAAGCAGAATGATACACCAAGCAAAATCAGTGAAGCTCAAAGGCTGTGCAAATTGCACAGAGGTGTGAATAGGACTTGTTATGTCTTTTTAGACATCAAAATATGCCTAACAATGTGTTTCCAACCAAGCTCCCAGGAATTTTAAAATGGGCTGCACCCTTTTACCTCCTCTGTGCCCTGTGCTTGGACTACCCAATATTTGAGCAGCAATATAGGTTTGAGGTATTTCTTTGTGTAAACAGGCTTATGTTACTGCTGCAGTCAGGGTTTTGCAAGCATTGCACTACTGTAATTAATTTCCAGAATATGGCCCACTGGGCAAAATTCAAGTTACACCAGTGAAAATCTTGAATAAACCCTTGGAAGCTAAAACTAATCACCACTTTAGAAATCCAAAGGTGATGAGCTTATCTGGTTAATAATAAGCTTTTTAAGAAAAAGTTATCAATCTGTATTTAACCAATAGACAGGAACTGGTTCAAAAAGAGTCTTTCCAATCCATCAGGTAATGAATGCCTATTAAAAAACTATAAATAAGCATTCACCCGAGAGCTTGGAATGGCACTTTGAGAGCCTTTCTGGTCACTCAGGTAAATAATGAGTTTTATATAACCTTTCAGCAAAGATTTTTTTGCAAATGAGGAGATGAAATGCAGAGAAGCTTCTGATTAATGTTAAAGTTGGGGTACAAGCCAATGCACAACTGGGAATTAAAAGTTAAAGTTGGCAGTGTTGTTCCCTCACTCTGTTTCCCTTAAGGGCTTAATGTTAAAGACTCCGTTGTCTTTACTTTGAATTGCTTATGATGGCTTCAGTTTAGGATTTTATTTATACATGGCATTTCTACTGATGAGTATTTTGTGCTTTATCTGTTCACCCAGCAGCCACAAAATCCAATAAGAATCGTAGGGAAGGGCAGAATGAAAGCCCCTAGCTGATGTGTAGTCACCAGTGAAAATGCCTACAATGGTCTCTCATCACAGTCCCCTACAAATCTACAAGCACTGTGCTTGTTCAAATCTAATGATAAGGGAAAATAAAGTCCAGAACTTCCTGAGCTTTCTGGTATCTCCTTCCATCAATATTTACTACTCTCCAGTAAAGTCGCTCTTATAAAATATTTTGAGCTTTCTTGATGACCAAGAAAAAATATACCCATGAAGAGATCCATTAATTATCTTAAAATCAAATAACCTGGCAACCAGGATATATGGCAAAATTAAATATAAGCCCTTTCCTGGATAGCTCTGCAGTCCTTCTGAAAGGATTGCTCATCAGCTGTCCTCAACACCTAACACCCTAGGACAAGAAGAGAAAAATGGGTTTCACACCCTGAGGGTTAACAAACCTCATTTATTATATACTTGGAGAAAGAAGGTTGTACTGCAGACTCAGGGATGAAAGAGGAAAACTTCTCCCAACTACAACCACTTGAAACAGACACTTGAAAAACCTAAAATGGAAAGCAAGAGGGGGAAAAAAAAGTGTTTACATTCAATTGAGATCTTTCCTAATCCTTGTGCTTCTGAAGAAATATATCCTTCCAATTGTTCCATTTTGTGTTAAAACATATTTTTTGCATTTATTAATAATTCAAACATGTTGTTGTTTAAAAAATATTCATATCATGTGCTCATACTTTCCATATACATATGTCAAACTTTAGTTTGTTTTACCATTATAATCTATGAATGGATTTACCCTT
Source organism: Parus major (assembly GCF_001522545.3). Taxonomy (NCBI): domain Eukaryota; kingdom Metazoa; phylum Chordata; class Aves; order Passeriformes; family Paridae; genus Parus; species Parus major. The sequence continues at coordinate 14,386,657 of NC_031780.1, read as the reverse complement.
TGTTTCTGTTTTCAAATCTCTGAGGAATGTTTGATTAGGTAGGAGGGTTTGTTTTATGCATTACTTGTTCATCATTGCACAAGTGCACAGGCTAAACAAAGTTGGCATACTTCATACTGATTGGTGGAAACAGTGTAGTTAAACAGTGTAGTTAATACAAGGGAATGAGTAATTTCTCACCACAGCTAATCAGCTGCACAATAGCCATGGATCAGGCAGCACAGCCATATATCACAAATGCATTTTGAGGTGGCTGGTAGCACACGTGATTATCTACTTGTATCTGCTACAGTCGTTTCATATTAACAAACTCCCTGTGTATTTATTTAATAAAATGGATCTCATGTGCAGCAGTCTATATACATAGCCAGGCAGAATACTAGCAGTGAACAAGTTAATGGCAAACCCAGGAATGTTCTAGCTGGTATATAATGGAAGATATGTCCAGGGTCTGTCTCTTATACACATCTCTAGCAGTGAACAAGTTAATGGCAAACCCAGGAATGTTCTAGCTGGTATATAATGGAAGATATGTCCAGGGTGTTGCAATTTAACAATGTCAGGTGAAAAAGAAAAGCAAGAGCTCTGAAGATGACAAAACAGCTTCTGCTGCACTGCAGAACTTAAATCAAGTTCATAATTCTATGTCTATCACTGCGTACATCTATAACTAAGAAATAACAAGATAAATACATTGTAACAGTATTTACCAGGTGTCTTCTGCTTTAACTCCTTTCCATACTTTTGTGATGAGCTGTCCTTTATTCTGACTTGTAAACCTGTCATTCCTGAAGAAAGTATTGTTAACAGCTCAGCATCAATACTAGCTCAGAATGGCATCCCTCTGTTAGGAAACAAGGCAGGGTTCAGTAGGAGTTAACATTAACAATTCAAGAGACTGTAGGAGAAATTAGAAACATGAGCCCTCCATAATGATGATAAAATCAAACTGGCAAATAAATGTATTCTCAAATGTCATAGTAAGAAAATGGATGAATATATGCAACTAAAATGGTCTCTTAAATTTCAAGTGCATGGCCAGGATTCTCAAGAACTTGCTCCTAAATAGAAGAAGCTGAATTAGAAATCTATCAAGTAATCTCAGTACTGCATATCTGCACATGTAATGCAAACTTCATGAAGTCCACAATTTCACCCTACTAGTCTAATCCAAAGCCCACTGGGATCTATTCCTCTGAATTTGATGAGTTTTGGATCAAGCCTTTTGAAGATAAGGAGTGAGCTGGAAACAAAATGATGCCATAAATCAGAATGAGTGGTACAGAATTAAGTAGTACAAAATATAGCTTTCAGTAGTATATTATGCTAAGGTTATAAAATAAAACAAAACAACACAACTATTGATGTATAAACAGTAAGGAAAAAGATACACAAATATTTGTGTTATTAAGGAATTAGTGAAACTGCAGTGCTTCACTTTCTTAAAAAATATAGGCTCTATTTTGATATTCTCACTTAAGGAAACACTTTGGCTCTGATAAAACCAAGTGGATAATTAAAAATTATAATATTAATTGTACCCTTAACACAGATAAGTAAACTTGGCAAGAAAGTTTTAATGAGTTAAGTGAAAAGGCAATGTCTAAATTAACTGAGTAAATTGGCAAAGGGAAATTTATTGTATATACTGACCCTTTTAACTTGTTTTAATGTCTGAATTTGAACTACATAGATTAGTTTTCATTACATGATACATTAAATTATAAGGATAAAAGTATTCCTCTCAGAATCTGCTTTCTAGGACAGGTTACAGTGCTTACAAATGAATTGTCCTGTAATATGTTATAATAGTAACTCCAAATCCATGGATTCAGTAAAGGTTCCTGAGGGAAATGACAGCTACTGGCATATATTTAGAAAGTCAATATAAAAGAATAAAACACGCTCACACTGAACTTTGCTGAAAACACAAGCAGTTCCAAGCCCATCAGAGCTGGGGGAGTTCCCAGTGCTCTCTGGACGAGGCTGGCTGCTGTGGCACAGCACAAAGGTGTGTGGCAGTGGCGTTCAGGGACTGCAGCCCCTCTGTGACCCACAGCATCTGCTCTCACCTGAGAGGACACTACCTGCCTAGGAAAAGTGCATGGCACATTCCAGAACAACTTCTGGATAAAATAACCTCCTGCTAAATCTTGACTGAAAGAACTGTGACGTAAAAGCCGACATAGATGTACACCCCACTGGGACCTGTCTGACTGTATCAGTTCTTAATGTATCTTTCCATTAAATCAAAGATCCAAATGCTAAATCTAGCACCGAGAGACAGCAAGGGAATTTGTGACGTTCCTCAGAGGACTCGGTGTCCATAAACTAATGAATGGATAAAACTGATCTCAATATTTAGTTTCTCGTTTTGACAAATATAATATTGATGATATTTTGTTTAACTGTTTCATAACACCGAACTTGGGAAAATTTAACTAAACAGAGACGGCTCAGCCAGAAATACCCAGCAACAGATACTGGGATTATGTATATAATTAAGAAACAGGCATTGCAGAAGACCATAATATAGCATGATTTAGAAGTTCAAATCTTTCAGCTCCTACTAAATACTGTCAAGCACCAAGAAACTCTGAGCCAGAACCAGCTGAAAACAATGGAAAGATTTCCATTGGTTTAATAAGCAATGAATCAGATTCATAAAAATGAACCAAGCTAGTAAATGTGCTGTTGCTCAGAGTGGCTTCTAAATAAATATATAAATCACATTTCTCACTCCAAATCTTCTAATTCTGGAAGGCACACAGCAAAAACAAAAGAAGGAGAAGACCGTACACTAAGAAGGAGAAAAGAGCTTCTTGCAAGTCCTTTTTACATAGCTGGTCTGATAAAAAGAGGAACATTTAAGATTTGGAAGCTGTTAGAAACTCAGCCACATGCAGTAACAGTGCAGAGTGGATGGTCTGTAATAAGTAAACTTCAGAATGTTCAGTTCAGATACAGACATGGAAGCTCACTTCAGCCAAATCCACCAGCAAACACTCCCCTAAACCTCCCAGAGAGCATTTAACTACTTCCCACTGCCTCATCAGACGTTCAGGGAGGCAACCCCTGCCAGCCCCCAGTGTGGGGTTCAGCCCTGTCAGCCAGGACATGACATCCTCCCCTGCCTGGTTCCCTGTGGAGGAAGAAGAGCTGCTGCTCACCAGTGTCACCTGCCCACAGCAGAGACCTCCTTCCTATTTGGGAGGACAGAAAGGCTTCTTATGTGTGCCTCTCACACACCTGCTTAAGAAAAAGGGACATTTCAGGTTTTTTAATTTGAAAGTGTGTTATTCACATGCATTCTGGGGTGTCTAGGGTTCTGCCACCAGAAGACATGGGGAATCTCGTGGAAAAGGAGAAAGAAGAGTTGTCTCAGCCACATCCAAACTGTAAATGGGAATGGGCAGACTGGGGAGCTTTCTGCTGTTCATTCAATACACCGTGAAGTGTCAAAAATCTCTTTTACATGCTTTTTTCCACCTCCCTTTAAAAAAGGACCAGAATTACAACCAAGAAACTAATAACTTGCTATGAACAGTGGTATTTGTTGAGGCATGCAGTTTCCAAATGGGAATTTGGGCTTGTTTTTATTCTTCACTTAACACTTCCCCTGCCCAGCACAGACGTTTACACTGGTGTTGTTCTGACTATGACAACACACAGAAAGCACATGGCCTAATAACTCCCACTTTAACAGACCCGTGGCTTCTAACAATGCAATTGCAGAGGAATTTGCCCTAAACAAAGCCCAAATACAGAAGCGCCTATCGCAGTTAACAGCAATTAATGTCTCCTCAGACTGCTACGTGCCTTACCCGCAGCCAGAGGGGATCTCGGGGCGGGGGGAGAGAGGGACACCTGCTTCTGATGGTCACCAGGCTTCCTGGCACCAGCCTCAGCAAGGGAATTGTGAGCAACAGCATCCCAGCCATGCAGTGTGAATGTTTGGTTCCCCATGAAATGAAACTGGAATCGCTGCCTCCCGAAAAACTCACACAACGCAGCCCAAACAGCAGGGGAGAAGCACTGAAAAACCCACAAGAATTGAATCTATTAGAAATATTTGTACTTGTCCTGTTATGACCCACACAGGAAAGCTTTGGAAAGAGCACATCTCACGCCCAAGGAAGGGTGGTGGTGTAACTGGTTCAAAGTGGTGCTTCCCTGAGCCTTCCTGATCCATCAGCTGGACACATCCCCAGCCTGCCAGCCCAGCCCAGGAGTGCCACAAAAGGTCTCCCAGCCTTTCCTGTGAGCCTGTGCATCATCCCCAGGCTTCCTCCTCCTCCAAAGGAGGGCAGACACCAGTACAACGCCTGCTTGCCCCAGTTAGCACCAGTGCAGCTTGCAGTGACAACGTATTGGTTAATAGGTTAATACCAAATTATTAATAAATGCAGTGGAATTACATAAAGAGCAGAGGTCTCTATTCATAATATAAATGAATCATTTTCCAAATGTAAAAGTACTAAGGTGCATTTTCGCTTTCTGCTCTATGACACCTACAATATCTTGGCCTGACAAATTAAGACTGACATTTAAAAATTACTAAGAATCCTGTCAGGGCAGGTCTAGAGCATCCATCATTGCTGGTGAGGACTGTGTGCTCACACTGAGGGGAGGAGAGACCCTTAAAGGTTTGAACAGAAATCTGGTCTACAGATAAGCCATGGAAACACGACGAGCCATATCCTGTTAAAGTGACAATCCCCACTTTTAAAGCCACAGACCAAGTATATTTGCTATCTGCATCTGCGCAATATATAATAATAAGCCAAAAGGAGAAAAGAAAATGTATAAGGGGAAAATGGTACCTCTTCTGAACTTGGTGTATCATCACAAACCTGTTAACTCTATGTAAGAGGCAACCTAAGGGTATCAAGTTTTAAAAGCACAGAATCAATAAAAAGCCATTAAAAATCAATGTATGAACTGGTTTGCATGCCCTCAGCCATCACTCCTAGGCATTAATGCTCTAATAATTCTCAATTGATATGCACAGAATATGCCAATTTAAATTTATTGGAGTACTTCAAATTTTTAAGTGCTTAACTTTGGAAAAGATTGGCTTTATGGGGCCAAAGCAGTGAAGAATGATCAGGAATGTTTAGAATGCCTTACATTTTCAGTAATTTGAAAGAGATTAAAGGAGTAGGCATATGAAATTAAGAATGATTTAAAAATCATTGAATCCATTCAAATTGCTGGAAATGCTTGAATTGCAACTAATATTGGTAGTTAGTACACATGCAGTGAAGGGGTCTATTCTTACATCAATGTCCAAAGGAAATCTCCCTTAGCAAGAGCCAGTTCTACATGGGTACTAAAAAGAAAGGGAACAGCTTGCATATGCAGAGAATACACAGTAATTCCAAGCGCAAAACAACCCTTACCACCAAAAACCCCCCAAAACTTCCCAGATTAAAATAATTTCAAAATGTAAGAGAATTTGAAATCGACCCTCTGGTTTGAAATTCTGGTTGTTATTAATTTTTTATTTCTGGTTGACAATAAAATGTTTTTCAAAAGACTCCAGTGGAAACATCTGGAAGCACACAAAAACTCCACAGTGGAGGGAGGACAAGCCGTGGTCCCTGTGTGTGGGGCAGATGGGAGCTATGAGGGAGGCTGCAAACCCAGACACTGGGAGCCTCCTGACCCCTGGGAGACACTGACCTGACATTCAGGCTCCCACTGATTCAGGATTTTCACCCTTAGTTTTAGAAATCCTCTCCAAGCACTAGAGACACAAGATATTTGCTGTACCCCACAGCCTAGCCCAGGAAGGGTTTTGGGCACAGTGCCCACTGTGTTTTTTAAAAGCAAACTCACGGCTGCATTTACTTTTTCTTCATATTCACCCCTGGAAAATATACCTAGAGGGGAAAATTTAAGAAGTGGTATTAACAGCTCAGAACCACCGAAATAAAAGCTGGAAAAACAAGGCATTTAAAAGGGTTAAGGTAAAATAATAAACTGTTATTAAGCCTGTTAAGAGTTTTAAAACATCATTGTTTATGGCATGATAGAGCTTGGCTTTTTATGGTTGTTTCATTTGTACATTTTACTTATTCTGCTTCTATTTAACAACGCTGTGGATCTCCTCTTTAAAGCCCTCGGTAAAGTTCTGATTTCATCTGAATCTGCTAACCCTACTTTTAAAATAATGGTGCAACAAAACAGAGGTTAACATTTCATAACTTTGAACTGCAAGCAAAAAGGCTAAAATTTTATGAAAGCCCTCAAAAATAATACCCATTTCATAAAATATAACATAAAGAATTAAACTTGTGTCTTCATTCAGCATTGGCTGAGAAGATGAAAGGCACTTTGAAAACAGTCCCCACGTTGTTAGGTCTGTGCAGAAATGGCCAGCAGCTGCTCTTGTCTCCTCTGCCCTGTCACGTGCTGATGCTGCCAGGGGACACAGCCCCCAAAATCCTCAGCTCAGCCCATGCACCACACCCAAGTGACCGAGACATGATAGAGCAATCTTTTATTAATGCTGTTAAAATTCTGGCAGAAGTAAACAATCAACGCTTTATGGATTTTTGGTTTATAATTTAACTTATTTAGCAGCACTCTTACTTACTGCTACTTCACTATGTATTATCTTACACCTGCTAGATCTTAGCTGAGGAAAGAAGGGGGGAAAAAACCCACAACTTTTATCCAGTGAGACACTTTATCAAGAAAATTCTACAAGAAATTGGTTGTTACCTGCAGATAACAACTGGTTTGTTAGTTAATGGCTAGAGGCAAAGCCAAGGCCAGTTAATGCTCCAGCTGTCCAGTCATTAACTGCAGTAAAGACTGATTTTGAGGAGGTTATTGCCGTGATAAAATATCCTCAAAAGATTATAACAGCAATAGTGTACAGGAAAAAAAAAGTATTAGTGGCTATAGTGTGACTGAATGGCTGCATTTGAAAAATTGGTCATTCCCTGGCGGTTCATAACCGATTTTCCACCAGTCAAAAAGCAAGTTGTGCTCTGTTAGGTTTATTGTACAAGGCAATAAAAATATTGGCCAGGTTAAATTGTCAGCGTGTTATGACATTAACCATTCTTTTACTGTGCTTAATTTAAGTGTTACTATGATTCATTATGGAAAGAAACTGTCCTTTGCAAGTAAACAGGCATTTCAGCACTGGGAACAGAAAGCAATAATAAATCTGAATGCAAAATTAAATTTCATTTGATGGCTTTCCCCCCTCTTCATAATGATCACCTTTTTTTTCTTTTTTTCTTTATAGAAACACTTCAGAATTCTTGGCTATTTAGTTTGCAAGATTGTCTTCCAAAGTTTGCATTATTGATGTGATGCCTGGCAGCAGTACTCTTCTTAAGAGTGTGACAGCATTTCCATTAAAAAAACCTTTTTGATGGCTCACTTGGCCATCAAAAGTCGCCTTGTGTTTCATTTGGCATGCGGAGCCGCAGACCTCAGTGCAGATCTGAGCCATGTGAGCTGCTCCCCTCTCTCACTCTCCTGCTTAAGGTCACCAATGCACACACAAAAAATGTGCACACACGATTTCTGTGCACATGGTTCTGTAAATCTGGATCTGTTTGTATTAAATTACAGGAAAATATGCAAAGTTCTGCAGATTTCTATGTTAATTTGCATGCTTTTATCATAAAGGCTATGTACTATCATAGTAATCTTAATATACATTGACAGACTACACCATAACCACTCCAAAAAGCCATTAGGGTTTATTTTATAAATATATAATAAGAATCCTTGGTAGATTCAGCATTGTACAACTCAATTTTTTTATTACTCTTTTTCACTGACACCTGTAACAGAAGAGGAGCCATTGAACTTTACATCTCTAAAGCATCAGACTAAAGTTTTCCACAGAGTCTGGAGCAGTTAGGATGAAATTTTCACTGAAATTAAAGTTACTTAATTCCAAGACACTGCTTTGAAGATTCATATCTAAATGATCCAATAAACAAATTTCAGTGTGATCTACTGGCATCCTGGCTCCTCTGAAAACAATATTGAAGTACTCCAGTGTTTTGCCATAGTTTCAGTTTCACTCTTGCTCCAAGAACTGTGGTGCCAGTGAGCCCTGCCCATTTTGATGAGGGATTTTACCAGTATAAATGATGGTACAATTCATCCCATTGAATCAAGGCTCACAGTCCAAGCAGTCATTTACCACTGTACACTGCACATCCCAGGGTCTTCTGTAGTTAAGGTTCCCTTCAATTTCCTAGTCATGCTTAAGCTACTTCTAAGGCTAAGTGCTTTATTTTTAAATATACCGTCCTTAGGCATGAGTGAATTGTGAGCTTTTCTGCCACACTGAACAACCACATCGAATGATCATGTTCAGACTTTTAAAAGTAGTGTCAGAACAGGCTCCAACCCTGCACACACCTCCTTGGGAACCTGCTGCACCAGCACGTGCCAGAAAACTGCTGGGAGCACAGTGAAATGACCAAGAAGGTGGTTTCTGAAAGCCAGCACCTGGAATCAGTGGAGCTCACTTCACAACACTGAAACAGCCCTCAGATGTGGTGACTCAGTGAAATAAGATGATATTGTTATAGCCAAAAGTTCCTGCAGGTGTATTCACACATGTGAATACATATAATAGGTGTGTATGGGTGGATATATCTCTTTGACATATATATATATGTGTGTGTATATGTGTGTGCATATATATATACATATCTGCACGTTTCCATGAGCTCACAGAGACCCTGAAGTACTCAGCATATGCAAACACCCAGCAGCCCTTCAAGCAGGTGATCACATTTTAATCACAGGCCCACTTTTGCACAGAGGAGTTCAGGGACTCGCCCAATGCCACGCAGCAAACCAAGGGAGAAGCCAGGAGAGCTCATCTGAGCTGCAGTTCAGTCTCCTGGCCTGGTCACAGACTGAGCCCATATCATGTCTCCCTGTGCTGCCAGCCACATCCTCTCCTTAAAGAGCAGCCAGTAACCACTCAGCCCTTGTACAAGCCCTGCCACCAAGCATAATCAGACACACAGCCTGTCATTGGAATCTATGTCTTATAATTAGGTCCACACAAATGCTGAAACTTCAAAATAGAGTTTAGAAGGGTTTCCAGTACATCTGATGCCACAGGCATCACAGTTCTGCCTCTGGACTTACCAGCTGCTGCTCCAAGGCTTGGGCCAACTGTTGCTGCCAAAAGATACTCAGATGATGTGAGAAACTGGAACATTGAGAAGGGAGTTATTCGTCATCTTTGATGTTGGGACTTCAAGGGAAGTGCGGGCTCCTGTCCCAGCCATCGGCGTGCTCAGAGATCAGCCCTACCTTGATGTTTGCTCTGCTGTTGCTACGGCTTAGTTTGATTTTAGGCATCGGTTGGCTGTAAAAGTGGTACAAACATGGCACATAAATCACTGCCCAGAATGAGGAGTGCACAAATATCTTTACAAGTCTGTTCTCTATCGGATTCCAACCCTTTCCAGATGAAGTTACAAATGGATTATTCAATTTCATTTTTTTTACTCTTAAATACGACCTTTTAAGATAAAGTGATTCCAGAGGGCTTCCAGATGACTTGCCATTATTTCAGGGCTGATGGCATACAGACACTGCTAGTGTGAAGAGCAGAAGCCTGCAGGGCGAGGACCATCATGTTCAGTATTGCAAGGAACATAGATTTTACCCAAGGACACCAAGGTCACTTTTTATGTTACCAAAAGGCTCAGGGGGAATGCTTATATAGAAGATCAAGATTAGCTCAGTTTTAAAACTGAATTTTCAACAACATTTCAATTTAAACAGAGGATTACAGGAGGAAGGGGAGCACATTCCCTCCCAAACCACTCATAGTCCCATCCTGATGTGTTTTGTTACCATGGCTGTAATAGATGAACTTTTGGCCCTTTGTGTCACATGAGATTCTCCAGAGTCATCTGAAAAACTGTGAAAGGCTCAGGCATTTCTCCTGCAGCCACACCTCTCTCCAGTTTGGATATACTGCAGGAAACCAGCCCTGGTGGCACAAGTTGCAACAGACATTTTTCTTCTGGACTAGGAATCCCTGTGTCCCCTGAGGATGAGACACAAAGTGCTCACCATTTCCAAACTGAGGACATGCACTGGCACCAGCACCAATTCTCTTCCCTATACCTTCTCAAATCAAGCAATTTCTCTACACTGCCCACCAATAAAGACACAGTTTTTTAAAAATCCTTTGTAAAACCTATATTAGACATAAAGTCTTGCAGTTATTTTCTACTTTAAAGAGAAGAGAAGAGTCAAGCTCATAATCAAAATCACCTTCAGCCAAACCCCCACTGTCAGACAAGCGCATCATCGTGGTTTTTGGATTGATGGACTACTGTATTTTAGTTTTTCTGCCAAAGCAACATGGGTCTCATCAGCAGGAAAGAGAATAGAGTGAGACAGAGAAGAGAGGCAGCACAACACACTGCACCTACACAAGGGCTGCCAACAGAAAAAAGGGCACTCTCTCAGAGGGCAAAGACACAGATGTATCCGAAGGACAGGCAAAGGCGCGGCAGAGACGTGAGCAGAGCTGGTACTGGGAAGGGCAGGTTAGCAGGGAATGCTTCTGGAGGGCTTGGGGAGAAAACACTGGCAAGGACTGAGCAAAAATGGTGAGATTACCATGCACCCACCGAGCAGCAGAACCAGCTGCACCGATTTTCTAGTGAGTGACCCATGGCACAGGGACATCTGGAGTGACACAATGCATGGATAGGCCAGGAGAGAGAGAGCTTGAGGGGGAAACATCCATGCAGTTCTTGCCACACCCATGCATCTTTTAAATTTTTGACAAGATCTCACATTTTTGAGTCATAACATTTATGATGATGACTTCATAGGAGAGCAGCCTCCATCCTGGGGGTCTCTGACTCCCCCTGGCTTCCTTTCCATCCTGCTGGCAATCAGACAGCAGCATTTCCCACCTCAGCTGGCATCCTCTGTGCCCTTTGGAAATGCCCTTCCCATGCTCTGTGCTCTCCCTAGCCCAGCCTCTGCAACTGCCCCCACCAGCTACCTTTGCCCTGACTCTGGGCTTCTGCACATCCACCACTAAAATAAAAAAACAAAAAAAGAAATGCACGCTACAGGTGGAGCTCATCCCCCTGTCTTCTAGAACTGGGCAGTCCTACACAAGATTGTATCTTTATCATTGACATCTGCTTGTATGGCACCTTACTTTGATGAGCACATATCAGCTCTCAAGGCTGCTGTAACAAGGTTCAGGAGAAGTTAATTTCAGTACTTGTTGCTCTCTTTCACACAGAGACACACCCATATACACTCACATGTGCAAATACACACTTTCAGAGAGAGAGAGAGTTTTAATACTGAGAACTTATTTTAACTTCCAACTTATTTAAGACTTAAAGAGTTTAAGCCAGATTTATTTTGGGTGACAAGCCTTTCTTACATCTAAAGGATAAATATTTTCTCCTATTTTAACAACATCTCTTCCCTTTGATTTTCTCACACATGTTGTATTTAACTAATAGAGTACAAATACCAAAACAATGGAATATCCAGGATTAACTCAGCAAATGTCATTAGATTTTGTGCTGGCATAGTATAGAAATGGCACAAAAAACTTGGGATCCTTAAGGATCATTTCCAGTGATTCATTTTCAAAACCAAGGGATTTTTAATACTTGAAAAATTCAATATATTTCATAGAGTCATTACATTTTGTACAGTTCTGAAATAATGCCAATTTTGCAACTTAATTTGTTAAAATGATAATAAACGAGAAGGCTGTCACTGGACAGAGAAAAACTATCTCTTTTTTCTGTTATCTGTTTTGCTGTAAGGTTAATTCTTTATATTTTGTATTTAAATTAATTCGGATTTCTTTCATAATAGGGGGCTTACTATATTATGGAATTAGTAAAGAAATGGGAAAAAAGACAGGAAGAGAAGGAGGGGGAGAGGAGAGGGTAGGAAGAGATCAATTAAATAATTTTTTTGTCAAAAATCAGATATGCACATATTTTAGTTTGGAGAGCATATGCTGCTCTTGATGTGGATCCAAAACTGAGGCAGTGCATTGAACAAAATAAAACCAGCTCTGTAATTATTAGCAGAGACATATTCGTGAGGGCCATTTCCTGTAGAAAATGCCACTTTTATTTTCTTTCCTGTATCTTACTCAAATCCCCTTAGCAGAGAAGAGAAGGAAGAGACCAAGTAACATCTTGTGTTTAAGTAATAAGCCATGACCAGCATGGGATTTTTTGCCTATTATCTCATGCCTTGGAATGTTCTGGAGAGCCTGTGGCTGGCCAGACCCACTGGGGGTCTTTTCCCAGTGTATTGGCCACATCCACGAGTTTCAAGGAAAGCAGGAAAGCCAGCCAAATTTGCCAGCAGATGCAATCTATAATCACTTTTTGGCCCAGATGACAAAATAATTCAGACTCCATTGCCATATTGCACATAGACACTGGAACCTGCAGGACTGGGCAAAACACAAACAACAAAGAGGAATTAAAGCTTGCAGTGTTCTGCTTTAAAGCCATAGAAGAGATATGGGGGATATATCTGAAGAAAGGTGATGGATCAGTCTTGATTTGAGAATTGCTGACCTTCTCGCTTTTGGGGAGGTTTGTTTGCACCAGAGCTAAGGAGAGGTAGACACAACTAGTTTAGCAGAAAATCAAGAGAAAATTAACTACTTGGCCAAATATTTGTAGGATTGGGAAGAGGGAAAAGGGCAGGGGAAAAAGTCACTGATCACTAGAATAAGAATAAAGCTGTTTGATAAAGTAGGGACAGATATCAGCTCTTGATGACTAAAAGGTCTAATTATGTTTTTGGGATTACAAATCAGCTGTATGAACAGAGATGCATCAGGTTGCCCCTACACAGCTAGTAGAGGTTGAATTTTTGAGGAATACTTTCAGAGTAAATTTAAATGTTGCAAAAAGCAGACACATTCTCCCTAGCTATTATTTTATACTGATTGTTACAATTTGCTTCTCTTCTATTTCTCTTTAAGGTGGAAGCAAGAGGAATCAAGACTTCTCATTAAAAGCCAAGTGATCCTTCTTTGTTGTTTCATAGGGCACATAAAACATAAACCAGCTCTGCAAAAAGCTAACAGGAACACTAAGAAACTACAGTATCAGACACCTGCAGTAACTTATTTGACATTATCCCTCCTCATCACCCTGCAATTATCATGCATCTGTGATGCCTGCACTTACCAGATGCCACAGGAGGTGTTTGCATGCCATAATTGGGTCCCTCATCCTCCCAATAGTCTGAAAAATGCAGATAATTGCCAAGGAGGAGATGCAGGGATAGGTCTCCCATAAAACCTCCAGGTTCATGGTCCCAAGCTCCTCTCGGTGGGGTTAGGAGGAAGATGCAATCACCTCTTCAGGTTGGTCCACTTCATGCACCTTGGATCCAATGAGGAAAAAGATCTAAAGGTGCCCAGAAGAACCATGAACATTTATGTCTGTGTGCTGGTTTGATGCACAGGGCTCCCTGTGCTAATTCTGAGATTACATTTATGTCACTACAGGGGCACTCCTTCACTGATGACAGCCCTCCAAAGGAATCAAAATGAGAAACCCACCTTTTTGCTGCCTTCAAACCGCCCTAAAAATTTGGACACAGCTCTTAAAAAGGTAAAGATTTCAAAATTAACACTTTCTAAGCTGCTATTTAATGTTATTTACACTGTGGAAGAGCCCCACAGCCCCAGCAGACTCAGAGGGACATTGCATTAGTCATGATGCAAACACATACAAAGACATGACCCCTGCCCCAGAGAACTTTTTATCAGTCCCTAATTAACCTCTTCACGATCCTTGAAGCCAGATCAATGGGTCCCCATCCTGACTTTCAATTCATTCAGCTGGGGAAGAAGGAGGATCTATAGGAAAATTATTTTAAGAAACATGACTTCTAAATTACCTCCTATGTGGGACAGCCCTCTAACAAACAATACTGAGTCTGCCAAATCACTCCTAAATAACCAGCCCTCCTTGTACAGCCTCTGCTGCCTGAAAGGGCTTAATTTGTTTTTACTATTATGAAACTATTATGAAAAAAAATTCTTTACTACTATGAATAGTCAAGAATTCAGTATCACATGAAAGGAAAGCTTCTAGAAAACTTAAATATGCTTCACTGGGCTTGATAAATGTCTGGCTGTTGCATTGCTATAAGATATACTAATATACTATAAATAAAACTTTACTGTGATTGAGTCCTTTGCATGGGATTGAACAGAAATATTCTCCACCCAGAGGAAAACGGTCACACACCAGCTAAAAAATTTGGGATTATCCAAAGGTCCATTTCAACTCTTAGCAAACCTTAGGCACATCTGACCACTAAGATTCCCAGCTCATGTCTGTACAAACAGCGTATCTAAATCCAGATTGAATGGTTGGAACCCCTCTCTGGCACTGTCACCCATAACACCTTACTCCACTCCCTGTTATAATGTAAGGATTGCTTTTGTTTGAGGAAAGGAGGCAAGAAAGCACTCCTGACGAGCACTCTCAGCCGTTCCGCGGGAGGACGGAGCTGGCTGCCTGCGCTGCTGGATGAGTACTTTGGAAGCTTAGCACAGGAGAAATAGGATGACATTAAGGGCAGTGACTGGGTACGTACAAGAGCAGGTATGAAAAGAGAGAGGTGGTGTAATTAATTGAAGTAGTGGTGCCCAATGGATTTTAGATAATAGATGTCATTAAGGGTGATTCAGAAGATTGAATTGTACAACACAAATCAGTGTGGAAGCTGTGGAACAAACCAAGTAGAGAGCAGCATCACTTCGCTTCTTACAGTAGAGAAGTGTTGGTGTGCTTTGTGCACTGCCATCTCTAAAAGGGACTGAGCTAACAAGAGAGATGATTAGTTTTCTCAGGGCAGAGGTTAAGGATGTTAGCGAGAGGGTTGATATGTTATAGTCAAGAGAACTGGGAATGAATCCTGTATTTGTGCATGTGGAAATTAAATGATAACAGAAAGGCAGTGAGAGATGTTTCAAAAGAGGTTGCAACCTGAAAAGAGAGAAAACTACATTTTTGGTACTGTGCTAGTTCTTCATATAAATTCCTAAGTAAATCTTGGCAAACTTGCCCATGCAAATGACTTTTTGGCTGGCAGCATTTGCAAATGCCAGATTAAAACAGTGAATTTACCTGGCTACAGCTTTGACTTAGAGGAGAATGTTGGCAGAGAAAGCTGGGGGACACAGGGACAGACAGCACATTACACGATTTTGAGGCCAGTCACATTTTATAGAGCACCTTTGTCCTGCAGGCTAAATAAAATGGGTTACAAGTAGTGTGTCAGGCATCGGCAGGGAAGCCAGTGGCAGCCCACAACAGTGATCATGTGCTCAGCAACGTGTGTTATATCATGGACATCAACATAATTTATAAGAGCAAGGTAATTGTTGGCTAGAAAGCTGCAATAATTGCTTCCTTTTCTGAGAAGGTTTTATTGTCTCCAGCATCTGTTGTCTGAGGCTGGGGCCAAGGCTTCCACTTGCCTCTCTTACGTCTTGCCTCTGCAATGCCTGAGCACAGCCACCGAGGTTATTGGGCCTCTGGAGGTGATGGAGCAGGTACAGCTGCTGAAAACCTCCCACTGCATTACGTATGCTGATCTCCCACTGACGTGTCCCTTCAAAGCATGCCTTTAGCACCAAATGTGGCCACCAGCTGTGCAGCTGCAGCCCAGGACCAGAGCAGCACTTCCTGGAGCTACACAGCAACGCTCAGAACAGAGCGAGGAGCACGGCAGAGAAGATTCCGTGTTGTCTCAGGCATAAGACACGACTCAAACATATCTGAAAGAATCTATAGGCTGCCCTATCATAAGCAGTTCAATGATTCAGAGAGATTTTAAGCATTTTGGATTAGCTGACGAGGCAGCTTGGTAATCTCAGTCACTCCCTAGCTCTTCTCTCATTTTCAACATGAAAAGCCACCAAGACAAAACTACAGGTTGTTCATTTGCTTCTCTTTGCCAGCAAAGTAAGACTGTGAGGAAGAGATGTCACTGTCCTCTGCTGCAACTCCATGTATAGGAAATGTGTACAAAATATGTTAACTCACAGAGCAGCAAAGAAAGAAAAAAGTCTGAATTGAGAATTTAACCCTAGAGACAAGAATATTTTGTTTAACAAATAATGGAAAAATAGGAAAAGGTAGCACAGATGGAAAATGCAATACTGAAACTACAGAGAGATATAACATGGTGCAAAAGCAGACGAAAAGGGAAGACATTAGAGAGTAATAAGAGCTTTAAATCTTGCTTTGATCTTTAACACAGACTAAAGATGCTGTGGAGCAAAATAAAAGGGTTCTAGATGGGGGAAAAAAGGTCAAGAATAGCTTTTAAGGATAATGTCATACCATGATGCAAATCTAAAGGAGAACATGAACACTGGAGCTGGAAACACTCAGAGTCTAATTCTGCATTTGGATCCACACTTTCCATGTGTTTTAAGACGTTCAACAGCTGAAATTTGGGTTCAGCATGATGTTATAGTTGTGATCTAGTACTGTAGTTTTGATCTAGGAAAGCCAAACCTGATACTTTATGGAAGCATTTTAATGCTCAATAATTAAAAATCAAATTAAAAGGAAACAGTTATTTAGAGCAACTTTAAGAATTGAGAAGTACATGGAAGAATAAAGGTGCTGTAAATTCCAAAGAGGGGAAAAAACAGCTAAGATTCTTCTTGATGTTTACTTCTATTTTTTCAACCAAATCCCTTCAGTTTTCTTAAATACTTCTCATTATAAGCTAAGGAGATGTAGCTAGGATTC
>NC_031780.1:14299846-14367346 GCF_001522545.3 Parus major | reverse complement strand
GCATGACTGACACAGGCAAGGCAGGTAATTGCTCAAGGTCTCATTGACCTTGACAGTATTGTGCAGTAACCATTTCGTGGGGATAACCTGTGCCTGGACGGGCATTTTTGTACCACACACGTGTACACACACATCTGTTTGCTGCCTCTGGTGCCATGAAACCCTCTGTTGGAGGGATGCAGGCAAGTCTAACAACAATAACATGCTTCCTTTTCCTTCCTACTTTAAACTGTTGGCACATTTTGCAGTTTCTGTCTGTGCTTCAGTGTAAATGATGTGTTTCCCATTTAGCAGCGTAATGTAAGCAGCGATTCTGCAGCACAGCCTCCCACCTGTGCTGTTGAGGCAGCCATGCAGGGCTGCTGTAGTGATCATAAGTAAGACTTTCACACTTGGGTATACTTGCAAATGTTATAAACTATTCCATGATACTATGATTACTGAAAATCCTTAAAAAACTTGGTGTGACAGACTCACAAGATAACTCTTGTCAGGTTTGGAGCTAAGAAGAACATGAGTATGGTTACTATATTGGCAGTTTTATGAAATTCTGGATTGTGGTGTTAGAAGAGGAATTCAGAGTCAGCCAACACTACTCAGGAGTGTTTCCCTAAGGAGGAAAGTTTTCTTCCTATAAAATTTCATATATTCATGCACATTTACACACAGATATTATGTACACAGACATGCACCATTTATACCAGTCAATCTCCATCACACTAACCTTTTCATGGGAAGACCTGCAGACAGACTTCCAGAAAAACAGAAATTCATCAGGATCTGGATGTTATTTTACCTACCCAGTAAATGTAGCCATCAGCAGAGAAGAGGAAACCTAAAGCGGCTTGGAACATCCAGAGATTCACCAAGAGGACAAAAAAGCTGGAGGGAGTCAAATTTTCCAAGACTTATTTTACCATCAATACTTTGAGGGGAGTTAAGGATACAGGAAAAGAAAAATATCCCAAAGTGATTATTCAGCCAAGAGGACTCATGCTCCTAATTGCTCGTGTGCCTTTGAAAGTTCCCTACAGCTCTTTGCATTCAATTTTCTCTTATTTTGAAGATCAAAACAATGATGCAAAGTGCCCCTATTTAACTTAAGTGCTCTGACAAGGCACACAGACTATTCTTCAGCATTTGTGCTGTACGTAGCCATCAGAAAATCACAGGTTTATTATGCATACAGAGTTCTCGCTTGATTGGAAAGCATTTTCCATATTTTGCAGGGCACCCCAGCTCGGCAGCCAAGAGCACAGCTCCTCCATGGCAGACACGGAGCCCTGGCAGAGTCCCTGGCTGGCTGCACACTCCCAGCCCCGTCCCACAGCCTCATCCCTCTCCTGAAGCCTGGAGCAGGTGGAAGGACTCTGGAAGGACCGTGCTCTTGGCCTTTTCCTGCCCAATTGCACAAGGTTAATGAGACCTGCAGAGGAATCGCTGCTGGAGACGGGGCAACACGAGCCTTGCAGAGCATCACATCTGGAGTCCAGAGGCGCGTGCCTCCCCCATTTGCATTTGCTTCCCACTCCCTCATATGGAGCAGGATCAGCGATTCTCCTTTGCAAAGAGCTCCAACAAGGACTGTGGAAGAGGAATAAAGGGGAAAGGAGATTTGAAAATGAAGTCTAGTTATTTTTTAATCTCATACCTGAAATTTATAGCATCATTCTCCCCTCTGAATAAACAACTATTCTGTCCCCTCCAATTACAACACACAAAGCTGACTGCTACATGCAATGTCAAATTTACACTGGTGCCTTTTATCAGGATTTCCTTTCATATTGCTCTCTAAGCAATGACTTTGTAAGGAGATTAACTGCATTATATGCCACACATTAAACAAACCCACATGTATACAACACAGCTTTTAAGAGATTTCTCTTTTCCCTGGGATAGCCCCTCCTATCTTAGAAGGTCTTGGTTTTCCTTGGTTTTTAGCACCCTATCCCTCAAGCACTGGTCCACAACCACCACTGTCAGAGTGGAATTAAAAATATATCCAGTATCCATCAACAGTTCCAATAAATCAGGTGGAGATAGCTTTATTATTCTTATTTCATGGGGAAATTGTTGATCAGCTCTGCTTGTTATCCAAGATAAAGCAACAGGAAAAAAAGCAGAGACAATTAATAAGAAATATTATAATATTAGATATTATTATTCTATATGATATAGATTATATAATATAGTTTAATATGTAGTATTGATAGTATATTAATAATATATATTATAGAATATATATATTCTATATAAATATAGTATATAGGATATTCTAATATTCTAATATTGAATATTAGAATAATAAAAGAAGGAATGAAGGCATACATTTTCCTACAAAGGCATCTTTTAAAGGGAATTCCTTTTAAGTGTTCTTTTAGATTTTTCCTTAATATTTGTTCTTTTTCTAAAAGCTATTCTCTCACTAATTTCTGCAGTTTACAAAACCCAAACTAAATAAAACCTGAGAAAAACAAACAACAATCTTCCCAAGTGCCATGCAACCCACAGCAACATAAATGACAATTTTTTATTCATTCAGTGACGTAAATTGTGGTCATCATAGACCACATCAATAGGTCATCAATACTCATGTAGTTGGAACATGGATGGACCTTCCTTCTCACAGACTTACCTGGTACCAGGCAGTGACACCCAACAAGAAAACCTGGGTGGGTGAAGAGCCACTTCTTCTCCCTCTGGTTCCAAGCTTCTTTCTTTGCTTTCCAAGGACTCAGCTGGTTCTTCCCATCATGGATTGTTCCATGTCATGTTTCCTGCTGACACTCACACAGTGCTGTCACCTCCCCAGACCAGCAGATCAGGGATGCTGGAGGGGCTGTCTCCCCCTGCCACTCCCTCCTGCCTTCCCTTGCCTCCTCACAAGACTGTGGAATGTTTATTGTCCCAGCTCCTTTTGTTATTTATCACATCTCTTCCGTCATCTCTAATGCTTTTCTTGATTTCTATTGCTCTTTGCCACATTCTTTTCCTTGATTTTCTCCCTGTCCCAACAGCCCTGGCATACCTGAAAGTTTCAGGTTTTTAATTCTCCACCTATCAAAGCTATTAAAACAAAACACTGCAGAATGACCAAACTTGACATACTGGTCTAAGAAAAAGACTTTTTTTTTTTAAATTACTATTATTATTACCAATACTGAGAATTATTACTGAATCAGTTAATGGAAAACAGATCAAATAAGCTTCTCTTTTGGTAGGGGATGAAATAATTAAAATGCATGATGTAATTGTCCATTCTTTTACTGTGAAAATAAGAAACCTACATTCAACAATTCCATGTTCAGCTGTTTTTCCAGCTGGAAAGACGGAAAATAAATTAGAATATCCATTCATTCTCTGAAGAGGAAGCAACCAGTCTTTACACAACACAAATTAATTTATCTAGAACTAATATTTTATATTTAACACAGAAGCTGATCCAAGATCTTGGCTTCATCCAGATGAAAGGCAGGCTGCTTGTATATTGGTGAGGCAATCCTACTTAACTAAAACTAGAATTGTGTACATGGAAACTACTTCTGTAGGAGAAAAATTAAGGAAAATAAAAAACTGAAAAGTCTGAAAGCAGCCTGCTCCTCTTCAAATGGACATTTTCCATGTACCAAAATGATGAAAAGGCATCATACATGCATCCTAAGAAGTTATCAAGGTGAGGCTGTACAATGTATAACCAGAAATATCAAGTTTCCTCCCCCTACTGTACCCCTCTGGGCTTTAGGCACACAACTGATGGAACATTCACCTCTGGCAAGAGACCAATAAAACAAAAATGTCCCTAAGAAACTAGAGTAACACACATACATACTCACATCTGTAGTTAGATTGATTTGCCTTCCAACAGAACTATCTTACAATCTCTACGACCCACAGACTCCCAGAAACAAAATGATGCTCACTCCTCACAAAACAGTATTTCAGAGTGTTCCATTTGCCCTCTCAGAGGGGCAGGACTGGGATGCTCAGCCAGGGTGGGAGCAGAGATCACATATGTCCAGCAAGAAGGAGGAGCCCAGCCAACCCCCTCATTATTCAAACACCCATGTGATGCTGGGGACACCAGGAGCGAGGACTCCCCTTGGCCAGGACCAGCTGCAGAGGCAGTGATGGAGTTCCTGTGAGCTCCTGCTTGCCCTTTCCAGCCCCAGGGTGGGATTCTGCCTCTTCCTCAGCAGCCTCATGCACAGAGCAAGCATCACTGCAGGTGACTTCACCTTGTGGCTTTGCTTCCCTCACACACACTCAGGTGTGCCTGCACACATGCTGACACAGGGACACACACTTCTGATCCTTTCAGCTGCTGCAACACTGCATCCATGGCAAATATATTGATCCTGCTGCAGTAAATCATCATTTTACAATGGATACATACATATATTATTACTGTAATACTGATGTACTGAACCATTAGTATAAAAAAGCAAGCAGGTGATAAAAATGATGCAAAGACTCCCATAAAGTAAGAAACAAAACCCAAACTACTGTAGCAAACATTAGCACTGAGATAAGTAAATTAGCAATTATTCTGGAGATAAATTAGTGGGTAGATAGGAGTAGGTAAAGTATTTGTGTCTGCTTGTATCTTTTCCAGTTGGGAGCTGTGAGCTGCGTCTTCCAGAATCTATGTAGCGTCAATGCAATAATATGGATGGATATTTAAGACTAGGCTATGACCATGACTCTGAGGCAATTGCCTTCCATAGAAGTCAGCACACCAGCAAATTTCATCCTTATTAACTTTGCTGCTTTTATACATCGCACTAATTAAAAACCCTACCATAAAAGTTGCTCTCAGACACTTTGCATAGAGTAAATATGCTGTGGGAATCCAGTGTAACTGCAAATTTGCCTCTAAGTAGAAAACAGTCAGTGACCCTGAAGAGATCAATTTTTAGGCAGCAATACAAGGTATCCATGAATAGAAATATTAACTCTTCTCAGCATATTTCAAGACATCCAGTGAAACCAAATCTTCAGAGAAAACGCACATTCAGAACAGCTTTGGAATCCAGACCTAATATATGGAGAAACTTTCAAAGCAGGTCATTTATTTGACATAATTGTGCTAACATCCCTTTAAGCTGTGCAAACCAGAAAGATCATTTCAAAATATTAACTTATTTCTTGCTATCAACAACAATGCAATTAATTCCCCTCAATAAAGATTGTTTTTGCAAAAGAGCAATAAGGTGCCTCTGCAGGGGGCATCATTATCATTAAATAATCACACCCCAGGAGACGCGAGGCACTGCGCTGCACCATGTACATTTTAGCACTCCCGAGTATGATTAGTTTGAGTTAACCACACCCCACAACAGCTAATTGGGAAAAGACTATAAACTGAGGAGGTTTCTGGATTTCTTTTATTTTTGGAACTTCCAGGGAACCCAGGAAGTTTTTCACCAGTCCCATGGGAAAGGTGGCCAGGTGTGAGCCAGTAAGGCACTGTCTTGCTATGGCTGTGGAGCCCACAGTGCCAGCCTGCCATGGTAATGCACATCAGTATCTGCAGCCTCAAAAAATTACCTGAGCCAACCCCCATGTGTCACAAGGGGCTAGCTTAGGACTTTGGGATGGTGTGTTTTCATATGAAAACCAAACCAGGCCCAGCTGTTCTGTACAGACGGAATCATGGAATCATTAAAGTCAGAAAATACCTCCAAAGTCATCAAGTCCAACCTTCAACTTCATACCATATCAGGAAATGCCACATCTACCCATTCTTTGAACACTTCCAGGGATGCTGATTCCACCACTACCTATATATATATGCAGGAAAACAGACACATACTATTTTAATAGAGTGGCTGTTTCTTATCTGCTGGATGTTTTATGTAATTTTGGACAGTCTGCTCTGATATATGGCAAACCTTTGGAAATAGATAGAATTTTTTTAAAATACATATTTCCAGAACATAGATAATTGCTTTGCATGGTGCTGGATTCCTGAGGACTCGGTGGGGTTTTTCCCTCTGTTTAAACCAGTGGTCTTTACCCCAGAATGCACCCTGTCAATTAGGTACCCCTGCTATGGATGGAAGATATGATAATTGTACTCTAGATTTGTCAATTTTCCCCTGCTGAAAAGAACACATTAAGAAAACTGTGGAAAAATTATCCCACAATTTGGTTGGGAATAAAGAAAAAACCACCTCCTCATTTTGGAGATGAAATTCAAGCCTGCTTTGTCAGCCTCAGGCATGACTTTGAAGGCAACTGCATGGGCACAGGATTGGCACTGTGTATCCAGAGCAAGGGTAAAGCTCAATGTCAATAATCCCAGAGTGAGCCCAGCCTCACTGCTGGAGTCCTGGCAGCCCTTTTCTGGGGTACTGCAGGCCCCTCACCAGTTTCTGAAGATGTAAGGGAAGCAGGAATGCAGGAGAATGGTTAATTCCTCAAGGAAACACCATTTGGTGGGGCCACCATAGAGATTCCCCCACAGGGGTGGAGGGCACACACCCAGGACAAGGCCACATGGCCAGGGACAAGGAAGGTTCCAGAGCCACCTGAAGACCGTGAGAAACCATGGCCACAGAAAGTGCTTACCACACACAAACCATCTGGGGGTAGGCTATGACCCCTAGACCTGTGTAGAGGAGATTAGTGAGCAGCATTTATTGCTTGTACACCTAGCTTGGGCTATCCCTATATTCAGTGCTGTTACCCATTTCTTGTCAGAAATTGAAAAAGACTGAATATTTTCTGCAAGATCTTTGGGCTGGATGCACCAATTCTTACCAAAGAGCCCTCCTCCCTCCTCAGGAGCCAAGAATTTTGCTGGAGTGGGAGTGTCATTAAAGCTGAATTAGCAAAGCTTCTTCCATTTATAGGTCAGACCAAGTTGAATAATGGCTGTTCAAGAGAATAAAACAAAAATGAGAAAGGAATTAGAGATACAGTAATTCAAATGAAACAAAAAATACCATATGCATGAGCGAGCAATATACTTATTGTTAACACAGGTTATTTTATAATCAATATTTAAAGTATTTTATCAGGAGTGTAACTGATACTTCATGACTATGTATGTGCAGCCAGTAAGGTATAGATTTATAAATATGAGGGTTATCATAGCTTCAGTGTAGCAAGGCACAGTCGTTTGAAAATTGAAATTCTCAGATTTTATCAGTTATCTCTTTCCACAGGATAATGTAACTTTACAATTACTTAGCTCATAAAGAACTAATTTCATTCAGCTTCCAATAAATACTTTCAAAATAGGAGTCTATGGCAAGATTTCTTGAGTGGTCGAATCATGAACAATAATGGTCATACAGACTTTGAAGGAAAGTCTTGATAATGAGATTAATACCTGCAGGCTCCCCTCACAAAGATTTAGTTTTATAAGCAATTAATAATAACCTCCTTTTTCTATTTTTTTGTATTACAAAGAAAATAAGTTATTGATTTCAACTGCAAAAATAACTATTTGCATAACATTGTTGATTGTATGTTCTACTAGCACAATCAGGATTAATTGAAGCAAAATATTTTATTATTTTTAAATGGGTAAAGATTTTATATATATTAGCATTTGAATCTGATTAGAACAGTCTGTTTACCAGCACTATTAGGAGCACAGCTCATATTACCATATTCAATCCACACAATGGAATAAAGCCTTCCTGTTGACACTTCTGTACAGACTCGTGGGCAGACCTTTAAAGGCATTCCTAAATTTCAAGCATGATGAGTACTAGCAGCTACTGCTCAGCTTTTCTTACATTCTGGATATGATGTTCTTGATGAAATATTGTGAGTGAAACAGCAGACAGTCCATGATCTATGGTAATTTTGGCACTGATTTCCATTTTATCCACCTGATAAACCTCATCTTTACCCCCATGTTTGCACGTGGGAGGAAGCTCACCCAGCAGAAGGGCAGCCAGAGCATCTCAGTGCAGTCTATGTAAATCACTGATGGAGGAAGATTCCCTGTCTTCAGGTGCTGCTTCTGCTCTGGGGAGGGGTGTTGGGTGCCACAGGTTTGAAAAACTGGATATGCCCTTGACCTGCAACAGGGCAAGAACACTGTGATGAAATAATGTAATTCCCACTGTGCTTCAACCTTTTCAGATGGGCATATTCCTAAACAGATCACATTTGTTATGAAACCACATCTAAACTTGATTTTCTATTTAAATTGCATGCATGGTTACCTTAAATTAACTATTTTGTGAGAGCAGCTTTTCTGTGAGTACAACAGTTTCAAATGTAAAACTGAGGCAACCCAGTGATACCAGTTTTAAGCTGATGAAGTAGTCATGCAATATACTGGCTCATTTAAAAATTTATATTCATACTCAGGTTCTCAGTCTGAGTAAACACCAAATTCTTCCTGGTTCCCAGACTGAGAGACTTTTATTCTGTAGCTTATTTTTAAAATTAATTAATTACGAACCAAATGACTGACATCACACCGAGCAGGAGCTTTGGTAACATCTTTTCTCATCTGATGTTTCCCTGCAGCCACCAGCAGCCAGACAACACGTGTGCTTTGCTGGGCCAGGTTTCTGCAAGAAGGAAAAGGCATCCTCTGCTTGAAACAGCAGCACTGGATTGCTGGAGCTGGGAAAAAAAGGGGAGTTCATTAGAAATGGATCCCTTCATGTACATGGTAAGAATTCACCTTATGGTCCCCAGTTCAGTCACCATCAGAAGATCAGAGCTGGTTTTTTGTTTAGCTGGGTTATGCACAAGTTTTGGACTGTCACCAGTTCAGGAGAGGGATCTCATCTGATCTATTTTCTCACGTTTGCTTTTCCTGAACAACTCCCAGCTGAGACAGATGCAACCAGAGACTTAACCAGAGAATTTTCAAATTATCCCATAGCAAATAACATAAAAATTTTTAAAAAAGAGTAGAAAAGAGAACATTGGAAGTGTGGAGAAAGGGGGCAAGAGGGAGTGTCAAGATTCCTTGACATTAGGTTTTAAAGATGAGTACTATTTAGGACTATTTTTTTTGCCCCAGTATTTGACTAGCTCCACTTACTAGTAGGAAAAAGAATTTTAAACTCAAACAAGTATAGCAGGTTCTTGAATTTTTATAGCTGGTTTGAATTTTTTTAATCTCTAGTCTGGCTAGTCATCCAGCATGAATAGAAACAAAATAAAATTACATGAGACCAGTCCACAGGCAGATTAACAGGCACGGAAAACACAGGGAGAAAAATGCAGCAAGAAATTAAAGGAAAATTCTAAATATCTAATAAATCTGAGAACTTCATAAACATTTTACACAGAAGAAAGAAACAAAATATGGCAACTAAATTATGCATTCAGAATCGTATGCTTAACTGGGATACTTCGCACTTGGATTTTGGTGAATGCCGCTTTTAATTCCATTGCAGATGTTCGTATTCATAACACGACTATGCCCAAATTTAGCCAATATCAAACTGCTTTTATATGTATACTACAAATATCAAATGCCTGCAAAAGAGGCAAGAATTAAAAAGTAGAGAATATAAACTGGACTGTGAAAGAGGAAAAGGAGAATAGATGAAAATCATTTTGAGAAACATCAGTCCTTGGAAAAATCACTATTAGCAAATTATCAGTTGCTTCTTCAAATAATAAGACTTTTAATCAATATGCAAAAAAATAATCAATTCCATCTCTCATTTTTTTATCCTTCTTTCTTTTGCTCTCATATTTTATGTACAGTAACTCACATTTCTCAGCCCACTGTGCAGCTATGAACTGAAAGCAAATATTCAGACAGTAAATGAAGCTGCAGTTTGTATTTATAATGCTCCTATAACTATGTATATATATATTATACAATCTCAATCTCTGTTAAAAAAAGAAGCAGTTCAATAGAAAGAGATCATTTTATTAAAAAATCATGAATGCAACTGCACTCATTCAACCTTAGAAATGTTTTGATGGCTTTTCAGCGCTGCAATATATTTAGATGGGAATATGTCATTAATATAAACAGCAGAATAGAAACTATTAAACTAACACAATTTAAAACTGAGCAAACCTGAGTATTTGATTAAAGTTTTTGTGCATTCTATACACTTGAACAGGTAACATAGAAGCATAATATTTTTGTTGATTTTTAATTTGTTAGAAGTATTACAATTGAAAAGCTAAATTTTCCAGTAGTTTGTATTTAGAAATTAGAAATCTGGTCCTGTAGGAACTTCTTTAGTCTTATTTTCCAGGCTATACTCTGAATTTCAAGCGAAGTTTAAGACAGAAAGCAGCAATGATGCACATTATAGGAACCATCTTCTTTGTTACAAAGGAACAATAAATGTGCTGAGTTTGAGTCAGTGTTCATTTGGTAACTTTAGGTGATAGGGATAAAATCCAATTCCATATATACTTAATGCATAAAGAATATTTTCGAAGATTTGCAAATAAAACCCTATGGTTAGAAAGGTCATCCATTACTATGTAGCCAAGCCTTTAATGGATGTGTTTATTTTTCTAGACTGAATAATTAGCTGAGCTTTTTTTCCCCCAGAATAACATTGCATTGCATAAATGCAGAGAACTGCTTACTAAAAACAATTTAAATTACACCTCACACGCAGTATGTGCAACAACTGTGCTCCTCTCTCTAGGATATTAGGGGTAAATTTTTAAAGCAGTGCACAGAACATAATCTTGTTATTTCCTAACTGGATTTGTGTGCTTAAGACTCACACACTGCTTTGAAAAATTACCCCTTCAGAAGATTGACCTGGGCAAGGAACTGGAGTTTTAAACCTGGATTGAAGCAGAAGTTGTAACCCAGCTTGGCAGCAAAGGCTGGCTTAGCAAAACGACTTGCTGTAGTCATACTACCATTTGAATGGCCAAATTAAAGAAACTAATTCTTATTCTAATCACATCCAGTGGAATTCTGATATGCTGACACCCAAAATTATGGCTCTGTCATTAGAAAGAGAATGAGTGGGAATGTTTTGAAATTTTTTCTGTAAATTATGAAATAGACAGGGGCCCAAATGACAAGATATGACACTTTTGTTTTTTGATTATACAGTTAAAAGTTTTTAGTACTCAGCTTCATTTCAAGGGTGAATCACATCAGAGTGGATCTAATCCAAATGAAATACCTTTAAGATCCTTACTTCTTCAACTATTAGAGATCTATCATGTCTCCTGCATGAAGCCTCATTTTCGTGTTAGAACAGATGGGCAAAATTGTCATTAACAGAAACTGACAACTCTAAAACTGAAATATAGATTTAGAAAGAAATCTAATGAATTGAATCAATGTTATTGCAATGAAAGCCAAAGAAATTAATAGTGATTTGTAAAGTTACCCTCTATTTTAACCTCAGTATATTTTAGTCAGTGTGATTTTACATTCACAATACCTTTTCAGACTCATTGTTAATGTCTTACTGTGTAATACACTCTTGTCTTAATATATCATCCACTCTTAGGAGAGTAGGACTCTGGGCTCCATTCAACCAGACCAGCCTGCAAGATGCTGAGAAACATGACAAATCCAAATTTAGTTGCATTTCCCCCTGGCCTGCAGCACAGAGGCAGTGACACTCGAGTTTCATGCACTTGTAGAGCAGACCCCTATGTTTACACGTTTCTAATCAAAATTACTTACAAGGATGCTCAAAACTCACTTCAAATAAACACTCAGGTTTTTTAAAGGCTTGTTTAATGTATATATGTTATTTATTTTCAGCCCTTTAGCTCCAAAATAAAATACTTTCCATCTAATATGACTTGCTAGATATGTGGGGGTGTTTTGTTTTTTTTTTCATTTGCATAGTAATACAACAATTAATTTTTTTGGTATAGCACATATAAAGCCCTGAGCGAGGACAAGCACCTTCATTGTCCAAGGACACTGTTGTGAAACGTGGAAGCTAGTAGGCAATATATCAGATGGTTATAAATTAATTATCAGAGTCAAAAGACTCATCCCAAATTGCAATGGGAGCAGAAGCAACACTCCCAAAAGCCCTCCCAGACGAAACAGCTGCAAACTCTGCTAGTCAGAACTGCTCTCACCCTGCCCCTGCTCACAAAGCTGCACAAATCTTGGTTTAGACAACTTTCTACAAGATAACTGTTTTCCATTTCGCCTTTTTTCTTTCTCAGACAGAAGGGTTTATTTTGGTAATCTGCAACGAAAGAAAAAGCAAAGTTCCTCTGCTTTTGGATGTACAGGTAGGCAGCTGCATGGAGTATCCTTTCCTGGAGTCTGCCTCCCTTAAAATTCTGAGTAATGTAGTCATCCTGCTTGAACAAGGAGGTTGGACTAGAAGACCTGCAGACATCTCTGCCAACCTTACCCATTCTGTGATTTAATAACACCAGTGTTTAATCATATTGTGAGGCAAGGCTAGAAGTAAAAAAAGCAAACTGTATAGCTGAAATACTAGAAATGGTGCTAAAAGCTCACAGCCATCAGCCTGGTGGAGAATTCAGCAAAAGAAATGAGGCTTGTGTCACTGGTGATACTAAACTTGATTTAAGAAAAAAACAAAACAAAAAGGGTATGTGTGCTTGATTTCTTTTTCAGTAACAGGAAGGTTTCAGAAGGGGAAGAAATACAAAATTTGAGCTGAATCCTTTAAATCCAAAGACCTTCTATTTTCAGCTGCATTTCAAACCACAATGTCATAAAACTGTAGCTTTGCATGTCATGTTTCAGCAAGTGCTGTTTATAATGTCATACAAGACCAATAACGTATTTGATTGTAAAAAGTATTTATTCAATTGTCTATTTTGCCAAATAAATTCTTGACTCAATATTTTCTACTAACAGGTTTATATCACTCCCCAGTCCTTACTTTCTTAGCATCTCTTGACTGCCCTGTTTTTATAAACCCAGCAGTTTTCTGGCACCCTCCTTTCACGTGGGTAGAGGCAAGGAGAAGTCCAAAGGGGTGTGCAGATGGCAGCACACTGGTCAGCATGGAGATGACAACATCCAGGGTGAGAACCCTCCTCCCCTCACCTGGCTGTGATCATTGAGTCACCAACAGGCAGAATATTTCATCTTAGTCCCTAGGGAGATCCTTAAAGAATCTCAAAAGGTATTCATGATTTTGGGTCTGGAATTTGCTTACAGACATAGGCTTAGGACTTTGTCAAACACGACTGAGGAGTCATCAGCTGACTGACAGCTCACTCACCATACACGCATGCAAAGCAGCAAACAAACATCAACTGCTTTGAAAAATAAGGTCTGTGGAAGAGAAAGAATCAGAAAATTATTTCGGAAGCTCAGAGACTTAATAATGAAGGCAGTGTTCAAAAGATACTTAAAGAGCATTACAGACAGAGTAAGGGTTTAAAGCGCTATTTTTAGTAATGTTCAATAAAACATGCATCTGCTATATGTTTTTGATTTCATGAGGAAGCTTTTTCTTCGTGACACTACAGCAGGCTTGTCAAACTTCAGTCTAGTACAAATCATTTGATTGAAAAGTGCGACAGAGACGCAAACAACAGGATGCCACCTCCAGAAACCTCTTTTTTTGTTTCCAAAAATTTCCATTTGGATTCAGAGGCTGAGGATCAAGCCAAATAAAAATACAGTGTGCCACTGAAATGAAGATGTTTTATTGAGAGCAATCTCGTGCCAGCAATATCAGTTATTCTCCCCACATGCAGCAAACTCGCCCATACATTTTTTAAATGCAACCAACCTTATTTTATTAAGCAGATCAATCTAGAATGGAAAGCGTGATTTTAATTGCAGTTTTGGGTGTAACAATGAGAAGATTTGGCTGGGAATTCTCCATGCACTTTTTTGGGGGGCTGACCCCTCCAGACCCCGCGGTGCTCGCTGAGTTTCCCGGTGCTGGCG
Source organism: Parus major (assembly GCF_001522545.3). Classification (NCBI taxonomy): domain Eukaryota; kingdom Metazoa; phylum Chordata; class Aves; order Passeriformes; family Paridae; genus Parus; species Parus major. The sequence goes on along the minus strand of NC_031780.1, from coordinate 14,353,518 downwards.
GAGCACCGCAGTCAGGTTTTATTCAGCACAGCCTTCACCTTGCCTGGCTCACCCATGAATGTGCTCCCCTATTGACACATCACACCCTGGCTGTCCTCACGTCCCTGCTGCCCAGCCTGCCCCGAGACAGCCAGGGACACCCCGAGAGCCCCAGAGCGGGAAGGGAGAGCCAGGCAGGGCCACTGGAGCTCTGCAGCCGTGTGCCACAGCCCCTGGCTCCCCCAGAATGGATGTGAGGCAGTGATCTATTTTACTCTCTATGATTAGTGCCAGACTAACTGTTCAAAGGGAAGCCAGCGCTACTTCACTAATTTAGTCACATACAATATTAGGTCTTTGAAATATGCCTTATGTACAGCCTGCATTACCTTCTACAGACAAATACAAAAACATGGTCAACATTTGCAGTAAAATTATCATAGAAATGCCATCTGAAACCTTATTTCCTTTTGCAATGTGCATTTCACAAATAACTTGTATTAAAATTATGTTTTACAGGGCAGAAATAGAAAACAAATACTCCTAGTAATTTAAACAGGCATTTGCATAACATGACTAAAAACATGTTAGAAAAAGAGTTCTGCAGCTGGAAGAGTGAGGTAAAAATACAGATACAGTGATTTTAACACTGAATGCCTTTTAGCTGCCATAATTAGTGAATTAAAGTGTACTTTCATCAAAACCATTCTAACTAAGATTACTATTATTGTTCTCACACACTGCTTCCTGCTTGTTAATAGCACAGTATTAGTAACAGGTAAATCACAGATTTCCAGAAAATCTCTTCACTGAAACATCACCCAAAAATATTACCTTGTTCAAGCCTCTGCCTTGCAAAAGCCACTTCCTCTCATGACAAATTGTTATTTACAAAGCCACACTCTTGCTCAAAGTGTTTTAATATTAATTATGCCTTTTGTTTAAAAACTGGATTACCCTGTGACCCTGGGGAGTTTACAGGAGCACACGGAGCAGAGTGATGCCAAACCCAGCAGCTCTGGGGAGCTGTGAGTGCTCTGGGTGGGTGCTGGCCAGATGCTGCTCGTGGTGACAGGGAGGAAGGTGTCACTCATGACTGAAGTGAAATTATAACTAGGGCAATGTTTCCTACAGGAATAAAAGAGGAAATTGAGGCAGATGCATGGGGGCTGCAAGGGCAATCAGGAGCAAGTCCCACTGGATGAGGGAAGCAAAGAGGCAATGGTCACTCCTGGGAGCTGAAATAAGATTATCATTGGACTTCAGACAGGCCACATCAGATCCCAGCTTAGGCAAGATTGGATTAGGTATTTTAAGCTTTCTGGCACAAAATTCTTCTATGGAGAACTACTCTGATGGTCTATAGGAACTTGTAGTTCTCATTTAAAAAAATTGTGCTATTCTCTACAACACAGAGATTCTTAAATATTTAAAAGCCTCCTCCATTGGTTGTTCATCAGATTGATTACGATGCATATTTCAGCAGTTTTTTTCTAAAAATGCTCATCAGAGGATCAAGAAACGAGGTGTTCTGTGTGCTCTACATTGATTCACACTATTTCATTTTAATTCCAAAATACTGAATTCAGAAAACTGCCAAGAAAACAAAGCAGGAAATGTTTGTGTTTTGCTGTATGTTGCATATGCTCTATGGTAACCAAGAACACAAAAGAAATAGATGATGTTGCATTTCTCAGCCTATCATTCACTAGCAAGCAAGCAGAGGAATAAAAACCAGAAGCACTGTAACTTCCCTCTGAGTACCTGCATATTTTTTCTTCTAACTTGGTAAAGAACAGAAATCTGCCAAGCTTCATATGTTACTTACCTTGTTTGAGCTGTCTCATTCAAATTAAATTTAAGTATAATTTCACCACCAAAAGAATAAAGCCATGCATATCTTATGAAAATTAGCATCAAAGTAGCCCAGTTTAAATACCTTTGTGAAAGCTGTGGGTTAAAGAGGGTGGTTTCTCTTTGTCTCTACCCTTGTGAGAAAAGTTCAGAACCAAACAATCTTGTTTAATTTGTACATTCAAGGATACAGATCAAATGTATCTTATCACCAGATAAATCTGACATTCGTATCACCTTTGAGGCACACTGGATTCCTGCTGTGTTACTTTCCGTCCTAAATTACCTTCACAAAACAAGGTAGCAACAGTTAAATGAGTTTATGAGTGGCATCTTGGTGAATTAGAGGCAAGAAATGTATTCTTGACACTGCACATTGCCAAATACAATGTCATCAAAACCAAGCATTACCCTTCAACCCAGAAGCTGGCTTTAAGATATAGAAAGCTGGGATGAAGCTCACTACAAAATTACAAAAGGGCTTTCTTATCCTTCCTTCCACCCAAAGTAAACCTTTATGCAGGAATCATCTTCTAGGGATTTTCCATCCCACCCCTCCATGTTTGAAAAGAGATATCATGGCACCACAGTGGCTCTAAATTTGTTTTTACTCTAACTGAAGAGCATGGAACAAAAGCAGGTTTATTTAATTCTATTAGTATTAAAGGTGGGTAGGCGATGGTGCCTTTCTTGTGTTATCAACAGTCTCAACACTAACCAAAAAACTCTTACTTTTGGGGCTACACTACAAAAACATTAAAGATGATTTCCCTTCACTGACACCACTGCACTTTTATCAATGATAAAAGCTACTCTGTGAAGAGCAACTTTTTTTTTTTACCAGTTTAGCCCATTAGCCAAAATGCTTAGAGGTGACAGTACTTTTAGTGGGCTCCAGCACAGGTGATTTGGTAATAAAGACTTTTCTAGCAAATAATGGTGACCATTGGTGTTAATGTGTACTACTCAAAAAAACATTTGGAAAGAGTCAATTTTCAGTCAAAAAATAATTTAAACTAAAAACCGATAGGTAAACATCCTAGGTAAGGCATTTTATTTTCTTGCCTCCCCAATGCATTTTAAGGACAGATAAAGGCTATTCTGCAGAAGAAATACTTCAGAAACAAAAAAAAACACGGCTTCAAAAGCAGCCCCAGGAAGATAAAATTAACTCTCCAGTGCTGTATGTCAGTTTTATGCCCCTCTTCTAAGCAGTTCAAATGAACTTGCACTCAAATGTTATTAGATATTGGTGCCATGGCATTTATATTTCCAAGTATGCAAGGGACACGTGCACAAGAGCAGAAGCACCAGGTCTAGAGGGCACCATTATATTCCTCTTTATTTCCTCAGTTACAGCAGGCTACAAATGCATGCTATTGATTGTTATTTGTCTCTTTGCAGACATTCAACCTTAGAATTTTTATCTTTCCTTTGTAATTTTCCTATTTTAATATTCTCTGTCATAGAGTGTGCTACCAGTCTGATTATTTCTTAGCTTGCATGGTCTCATTTAAAACAGTTTCTACCCAAACCTGTTTGGTTCAAAATGTTAGTGACCAAAATTTCACCCTTGAGAAATGAAAAGTGGAGAGACCAATGATAGTGAAGAATTTGAAAGTCCCCCAAGTCCATTTCCAAGCAATAACCATTTGCTGTTTCCACCTCCCAGTCCACAAGAAATTCAGTGGGCAAAGTCAAGGCAAAGACCCCATTCATCTTTCCTTTGTGTTTGCAACACCAATTGCAGCTCTGAATTGATAAACTGTTATTGATGTTAGAGATCAATGAGATTAAGCATGTGCTTAACTTTAATCACATAAATAAGTCCATTTCTGAATCTGGGCAGCATTATCCATCACTGGGCAGAACTAAGCTCTTTCTGGATAATTAACACTTCATTTGCTTTGCCATGGTCAGTGGTCCTCACATATGGTATGAAGAATTATATATATTAAGAGGCTGGTTCAGAATCTAGACTCAAGTGTATTCTTATCTGACAAAGTTTATCATCTCAGGGAACAGCCTGAAATTATTGGCATTGCTCAGTCCTTGCTTTGCTGTAGTAAGGGGATGCCAGTCTGCAGAGTCAAGAAGGAGAATGAAACCTGGGCAGAGGACCTGAATGAATTACTATTTGTGTAATTAACCAAGCTCTATGAATCCCACTCTTAGATTCAGTTTTCCTTCTCATTAACATTCTTTTATACTTTCTGTATAGTAGTCTTCAGTTGAACACTGAATAGATTTTATTCCTCTCAAAAAAAATATTATAGTTAAAACTGTTGAGTTCCCGGAATTTAAATCAGGTAGAAATGCTCTTGTGCAAAAGATCTGATCATTTCATCAGTTTGGTTTGGTTTTGGGGATTTTTATCATAAAGTTAAGCATATTCGACACACTAGGAGAATTTAGTTTAAATTTCTAATTATTCAAATATAGACTAAATGCTGCTTTTTACTTAGTATATCTTCATTAATTATCAGTGTTGAGGATGCATTTTAAGAAGTTCAGGAAGTTTTGAAGGCACTTTTTTAGTGGCACAAGAAAACTCTCAAGTTTTTAAGAACATCGTCATGATTAAATAAACATTTCATTTTATGCTTTAATTTTAACTCAGCTGAGTCGACAAGACAGAGTGGTAAAGGAGTCTTCATGGATAAAATTATCCAAGAAGCAAACACAACTGAAAAAACCACAAAACTTGCAAATACTTGTGTTTTCCTCTAATTGCTTAGAAATCAACTGCTACAGGACATAAATATCTGAATTGATTTTCAATGCTAGACACCACAATTCTGAAAGGGAAAAATGATATTTTTTTTTTTTTTACATTTACAAGCCACATATAAAATTCGTCACACATTTTGATCCCACTTAATCAACCATTAATGTTCTCTGTTGGGGAACACAACACCCTGTTCACCTCCTGACCCATTGGCCTCTTGGAAAACAGGATTGTGTGAACATTTTAAGAGCTGTGTTTTGCTTGTGGATTTAAATAAAAGTTGCCATTCACAAGAACAGCTACCTTGGTACAAGCCCCTAGATCATATGCTGTTAGCAACATAGCTCTGGATGTTGAAAGGAAATGATCAGGGAGCAGACCACACTCTGGGAATATTTCCACACATTCAAATATGGCTGGATCCATGATAAAACAAAGATTGGTGTTCTCCCTCTTTGGTCACAAAGATACCTCCTTTATTAGAAATAAATTAACAAAAATGACTTTGTGCTGCTGGTGTTGCCAGGAAGCTCTTACAAAACTGAAGTATCAAAGAACAAAAGCCCCAGCCCTCAACAGTGCATGGAGGGTTTGGGAGCACAGCCTTGGTCTGGAGTCAATCACAGCTTTAATGGCCCACATTTGCACCGATTTGCAGTTGGGAAATAGGAGATTCACCGAGCATATTGCACAAGCAGCTGATCTCCAGCCCAGAGATGTTCCTGGAGCCAGTGAAACAGGACAGTGAAAATGTACTCCAAGTTCAGGAGGGAAAGTAAAGCAGTAAAATACGGCACAAGCACATTGACTAAATGTAAGTGCACAGGACTTTGTCACCTGTGTGTCCATGCCAACGTGCTCTTGCTATGACACATCCAGACATGATCCATCACTCAACAGAATGTGCCTCATGTCCCATGAAGGACAACAGGCAGCAGATAAATCTGGTCTAGTCCATATGGTGAGGAAAAAGCCTTTTTCCCTAGCCTAAAGATTAACGGCAATTGTCAGAAATCCTAACAGGGGCCAATGTAAAGATAATTTTAAACTTACAGAAATTCCTAAGCGGTTCATCATTCCTTGTCATGAAGTAATAACCACATGCAAAAGCTGAATTTAGTGTTAGACAGTCTATGGGGAAAGAAAAAGGGGGCGGGGGGTGGGGGGGGTGGATAAAAGAATAAAAGGGAAAGAATACACTTAAAGATGAATTGGCTCGCATTTCTCAGTGGTCTCAACAGCCCAACAAAGTAGCAGTGCCAGGCCCCAATGTTAAAAATGATCCACAAAGACCAAAGCACACAGCCCAGAGGCAAAGCCCAGGAAAATGTTTGCATTCCCTCCAAACTGAGACATTCCATGGGCAGGCTTCAGCCCCCCCAGGAAAACACACCACAGTGTTCAGCAGCTATTTCTAACCTCTGGTTTTCTTCCAGTCAGAACCTCTCCCTTCTCGCATCTCCTAGTGCACAGCCAGGGTTCTCAGCAGCCTTCTCCCTCCTCAGTCAGTGCCAGCCTCCAAAACTCTGTTCTTCTCACTTTTTCTCTTGTCCTCATTTTATCTTTTTCCTGACTTGTCTTTGCAAGACAACTTTGCAAGACAAATTTCCTCATACCTATAAAAAAGGCTGCTTAAAAGAGTGCAAATCACCCATGATATTTAAAGGGTGTCCTTTTGGGATTTGGGGAGGGCTTGTTTGGAGAAAGGAGGAGTATGGCCCAAGCCAGCAGCTGGGCCACCAGGTAGTACAGATGGGCTCCTCAGGAGCACTAGGACTGCACACCAAGAGAAGGCAAGAGAGAATCTCACCAGGATCACACCCAGAATGGGCCACAGAACTCACAAATAGGTCAGTAAGCTGCCAGAAACGCCCCAAGCAGTAGTAAATGGAAGCAGGGCAGGTAGCAAGATCAAACCCCCTCCACGCCTTGGTGGGGCTTGGCTGGGCTGAACACGGCTGTGATTGCCCCCCAGGATGCACATACACACGTGATGTTTCTGAATTGAAATAAATAAATACATATATATAACAGAGAGATTTACAGTAAGGAAAACACAGCCTGCTAGAAAGATTATATGAGCAGAGGAAGCATGCCAAAAGTGGTTGCTGTTTAATTTCAGCATACATACTGCCTCAGGTACAAACAAAAGTCTCAAGAATCCCATTTAAAGCTCTAATCAGGCTCTTCATTCATTTTCTAATTGGTAGAGCCTGATCCTGCAGCATCCAAATGAAGAATCAGGAAGAGATGCAGGTCCAGGCTGTGGTCCACCTGCAACACATTCTCAACACACCACAGAAATCTGAGGTGGGACTTCACCCTTCCTGCAACACCACAGAGCATAGGAAGCACCTGACAGACACCACCCCACAGCAGGGCTGTGCTGGCCTCTGGTTTCACACAAAAGCCACTTTACTTCCCCTTTTTTGTCTCCATGCCTTTAACCTTTGGGATTGTCTTTAGTACTCAAATGCTTCATTATTTATTTTTTTTTAATTTTATTTTTATTCACTGCCAGAAGCTCAGTCTCAGCAGAGCAGTCAGCCATGAACTCATCCTAACCACTCTCCAAAGGAGTAAAGCAGGTGGAATATCCATGCCTTACACTGGTTGGGAACACAGTAGCTCAGATGACATCAGAACATCTACTGGGCCACCACAGTGGGAAAAGAGCTCCTGAAAACAGCAAGTTTGTTTAGAACCATTTTGGTATTCTCATTGCAGGGGTCACCGTTAACCACCTGCCCATCTGGAAACAGATTTTGGGGGTTTTTACCTCATTGTTTTCCATCAAGATGCATTTGAGGGGCAGTAATTGGACAAAATCCAACAAACTGTCAAAGTGACCTTCCTAATAGGTTTCTTATACAACACAAAAAGTAGTCCTTTGAAGAGATCCCCCCTCCAATATGTTTCAGTTTGCTGTTTAAAAACTAAAGAATAAATGTTTCTCCCTTTGTTGTTTAAAGAATCACTTCTTTTAATCACTACTGAAAAAATAAACAAGAGGTCATTATTTTTCATTCTGTATTTTTAAATGGATTCAGATGAGGAATCAAGAGGGTATCTCATCACTTCTTTGTTCTTATGAAAAATCTCAGACTGAAAATACCCAGTGCCCTCTTGTTATTGTCAAGCCTAGAGCCATTAAGAAGGTGGTGTTAAGAGATAAATAGAGCAGTGATGCTTCACCTCCTTGTTCAAATGGGAGTTTCAATAAAGCATTGCTGACTTTTTGCAGAGGAATTATTTTGCTGCCTTTGGGCTTTAGGATACCAGCCATCCAGAGAAATCTTTTGACATCAGGATGAGATCTACTATAGGTAGTATTTAATCCTTTAAGACTAAAGGATTAAGCCAGTTGATCAGGAAGAGAAATTAGATTTAACACCTGGAAAATTCAAAGCATTTCCAACCTTCTCATTTCAGGGTTGCTCTCATAGTCCAGACAAGCACTTACATGGAGTTCAGCTTCTACACTTAACAGAAAAATAAACAAGTTTATATTGATCTAAAGCTGAGGACCTAGTACAGAGATGACATTGAAATACCACAAAATGGACTAACAGACACTTAAAATAAAGGTCCAGAAGATGGGGATCTTTGTTGTTTCTAGGATGTAGAAATACAGGCCTAAAGCCAAGGTCAGCATTCACGAAAAAGTAAAAAATGAGAAAGCACGAAATGGGTGTGGTGGACATGGCAGCCATGAGCAAGACCTGGGAAGAGTTTGCCATTCAGCTGTGAAATAGCAGATATCTCTGATTATTTTGCTGCTAACCTAGTTGTGCCTGATGAAATCTGCCTTTCAGATGGCTCATGCTTTTTGCTGGCCTTGTCCAGCAAAACTCACATCTCAGCCTCAAGGAGCAATTACAAGCCTAAAGGAGCAATTGCAGCATCTACAGAGACACCAAGTCCATGAGACATAGAATGTATGTCAATAGCAACAGCAAAAAATGGATTCTGAGAGAAGAAGAAAAAAATCTAACAGTTTTTTATTGAGGAAAGAAAGCAATTTTTAACCCCCAGTATGGCTTTGCTGAGTTTGTGCTGTGAAGGTTTGGTTAGCACTTGTTCAGGGCAAATACCATCACCACTGACATCCAAAACATCTTGGCTTCATGTTTGCTGTTCTGGGCAGTCCTCAGATGGGCAAAGTGAACCACAGCAAAGCACCATGTCTGTGACACAGCAGCATTATTGATTTAACTGGTTTGTTTATGCCTATGTTTAATTGGCTATGTTAACAGCATTTTAATCCACATTTCACTTGTATGTGGCTGATAGCGTGACACTGGCGTGGCTGTGGTGACATTTTCTCACCATTGCTGTCTGTCATCAAGCACCAGGCCAGCACTGTCAGGCTGACAATACCAAATGCTTTGTTTAATTAGGCATACTTTACACTATACTGTATAATTCCCCAGCAATGGATTATTTTATTTTTTTTAATAGGCAAAACCATGAAAAACCTTTAATCAAATAGCAAAGATTTCAGTCATCTTTTAACACCAGTATTTAGCATTTCTAAACATTCAAATGAAGATTAATGAGAACTGAGTGAAAAATAAAACAAAATAAAATAAAAAATCTGCAGGTAAAGTTGAAAAATATCCCTTAAAGTTAATGCCAAGCAGCATATCACCAGGACATCAAGCAATACGATTACCCAAGGTTTTCATGCTTAGAAATAATTTCTCCATGAGAGTTAAGATCTCCTCATCTCCAGACAAACACTCTGTGGATCTGTCCCAAACAAACATTGGCCCATGAGAGATATTTCCAGAGGATCATGGTCAGCCAGACACAAGGACACTGTATGTGCCTTTGGGCCACCCATCTCCCAAACACTGTGGAGCCTGAGCAATGAGTAATTCAAACAGAAAATATTAAGACATTAACCAGGACCTCTCCTAAGGGTCTGCTGCTGCCCAGGCAATGAGCTCAGCTCAGCTTAGAGGGCTCAGTTGTTTTTGCTCAGTTCCAGGCCTTTCCCAAGGAGACAGGTTTGGCACAAAACAAATGCCCAGCGTGGCCCTGGGCATTCCCCTCGCATCATGAACATCTCTCCTCAGCCTCACAGCTCTGCCATGAGCCAGAGAACTTTTCACTGTCTGAATGCTGGCCAAGGTCTACGACTTCTTGGTCCAAATCTTGGTTTCCTTCCACTTCATGTTTCCATCTGTCTGTTATTTTTCTCCTGCTATATAATTTTACTTTTGACTCCACTCCTTGAGTCTCCATCCCTCTCTCACAGTTTCTTTTTCCTCCCATTTCACCTTGCTCTCAGATTAGCAACTTAAAACAGAAGTTGAAAAGCAAAAATATCCTAAATTAATTTGGCATCTGTGCTATTTAACTGCATCAGATGCCCTGTTTAATTACCCCAATACTATTGTACTATTACTTTGGGAAAAAATGGCACGGGAGTGTGCTACAGCTGCTTCCACAGAATGCACTCTATATAATAATCAGGACCAGAAATATTTTACAAATAGGAAAATCTCTGGGCTCTGTATGAATCCCAGCTGGCAGTCGAGCCTTTCATTGCAGCAGCGCTGGCCATGCAGGCACCGAGGGCAGCAGAGCTGGGCTCTCCCTGCCCTGGGAGCAGAGTGGGAGCAGGACACCAACCTCTGCTGCAGGTAGGGACCATCCCCACTGCCCAGGCTCCTTCAGCAAGCCACGGGGCACATCCACCTGACCCTGGAGCTGGATGGAGACCCCCTGCCCACCTTGCCAGACCCTTGCTCTCCGCATGAGGCAGCTTTGGAGCTAGCCCTGCCTGCAGCTCCACAGGGCTCTCCACCACCTGCCTCCCTCTGAAGGGTAACTTTCACAGCAAACACAGCACAGAAAGTGTGAAATGTTCCCAGAACAAGGTTTTCCTTAGTGCTTGGAGGTGTCTCTGTGTGCTCAGTGGCACTGCTAAGGTCAGCAGTGAATCAGCACAGGAGAACACAGAGTTTTCAAAGGGGAATAAAGTGGGGAGGCATACACAAGAACACCCATTGTCTTTTTTGAGAAATGTAGAGGGAAACTAGAATGAGGGGCAAGATCATGGAGAATAATAAAAAGTGAGATTTTTTCCAATTTTATGTGAAAGGTGAGAAAACAGAGGAAAGTTTTTGAGAGCACACATACATGCACATACATACCCACCATCTCTAGATCCCGGGGACAAGGCAAGCTGCTGCACTGTGTGGAGATTCAAAATGTAGAAAATCAATTGTAAATCACGAGTTCTGGATTCTTTGAGATGAAGTGTAATCTGATTTACAATGTTACAAAAAGAAATTAAACTTAATTCCAACATGATTGTGGGTATACCGCAATTTAATACAACCATGCTGTGGCCTTTAAATCTCCACATCGCAATATGCCAACAGTCATTACTTTTTTTAAGTTTCATATTTTATTCTAAACTATAAATTGGAAATATCACATAGCTTGTTATTTACATTTCAGAATTAGGATCTCTGCTTAGAAACACAGTGCTCTATGGTGGAATACGATTATTGTGCAACTACCATACAGTTAGGATAGTTAAAGGCACTCCACTTCACCTCATCATTTTTTCTGCTTAAATATTATGCCACATTCTGATTAATACCAGACCAATAAAATCATCTTAGCAATCTGGTTAGAGTCTTTTGTCTACCCAGATGGCCTGCAATGTTAATGTGTGACAATTTCAACAATGAACTAGGACTGTTTTATGGAACCAACATTTGTTCCACTGCTTTTTCTTCTTAGGCTCAGAATTTTGACACAGATGGTACAAATTACTCAAAAAAACAGAAATGTTCATTTAGAAGGCTTAAATATGTGGTTTTACTCAGGCCATCCGAATCTTTTACATTTACAATTCAGTAAAGTTACTAACAACCCTGCTGTAATTAAGGTCTATAAAAATCTTTCCTCTTTCCCACTTGCTTTTCCCCTTATATATCTACAGCATTTCATTATGCATCCAATTTATTAATATTTATTCCTGTCCTGAAGTGTTTTTAATTTGGGGGGATTTACACTGTTCAATCTTGCATCCGATTGTTCATACCTTTCTAATTATGGAAAAGGGGGGAAAAACATTTAATCTGTAACCACATCTTAATTCCCCTAGAACCTACACTTTTCTAGATCTTAGAGCAGAAAAAGGAAAGATAAAAAATATGCCAGCAGCTCCTGGCCAAACAGCACAGCATTTTCAGTGAAGCAGAAGATTTTGTAATCCTGACTTTCCATAAGGATATTCAGGAAGGAGTAAAATGTCTCTGAGAAATTACAATAGGAAGAAGAAAATAACAGGATTCTTATAAAGTGTTTTCAAGAGAGAAAGAAGGGGAGTAAGAGAAATCCTGGCCCAGAGACAGATGCACTTACAGTTTGACTGAGCCCATAAAGGCAAGAGTGCAAAACTGCCAGAAGACAAGAGAGTTAACATAGAGCAACTGCTCTGGAGCTTTTCCTTCCTGCCCATCCATCCAGGAAAACCCCCACAGGGGCTCCCCAAAATTCTTTGGCTACACACAGAGGTGTGGAGGAGCAGCCCAGAGGCAGAGACCCTGCTCTGCTCCAAGCCCAGCCACCCACCAGTCCTGGCTCAGGGCACTTCAGCCCAGCAGAGGCCGTGGTCTGCAGGAGCTCTTGTGCTTCCAGAAAGTTTTTGGGGCTCGTGGGAGAGATGGCTGAAATCCTCCATCCAAGTGCACAGCACCCTGTGAGTCCCCACAGCAGGGTTTGCTTCCAGCACACCCCTCCAGTGTATCCTGGCACCAGGCACAGCCCCAGCAGTCCCATGGCATTCCAGAGCAGCTGCTGATGTTTGTTTCAGTGCCTTCAGCCAGTTTACCTGAGCACAGCTCTGCCCTTGACACTTGCTGCGACTGTGTGTGGTTTCAGCATCATTCTCATGTTCTGGTTTCCGGCCGACGATGTCTCTGTGATGGCTGGGTTTTATTATTTAAACAAATAATTTAAACAATAAAATCAAATTTAAAAACCAACATAAAACCCCATGACTGTCCTTTTCAGGCCTTGCAGAAAGTACACTACACGCCTGATGCTCCAATTCATTATGATATTCTATTAGATCTGCCAACAGAAAGTGCATTTTGAGTTTCTAAATGTTGTTTCCATTAGAATCAATCACTCCATGCAATTAAGCCAATAGGCTCTCACCATTTCTGCTGTTATGAGCTAAACCATCCTAAATATATTGACAGCTGTCTCCTGGAAGATGACACAAATTAGGTGGAGGGGGCATAAGCCTAAATGTCACCAGTGATAGGACAACAGTTATTTTCTCAGAAATACACCTAATTTTCATACCCCATAAGGCACACTGTAGACTTTTTTTGCATTGGCAGCATGCAGTAATCGATGTTTTGCATATTACAATCAATAACATGCTTAAATGTTTAAGTTTTGCATTCTTTTGCGATAAACATTGATATATTACAAACTATGTAAAACTGTTCATTGGACTTTTTGTTTGCAGCATGTACTGTATCATTCAGCAAATAAGTGAGCTAAATATTGTTTGTTACAAAACAGATGTCACATGAAATTATGCCATATGTGCTATTAAACATTTTTCTTTCTTTTTTTTTTTTGTAACAGTGAAAACCAAGATTTTGTTTCAGAAGTGAGTGTATTTGGCTTTTCAAGGACTTGAAGCATAAAAACAGCATCTCTAAAATATTTTAAAATCTGCTGCAAGTCTTGTAATCCAGTTTCATAGGTGGAATCCTAGTGTTTTAAATGTAGATACATTAAGAATAATGAAATATGCTAAATGTATGATTAAATTACTACTTCTCCACAGGTTCTATTAATTTATCATAGAGGAAAATGAGATTTTTCTAGTTTTGCCCCACCTCTTAAATGTTAAGATTTTTATCACATTGGTACCTTTAAATACATGTTCTGTAACTTGAAAATTAATATACCATTTTCAGCCACCTGAAAAAAAAAAAAAAAGACCAGTGAATGGATGTATAAGATTTTCTGAAAGCATTTTAAATTTGTATCCAAGAATAGGGGGTGTGTGGGATTCCCTGAGGTCAGGGATGGTCACTGCAGACTTGCTTCAGGGTGAAACCCAAACCCAGCGACTCTGCACGAGGAAAAGAAACACATTCCAAGATTCAACTTCAGTTGTTTTGACAGAACCATATATGTGAAAGCAGAGCAATCTACATCTCTAGACTCTCAAAGTGTGAACTCCACAACAGAGTGAGCAGAATGCAGGAAACATGTTGCTAAGAGCCACACAGTAAAACAAAATCTGGTTGCCACAAGAAGAGTGACATTGGCATCAGAGGCAAAGACACTTACACCCACAAAAGGAAACACAGCTCACTGGGAAAGCAGGGAGAAGAGGAGCAGATGCAGCAGCATGAGGAAGAAACTCAAAGTATAGATCTTCAGACTCCATATGTAGTTTTCTTTCTCTTACTCATCAAAAGGAGGAAGACAGGGTAAACAAAAAGGGAGATAAAGACAAGAAGGTGAAGAAATATTTTCTTCTTCTTTTTCCCCCCTGAAGGCAAATACTTGCTTACATTTCTAAACATACTATCTTCGTGAGGCTTCTCTGTAATACAAATAACTAATTGCTTGCCAGTGAGCAGTAAAACTGAGGAGTCCTTGATCTCCCAGCTTGGTGGAGATTCCTGGGGCTTCCAGTCAGTAAAAAAAAAAAAAAACCCTGCAAATAAACTTTAACACTTCAATGGATGGAGTCTCTCCTCCAAAACTCCAAGCTTCGCATGAAGCCAGACAAGCTCATCTTAGGCCCCAGGACACCGTGCCAGGCCTGGTGAAGGTGCCTTCCACAGGTCACAGCAGCTGCTGTACTGTACCAAATCCCCTTCCTGCTTTCTCCTATTTTCTGAAGGGTAGTGTCACCTTTTTCACATCCTATTCGTCGTTTTGCAGGTCCTCTTGGATTATTTGTGGAGGAAAGGCAGATGGGCCCACCAGGAAGGGTGACTGCTGTGACTCGTTCACACCACCACACACATGGGAGACAGATAAATACCAGTTTATTGGCTCACTGAATCTTTCCCACGAGGAGAAGCTTTTCCAGCACAGTGATGCAGCAAAACTCCAACGTCTCCAACCAGCCAGCCCCAGCAGCTGTGCCTTAGACAGACAGACAGACACCAGGAGGATGAGCCCTTGTTCTGGTGCCCACCCTGCAGGTCAGCACGGAGCTCTGGCTGCTGGGGAGGGGGTCCCAGAGATCCCCTGTCACCACAGGGATGGGCACCTGGTGCTGCAATGCCAAGCACCATCCCAAAACTGATGGATCTTTCCCATTTCCTGATCTAACATGCCTTGGCCAAGTCTAAAAAGGGTTTTTTTCTATATTTCAAGACACAGAAGAAGCAGATCAAGGATTTCCCTGGGAAAAAGCACAACCATGGAGCAGCAGGCAGGAACAGCTATTCTGCAGCAACTTCCTTTGTGGCAAATCCTTAGTTCATGCAAGATGTTCAGCATAGAAAACAGACACAACTTCTAAAAAAATAACAAACCCAGCTATTTTTTTTTTCTGAAAATACACTATTTTTCACCCAAGATTATTTTTAAATTATACAGCTAGGTGCCAGTGTTTGGGGGGGTAGATTCTTTACAAGTGCCAGAGATCTGAGAGTGGGAAAGATTACAGGTAACCCTGCAACCCTGATTGAATGCAAATAGAGTTGTAAAAGCTTCCTCTTCTCCCTGCCTCCATATTGCACCTTATGCAGCAAAGTGCTTAGTGCATGATAAAAATAGCTAGATCTTTCAAAATCTTAGAAGAAAGGTACTTGAATGTTTTCTTTAAACGTTGTATTTTCTTAAAGGCAACATAATGAGGTCAGCCAAAGCTGGATTCAAGCTGATAAACTGTGTTTAGGAGAAACCAGAGGTTGAGCAAAGGGGTTTTAGCAGAGGAAAACAAAGAGAATGATTGCAAAAGTCAGATCTCAAAATGTTAATCAGATTCAGAAACATAAAACATGACAATTTAATGGTGTTTGGTTAAAACCAGAAAATTTTAAAGTTCTAAGCATCTTACATTGAATTCTAATACTTTTTTAATTATTAGATATAAAATGCTTACAATTTTCACTGAAAATTAGACTTGGTAATTTATATTTCTTGTTTATACAGTACAATTTGCTGATGAAAAAAATGTGCTAAACTTATTGATTCATGACCATAATTGTTTAATTATTTATCATTGCAGAATTATATTAGCATTTATAATAATGCAGATGTGCACAAAGGCTAAGAAGTCATATACAGCTTTTGTTTTGTGTTTGCTGTGCTGAAATTAGGTTGATCCAGGTTGTGTGTGCACACTGCATATTGCAAGTGTTGCAACTCGGTGTCTCTTGGTTTTACTGGAGTTAGAGGGGGTCTAACCAATAGCCGCAATAATGAAAACGCTCCGATAGCTAATAAAGAATATAAATCCAAAGCCAACAGCACTGCAGAAGAAGTCTCCTCTCAGGCTGATTCCTCTGTTACCATGATGCACATTAAATTCAGTGCAAAATAAGCACAGCTGTTTGCTCCGTACCACCCACAGCAAAGGAATAGCTCGTGTGTGTTTGGTACAGGGGAAGCCAACGAGAGCTGCACACCACAAAAATTACAACCAGCTCAGCCAGCCAAAATCTTCTGCGTGAGGCCAGTTAAAGAAGAACATAAGAACTCTTGATATGAGAGAAACACATTCCTTTAATTTTCATCTTTATTTTAAGGGATCATAAACAGTGGAAGAAAATGACAGATGCCTCACTTCAGCCTCTCCTCCCCTCTGTGTGCTAAATCTATTCCCTCAAGGAACTCCAATAAGACTGACACACATCCCTTTCTGGAGAGCTGCTAAAATAGCTTTGCCATGGGCTTCACAAGAAATTTGTAACACTGAGTGTGTCTTTCTGGACTCATCCTTTTGACATATTGATAGCCAAGGCTGCCGTTGCCTCTCCCCTCTGCGCTCTTTTCACCTAACACTATTTACTGGTGCTACCTTTTCATAATTAAGAGTCCGTAGCAAAGCAGTTGTAACACCATTTAAGCAGCTTTTCTAAGGAATCAAATTTAAATGAAAAGGCAAACTATAAAAATGCCCCATCTTCCGCTGTGCCTAACTGATTTGCTCTGCATTTTATCCTCAGGGAGGTGCTGATTCCAAAAGGCAGGGAAGAAGGACCATTCACAAAAGCAGCATCACACAGCCAGCAAGGACTGATTGTGCATTGTACCCCCACCCATGCCAAGAGTCTCTAAAAGCAGCCCCCCAGTCATGCTTTGGCCGTGGTGGCTGGATTGTTTATCACAATTCAGAGAGTGAGCATTTAACCTACTGACTCCTGCATCACAGCACAGGCCAGGTATTTGTTTCTTTTGTTAGATTAATATTGGTAACAGAATAACACACTCATTAGTGGTGATAATGATTATACAGCAAGGTAGAATAGCAATTCTTCCAATGTACCGCACAGAGGAGTCAGTTTCATTAATTAATGAAATTTATTAAAGAACACAAGACAATCAAAGAAAACACACTTTGGTTAAGCACCTCCTCAGATGCTGATCATTGGCTCAGTAACTTTAAACCTTTCCATCTGCTATGAAAATGCTACATGTGCTATACAAAGAGGGACAGGAGAGCACACCCTGGCTCAGAGATGGGCAAGCACCCTCTCTCCTTGGCTGGCAGGAACAGGAGCCCCCATAGAGGCTGCAAGGGGCTTCAGAGCAGGAAAAACCCAGAGGAGCTAGACAGCAGAGGATGAACTGTGTCCCCACACTGAATAGATCCCTTCATTTCCCAGCTTGCTCTGTCACTGTGTAATGTAAGAGACCAGTTCCTCTGGGAGTGCTTCTGCAAGGCCCTAGCCACGCCTGCAAGTCTGAGTAGGGACTCCTCCTGAGCAGGATTACTGAAAATATTTTGCAGTTATTAAAACCTGAACCCTCATAAATGTCTGTGAAGGATGGGCGTTTAACAAATTATTTACTAGAACTGCAGAACAACACACAAGTTTTGGTTTTCCCTAATGAAAAAAAAAATGAACAAATAAAACCAAAAAACCCAAAACAAACAACTATGGCAGAGTAGAGACTCTTATCCAAGTTCCCAGTCTCAGAGCTGTCTTAGGCAGCGGTTCCTGCATTTCTTTAAGTGAAAAAATTCCTACATGACTGTCACATCAGATTTTAATTCTGGCCACCAACACACTGCCATTTGCTATCTGGGGGATTTACTGGCTTTGCCAAGCAAGGACATACCAGAGTGTTCAACTGTGCATTTACTGCTCAAACAGTTTTAGGGGGGAAAAAAGGTAGTGAGGAAGAGTAAGATTGTTGTAGGGGCTGCAAGACTTCATTTCCTGTATTTCCCCAGGAATTAGTTACATTACATAGTATTTCTGAGCTTCCAATTTGGTCTTTGATTTGCAGTTCCACCACCATGAGACAGCAATTGCTCAGTGCTGTGCAGAGAGATGCTTAAGAGATTAGGAAATGCCTCAGTACAACAGACCACGACAGGGGACTAAAAACATGTCATGGCAGCAAACCAGAGAAGGTACATCTCACCTTAATTGCTTAGTCTGTTCTGCTCAAATACAAATGTCTTTTAGGAAATGACAATAAACTGCAATCTATTTTTATTATGATCTTTCCAGGTGGTGTCATATCTACATTAAACCAAAAGTATCTGGTAAGATCAATGTGCCTAAATTCACACCCTAGTTCAGTTTAAAATGTTTCTTTAGACCAAGACCCATCCATAAACCAGACAGGCACATTTAACAGCAGAGAACAACTGTTTTAAGTAATGCTTTCTGGCTTGCCAATATTTGCTGCGAAATATTAGACATCTGGGGAAAAAAAGTAACAAATTTAACTTTACTCCTTCAAGAAAACATTTTGAAACCAAAGTCAACAAGGCTTTGTCTCAGGAAAAGGATTTGAGGGCTGTTTTGGTTCCTGCACAGGACTTGATGCAAGTCACTTCCAAATGTCAGAGTTTATTGCATTTCCTAGATCTCCAAATGGAAACCAAGTTCATCCTATATCATGACCCAGAACTCAGTATTTCAGGTCACTTATTTGCAAGATAACAAACACTCACCTGTTGCAGTTCTTACTAAATGATGTGTGAAGTCACTACATTCATACAAGGCTGATGTAACTCAGTAGCCCAAAATCTCTTTTCCATCAGCACCAATTTAGAGCAACTGAGCTTTCAGTGAAGGAGCATAACTTGATGCAAATTGTCCCATATCCTTAAAACCACTGCCCCTGAAGTCAGAATGAGAATGTTGCAGAAGAGAACGGCTTTAACACGCTTAATGAAGAAATAAGGTGGAATTGAAATGAATTTTCACAGCAATCAATGCAATATTTCAACGTTTCCTTGAAAAGTCTGGCTCCTCTCCTGCCAGGTTGCCCCTTCCCTCTTTCCCATTGTATTTCCATCAATTTAGAACTTAAACAGCAAAACAATTGTGTGACTTTCAAAATGCTTGAAAGCTATAAGCATGAAAATGTATTTTTTGTGGCTGTGTGCAACCATGAAACATTTTTCTAATGAAGAGATTGAAGTTGTATCTGCTCTCTTACTTGCCTGGGTTTGCTGTCACCAGTGCTGCACCCCCACAACTTTGTGATGGTTAATATGAAAGCATGTCTGGTCTACAATGGATGGGTTTTGTCCTTCATTAGAATCATTGGTTTTCATCACACTTTATTTTCAGTAATTTTCCTTTAAAATAACTCTTTGAACGAAAGCCTACATTCCTCTCCTGTTCTAACACTAATCTATTATTTGCCAGTCCTCAGGATTCACACATATTGCTATATTTGGTGCTATTCCTAAAGCTTTTCAGAACTGCACCACAATTAATTCCTTAAATTTAAAAGTGTTTTGAGGTCTCCTAAATGTAGAGACAACTTCAAGAATATTGCCAAAATAATCTAATGGTCTCCAAGTGACAAAGCAATGAACAAAAATTACTTTAAAATAAAAATCCCTCTTCATAAGCCAACATCATATTTGTGGGGAGCCTGCCTAACAGTTGTGAGCGCTGGTGTTTAGTAACATAAACTTCTCTTGTCACAAAGATCCTGGAAACTTTATACAACTTCATAAGCTTACAGAGGTCATGCAGGAAAAGTGCTAAACCCCCAGGTCTTCCAGTTCCCAGACAGATGCCTTGTTCACAGGCATGCAGATTCTAGACTGATGGAACCCACCATCAGCTGCCATCTCCTCCTGCTCCCCCAGTCTCCAGCAGGAGGCCAAGCCACGCTCACTCAGCCCAAGAGCTCCCATGCAGGACTGAACCCACTGCCCTGCCACAGTGCAGCACAGGAGGGTCTGCAATCCCCCTCTGTCCCTCTCCACCAGCACCAGAACAAAATGATGTGCCCAGCAGAGATACCAGCATCAGTTCAGAGGGAATCACCTCCTGCACGGCACAAAGCACATGGGGCATGCAAGGGAACAACCCTTATACACCCCAAAATGAACAGGAGTGGAGGATCTCCAGAGCACAGAGAAAACCTCACTTTGTCAGTCTGTTCACAAGTGTCTCCTGAATGTAAAGAGCTCAGAAAGACCTGTGGTTTAATGGATTCAAATTTCCTTCTTCAGGTAAAAACTAATTGAGGTAAACAAAGCAAAACCTTCTTCCCCCTCCCTCTGACAGCACTGAACTCTCAGAAAGCCTCTCCAGGACTGAGCCACTTACTGAAGACTGGTAATGTACAAAGTCCCACCTGGGGAGTCCTGTCCTGTAACCCACTGCAAGGTCACCTCCACATCAAGCTGATTTCAGAGGCTGCACTACACTGAACACTCCCTGGCTGTTCCCCTGATCCCAGAGAGCACAACTCCCACTGCAACATGAGAGTTAGCCCAGTATTCTAATCATCACCCAGGCCCCAAAGAGCGTTCAAACTGAAGAGATGGGGAAAAATGAATCTTTTAGGAGATAAGCATAGTTTTGTCTCTGCATAATGGGAGTAAAACATGAGATATCTAAATCTTTATCCCATATTCATACATTTATAGCCAAAAAAACAAGGAACAATATCAGAAATGTTCCAAGAATACTATGCCAGCACTTATCTGGTGACACTTGAGATGAAGAAGATAATTGAAAGGATGATTGCATTGGGCTTGTTGTACTCCATTGATAAGAAAGGTTTTAGAGAGCCCATTCAGTATGCTCAGCCATGATACAAGACGCCAGGAGAAAACACAGTACTGCGGCAGTGACAGCACCTCGGATCTAGGAAACATTAAAATGGAAGATAAAGCAGGCTCTGAAAGAAGCAATATTGGGCACAGTCTGCTCGATGACAAACATTTGGACAAATAGCTACATGTCAGAATACCTCTTAATCACTGCCTTCTGACTGTCACCCTGCATTCCCATGCAAAAATCTGCCTGTAAAGGAGAAGCCTTTCTTGTCCCTCCCCTCGGAAAAGGCCAGTAAGAAAAACACCAACAGCCCAAATCCTGTCTGGCTGTGCTCTCAGGATTTGCCAGCAGGGCTGATGTGAGGTCCAAACCCAGGAGAAACACGAGGTGATCGCTTGTTTTCCTGTTCTATTTATTAAACAGTTCTTCCTTGATTATAACTAAGCACTAAGTTTTTGCAATACTAGCAAAATCTGTAACGGTTTCTATAACTCTCATGATATTCTAAGCTAACTTCAGAGGCAGAGCAATTTACCAGAACTGCAGCTTAAACAAGTTTGAATTTCATTTGCTATATATATGAAGAGAATGCTCTTACTGAAAAAAGAAATGCATGAGCGCACATTAAAGCAGAGCTTTGATTCTGAACTCTTTATCCTGAACTCTGAACAATGGATACTTATGAATCATTTGTGCTGCATACTGAAGCCTTTTGAACTGGTAACAAGAGAAATCAGTTCTGCTAATGCATCTCTCATCCCAGATCTCTCACTCATCCAGATTTTAAATCTGAAACTTAGAAGAATAAAACTGTCTTTTTGGAAGGACCAAGAGTATTTTGGAAAACAGACTGGTCAGAGGGGAGGGGAATTTCAGGCTGGGGCAATAATGAGATTGTGTGCCTGTTCTGATTTTCAAGACCAGATGTTTAAAATAAATGTCTGACAAAGGTGGGGAAGAGGCATTACAAAATGGTTTATACTGCTTGCATTTGGGCAATATTGTCACTCCATGGTGTAGAGCAAAACTGATTCATGGAGGTCCTAACGATTGGGATGATATTTAGCAAAATTTTGGATTTGGACACAACACTGGATTACAGTTTAGGAACCTATCCTTTATAGTGGCATAAATTTGGTCCTTGTAATGAAAGAAAAAAGTACCACAAAGGTAGGAATTCTCTCTTAAGGAAAACCAGCCTTACTAGTACTATAAAGTCCTATATAAGCCATATTTAGTCCTTCCCTACTTCTTACAGTCAACAAAAAATTATCTTAGTTTTAAAGGAAAAGGCTCCTACTTATGAATTTTATACAAGCCAGATGTAGTAAGTTCCACATTTGAGGATATGTTTCACAGAAGACATCAAACTCAGATTAAAAGAACTAGAAGAGTCTGCAGTGATGCCTGGACAGACATGTGCCTCCAACTCCAGGCTTTTGAGAATTCCTTTTAAAAGTGTGCAAAAAAAAGCTACTGAAATTTTATAAGAGATAAATTGCACAATACCAACCTGATTAAATTTCAAATGCTATCAACTTTTGCTTAGAGTCTACAAGAGAGAACAGAGCTGAATGGAGAGTGCAGCCATTGAAAATGCTTTCCAGGCAGGTCCAGACATGTGAAAAATGAATGTCCACATTAAATGACAATGTCACTAACGACAGAATGTCACTAACATGTTCTTTCCTTTGCAAGGTCAAAGGAAGTGCACAATCAGAAACTCTGCATTTCAGTGCAAAATTCACCTTTAGTATTTAGCAGTGATGGCCTCTGGGTGACAAAATGCCTGCAGTGTCCCAGGCTCACATACCTGTGCATGGGAGAGGCTGGCATCAGCACACTGCTACATCACAGCTTGTAGGCTGCACTAGTTTGGTGCCTGTGCAAGATGCACTGAGGTAAAACCAGGCCCACAGAATATCCCAGTTGCCTCTCTTGCTGTGCAGCCACAGCTTCTGGACAAAGCCCATTTCCTCTGGCAGTTGCCCAGGTAGATGATTGCACCAGCGCTCAGCTACCAAAAGGCACTTGGCAGCTCAGAAAGGGAAGGGGCTGGGATGAAGCAGAGATCCCAAGGCAACCCCAGGGGAAGCTCAGCAGTTTCCAAGGGCATTGTCCAAGGATCTGTGGTACTGGGACACTGGGGAACTTCAGGGTCTTGCAACTCCATCACTCCACATGTCTCTTTTCAGCAGTGACCACTGTCAGGTGTCACCACTGCCCATGTCAAAGTGCAGGTGACCCTCTGCCATAGCAGTCTTCCCACAGGGATGATCTGAGGGCAGGGTGCATTTAATAAATGACTTAAATCTCAACTTCTGGATGCACCTGTAATCCCCAGGGTTTCATAAAATGTTTTTCTTACCCTCTTTATAATTATATAAATACTTAAGATTAAACAGTGGTAAAATTTCCCAAGTACGTGCCATAAATACTTTCATATGCCAAACTGAAAGCTTCCTCTCTCATGTTTAGTGACCCTCAAATCACACTTCTTTCAGATCACCCAACTGTTACAGCAATAGCAAAAGCAACAGGATGGAAATAGCAAAATTCCACGCACATGCACACTCTAGGCTATATTCACAAAAAGGAACAACCTCTCCCCTGAAATGCAGCCAGCTCTGGGCTAAAATGAATTTTGATTTAAGAAACAAAACAACTCCCCAGTAATTTTGGAGAAAAGACAAGTTCTGTACAGGGCAGCTCTGCTCATCCAAAACAAGCAGCAGAGTAATAGGAATGTCTTCCTGCAGGAAGAGCAAGCCTGGAAGCCACCCTACTTGCTAAATAGTGCAGCACACTAATTGCTGCCTGTAAAAATGGCCAAAAGAAACTGAAAAATGTGAATCTGCATTTTCCAGGAAGCTCTGAGTAAGATTTGGATAACCAAGGAGTTTCCCTCTAGATGGGACAAGAGCAACAGCGAAGGAGGAGGAGAACAAACCCCCAACGTGGTGGTGCAAGTTCTCATTTGCAATGCTAGAGCTACTTTATATGCTGAGCTCCCATCCTTCAAGAGCAGGTCAATGTTTTAATGTGGATTGGGCACATAAATGCAGATCAATTTATGCATTAAAAAAAATCATCTACATGTGCATTTATTTCAATTTCATTTTAGTGAATCAGGTCCTGATTCAATGCTAACTGAAAACCCTTGAAATAACTGCAAGCTTGCTCATAGCCAATTCTGTGTCACCACTATGAAATTAGTAGTGAAATTAAATGGCTCAACAGTGCTAAGACATTCCCCAACTACTCCAGCAAGCAGTCGCTCACCTCTAAGGTTAACAGGATAAAGGCTGGATAAAGAAACTACTCATTATACCAGCTCTACAAAGAAGCAATTATGAGACTTTATAAAGTGGTTTCAAATATATTTTGCAAACTAGGACTCAGACAAATATTAGTGGCAGCAAATTACAGTACTTAGCAGAATTATCACCAGAAAAGAGACTCTTTTAATCTATGAAAAATATCAACAAAAGATGTAAATATGGACTCCTCGATGGGTGGTATATCTTGAAGAAAATATACATCTAATCTCACAGTGTGTTACCTCCAGTACCTGGAGAGAAGGTTAACAATTCAGAGCTGTTTCCTACAGCTATAGAATATATTTTGATGTAGATTTGTAGATATCACAGACTTAAAATCTATTGTATAATCACAGGGCAAGTGCAAGGAACCTGGGGACATACTTCTCCACAGTAAAGTGCTGGAACACTGGCTTTCATTTTAATCAATGCTATTCCCTGTTTTTAACAAATTATATTTCATTCTGTGGCCTTTAGGTTCTATTTTTCTGCACATAAACAGCAACAGCGTTTTCCCACCACACGTACAATTTGCAGCTGAATCCTGGCATTACACAAGTGTTTATCTCCACGTGTGACGGGCAGCTGGGAGAGCACAGAGTTGCCCTCACCGAGCTTCAAGCACCAGATAATGGTCTCCAGAGCAGCCCTACTTGGAAACCAACAGATCTGTTGCTGCTCTGGGTTAAACTGCACATGCCAGCAGGAAAACTGCTGGTGATCCAGGGATTCACAATCCCCGTGCAATCCACTCCTCACAGTCCCATTCAAGTGGGTGAATGAGTGGTGGGAACCAGCACCTAGGGATGCCAAGCAATTACTGCAGGTTAACACCAGGATAATAGAGAAAAATTTGCCCATTCTGTCACACACAATCTATGTTCAAATACCCTGAATGTCAAGCTTCAATTTGGGAAGTCAAAGATTTCTCCAGCTTTGGCCTCTCCTTGCTCAAAGCACGAAGCGCCCCAATGGAGGCTGGCACTTGTCCCGCATGGCCAGCTACTGTCACAGGCAGAAAATGCTCCTGTGGCTCCCTGACATTTCTTTCTCTGCAGTTTTCCATCCCTCTTTTGTTGAAGGAAGAATATGTATGGTTTTAAATACTGTTTATTAAAATCACATACAAAATGTTTCGGACAGCACTCCAACAAGATCTGGAAGTGACCCTGATCACACACTCTGGCAAAGGAGACAACTTCCAGGGCAATGGCAACCACTGCCTCCCCCGCTTCCCCTGAGGGACCTCAGTCCTATCCTGAACCCACTCCCAGCCACATTCACCTGGAAGCTGTGGTATCTGCCAGCAGCAAGAATCTGAAACCCTCTGCATTAACTGAACGTATCTGAGAAGCAAGTTTCCATGGGCTCTTTAACCCTTCCTTGCTTCATTCATGTGAATTTGTGTTTGCCAAGCCCCAAAACATTCAGAGGTCAGGTTTTAGCTTAATTAAGAGACCACAAAAATCCAGACAGTCATCCAAACCTTCTGAGCCCTCAGAGTGTGGGAAAGTAAAGTAAGAAAATCACACACCAGCAATTTCTCTGAAGATTTCTCGTGTTTGCTGTTTTGAACAAGCCTAGAAAATACCAGAACCTTTTATCTCTCTCACACTGCACTTGGGCTCAACAGAGACCCCACCAAAAACTCAATTAAAACACCTGAGCTCTGGTGCATTGCCAATTGCAGCTGCTTAATTTTCCAGTATCACACAGTTGCTTTTCAGACTCCTCCTCAGGAAATCTGTTGGGGATATCACTTCTACCTATGTTCTGTCATATACCACCTTTTCACTTTCTTGCACCAGTTCCTTCACTTTTAAAATCCATCTTCCTAAATTTGGAAAAGAAATCCTCCCCTCTGTTCCCCAGGTGGGTATAACTCACCCCTTACTTCTCCACATTTGCCATCTGACTCCTGGATGAAACAGCAGAGAGCTGCAGCGTCAGCAGCTCCTAAAGAGACCATCCCTTTTCCTCACTGTTTGGATAATGGTTGCTCCATGAGATCAATTAAAAAAAGAAAATGAAAACAAGAATTGATACCTAAGCCCAGGCCCTTGCCCAAGCTGAGGGCACCAACAATTGCAGAGAGAATTTATTGGTGCTCTTCTGCCCTCATTTTGTCCATGTTTATTTATGCATCTTTCCGTTATAAGCATCGTACATTAAAGTCAATAGCCTACCACTGCTTATCAGAAAACAAGTGGAGCCAGACCTGGACTTCTATAAATAAGATTTACTCTATTGGCTAAATAATGACATCTAAACTGGTCTGATTTAACTGACTATGGCAGTTCTTAGAGCAAAATTTAATTACACTTTGTACTTATTACAGTTCCTTTGTGTGCCTCTTGCTTCCCAGCAATTTTGAAATATAGACTTAAGTCTGCTGTACAATACATCTCCATACCTATAGTGACATGTGCAAACAGATGGCACCACGAGCACAGAGCAGCAGATCAGCGTGAGTTGTCAGTTTTGGTGGCCACGTTTTCCCTTAAGTTATCTCAGCCCAACAAAAAATGGCATGAAATAATCACTGCCCATTTCCCGCGGGCTGGGAAGAGCATGACTCAGCAGCAGCGCTTTTTATAACATCCAGACACTTGACTTTCTAGAAATGCTTTTATATTTATGGAGTGTGTTCGTTATGGAAGTCTGCTAAGTAACGGATGCTCTGGGACGATTCTGCTCAGCTGTAAATGCAGCAAGAGCTCCGACATCTCAGGGCCCTGGGTGGGCTGGGCAGCGCTCGGGAGGAGGAGAGCGACGCGAGTTTGTGTTTGTCGGGTAATATTGCTCTGTAAAATTATATTAGATGTGCATTAGGGGCTGTAACAGAAGACAGGAAGAGTAAAGGATACACATAAGCAGGAAGGAGAAGAGCATGCAGGGGCACTTGAGGAGAATGCTCACATGGTTGTGCCTGCACGCCGCTCTGCGCCATGGGGTGCTGCCAGCACCCTCCCCATCCACTCACACCACCAGCCATGGGCACAAAACTGGGAAGGAGACAAGAGGTTTACTGTCACACTTTACCTTCACATTCCACATGCACTTTGTCTCATCCAGAGGAAATTTAGGACTAGCCCAAGGTGGGGCTCAGCACCAGTGTTAAAAACCCCACACCATAGTGAAGACACCAGCACATACTACTAACACAATTTAAAAATGAGATGCCTTAAACCTCACCTTCCTCCCAAGCTCCCAAACTTCATAGCCATTTAGGACCTATCCTGCATGTTCTATCATCCTCTGATTACATTTCCTGAGTTCACACCCCAAACGCATTCATGGCAAGCTGTGCAATGCCTGTGAGCAGCCTCGGAGCTGGGAGCAATGGAGCTGCTGTCACCTCACCAGAGCCAGCTGTAACACCCCAACACCTGCCCAACTTCAACTCTGAGTTGATTGAAGACATCATGGGAAATGTAGTCCTTGATGATGACTCCTCCTCTCCTTCCCTCTCCCCGTTCCCTGCCACACATTCTCCTAGGAACCTTGGACCAGGGATGTCGGGTTGACAGAGTCCAGGCTCAGTTGGTGCATCCCCAGGAAGAAACTTCTTTCTTCACAGCCTTCAAGGAGACAACTGTCTCCTGCCATTTTGGACCTTCATCTGGGGAAAACCCACAGAGGCTGAATTAAGCTACAGTTAAATGTCAGTTTAATTAATGTAGGTTTTTCTGATGCCTTCTGTTTTAGCTTTTATGGCTGCCCTGCCCAGCCACTGATTATTTCTTTGTTTTAGGGGATTCATTGTTCTTCTACTGGTGCCTGAAATCAAGGCCTCAAAGCAACATCCTCCAAAATCTTTATGGAGGAGAATTTGTACTTTTTAGAATGATTGGTGGAACAATTCTTAGTTTGTGTGTTTGCATATAGAGAGCCACTTATGGACAGCTCTAAATATGACTACATGGACTACAGACAGTTGAGAGGATAGGATGTTACTAGGCAGATAAGAATTTCAGATGCAAACTTGGAAGTATAATTGGCATGTGAGCAGGTAGCAGGAAACCATGTAGAATATATTTTCTGGAGATCTACAGTTCCACCATTTCTCTGCAGTGTAAAGGCATCAGCACACGATTTTTACCATCAAAGCCCGCAATGTTGTAACCTACTGCAGAATTGTGGCCTTAGGGTTCAGTAAATTACTGTAAAATAATTTTTAATGTTTGCTGTTTTCTTTCAAAATGAAAAATACAGAATGAGAACCTCAAAAAGCATCACACAGAAATAACTGGTTTGGTTATATTACTGCATGAGTGTGCAAATGCTTTTAAAGCCTGTCTGCTGCTGGGTGGGAGCGTGGGGTGCTTTGGGGTCCTGGTTCTGCCACCAGACCAGGTGTGGCAGAGCTCCCCAGCTCCAGCACACTGCCCTGGCACCTCATGGATGGAGGGTCTATGCCTCAGGCACTCTAAAAGAACATGTGTGAATTACATGCTGTATCCAACAGCAAAATTTTTCAATCAAGGCCAAGAGGAAGAAAAATTCTACAAGAAGATGGGTCTAGTTTTAATTACAGCAGCACAAATACAACCCTGACAAACCCCTGCAGAATAGACACATCTTAGCATTTCCCTCTCAGAACCACAGCAAAAAATACATGAAAGGTCATATACAAGATAGGATTTGACACAATAAGATTTCACTCCCATGTTAATGCACCTCAGATCAAGCCTGCAAAAGTGAAATAATAAATTTAGGAAAACAAGCAAAATGACCCTACTGGTTGGTTGGTTTTCTAGATACCATCTACATATTTTAGAAACGTACAACCTTCTAATAGAAATGAATAAACTACTCAACCATAAAGTTGCTATAGAAGATATGCTTGTTCTGATTGGAAAGGGCATCTGCTATCTGCAATATTGATAATACTTTTCAAATTTCATCTGCTTTTGTTTGCATTCTGTGTCGTCTGTTTAAACACACTGGGAATAATAATGAATCCCAGCATTATCTCCACTTTTTCAAGGCCGAACATATAACTTTATCACAAAAATAATTAAAATTCTTTGGCACTCTTGTATCTTTTCCATTAAACGTTATCAAGCAGTGACAATAAACTAACATCAGTCCAAGGCTGCCCATATGCTGCTTTTAAAAAGAATGTATTTGTCCCAGGGTGAGAGACATGAATTTTGTGTTTACAGGGTCAAACAATTCCAAAGTTTTTTACAGTGTAAGGACTAAAAAATCTGTGCATGCACACACACATGCAAATGCACAAACACAGAGCTGAGGATATTGGGTTCAGAGGGAACACCTACAAACTGTTTTGTTAAAACTTCCGTTCACAGGCAAATCTTAGCAGCTTAATAATTTGGAGAACTAAAGATATAAATATTTTGCATACTTGTACAACACAGTCAATCCAATAAATGATGCTCTGAAACATTCTTGGTTGTCTTGTGCAGTTAATCTCAGATGTAGCAGTAATTTTTTTCCTGAAGTGAATTTCATATATAGAGCTATATATTATCTCCTACACATAGGAATAACACTACAACTTTATTTTGAAAATCAATAATATTTTGAAATTAATAATATTAGTTTTATGATATTTTCAAAATCCTTTTTCCTTTGTTATCCAAGATAAAGAAAAATAAAACGTGTTCTCTGATAATCTTTGCTTAATATTGATTAATACTCATTAGTTAAGAAAGAGGCCACCAACACTTCATTTTTCACACACTTCTAATAATTTGCCAGTGAAAACCAGTGTAGGTTTTAGAACATGTTTCTACAATACCTAACTCCAAAGTCTTAGTGATTTTTATAATCTGTGCTAACTTCTGCTTAAAATGTAGTAAAGCAATGGTGCTGATCTCATTTCAATAGCACATACACAGTATTGCATAGTAATGCACTGGCTTTTATAAGCCAGGAAACAGTACCAACTCACTAAACAGATCCATCAGGATAATTGAGGAACTCACTTCAGGAGAACTCCCATATGAAGGCAGAAATGTTAGAAGATGTTAAATTTTCTTTTTGTGTATTGTTGGCTCGCTTGATAAGCAGAAGCAAGTTTATACAGCTCTGCAGCTAGTGTAGAATGCTTAAGCAAGAAATCCATAACTTTTAATATGATGAGATTGTCCTGCTAGGAGAGATGGATTTTTTCCAATATCACTGCTAACAAACAAGTAGAGTTTCCTGTATCAGCACATTTCTGTTTCTACTCTGCAGCACACATGTGCTTCATTTAGAAACAATACATGGCTCAACATTTTTGGCATATTAAAAATGAGAAGAGTACGTTGGACTAGCTGATGGACAGGTATCCTAACAGGTTCCTTTGGAGAACAAGTACAGAATCTTATACAGATAGACACACTGACAAGGTTGAGAAAACAGGGAGGGGGGAAGTGTGAAGTTATTTGTGTTAACTTCCCTTCCAAGATTTAGTGGCAGTGTTGCTTACTGGAGTGACTGCTGGGTGGACAGATAATGTCACGCAGTGTCTTATTACATGATTTCAAACCCCTGTGCACAATCTCACTTCCTGCATGAAACTTAAATATGTTTCAGGTAGGAGCTAAATAAAAGACATTACTTTTCATCTGCTTTTTCACTTAATGCTAATATAGTCACTTGTCAGTGAACGTAAAAGTAAAGGAGACAAGGGTTTATTTTTATACCTCACAGAACAGCAACTGGTGATTTCCCTTAGATCATTGCTTTTGTGTGTGCAGGCACTAAGCTTTTTTCTTTTAATATTTTAGACACACTTTATTTTTTATTCAAAACAGTTTTATCCCAACCCTGACATGCCGATATTGTCAGGAAGGGAGGTGTGATGTTTGAACGTTCCTGGGTACCTTTTCTCATTATACCTTATGAATGTAGGTGGTGCATCTCATTAATCCTAGAGCTAATCACCAGGCTCACAGTATTCATTCCCTCGAAGGTTTGGCTGAAGACACAATTGTGGTTCACAGGATTCATAGCACACATGTGTCCACGAGCAGCAGTGGGGACAGGGAGCTGAGCTGCTGGATGGGATGGCTCAGAGCAGCACAGCTCTGCCAGGCTACAGGACCTTCCCCAGGGCCAGCCACAGCCCAAAGGCCACACAAGGTGTCCCACTCCCAGGGAATGAAAGTACCATGTGTTTTGTGCTCAGGAAAAGCAGCACAGAGACCTATCAAACCTCTGTGAGGGACCACGTGAAGGTGAGGCAGAATGCAGGTTCCTCCTGCCCCACAGCACTGCGCCCATGGGAAGGAGATGGGAGTGCTCCCTTCTCTTCTGATGGCCCTCTGAGGGATGTTGTGCAGAGTTAGGGCTGTGATGTGCAGGCAGCAGCCACCAGAGCATCCTGCAAGCCATCAGTGTGGCAAGTGGCACGTGGCATGGCCAGGTTTGTCCCTCCAGCACACCTGGCCATGGGATGAGCAGGGTGCTAGAGGTGCCAGGAGTGCAGCAGGGAGCCTGTGCCATGCTAGCTTTGGAGAGCATGGCTTCTGCAACAAGAGCATAATTCAGAGAGCCCTGCCTTGGCTGCTGCTCAGCAGAAGATGAGAAGGAGCTGCAAGCTGTGGCACTGGTGGCCACAGGAGAAGCAGGGTGAGCACACTCTCCCTGTCACTTTGCTGTCAGCCAGCACACAGCATGATCTGGCAGGACAGACCAGGAACCTTCACTCCATTAATTATCAGAGTGTTGCAGCTCCAATTCTTTGCTTTCTTTTTCACCTTCTTCACTCTTTCTACCTAACCTCCCTTTGGTTTTCTCAAGTATGCACGCCTACTCAATTCAATTAGCCTTGGATACAGCACTGAGGCCTCAGATACCTGTAGTCATTATCCCAAGCACTTTTCATAAGAGTATGGATATTAGTCCCAAAGTCCTGGCAAAATTCCAGCTAAGCTAATGTATTTACAGCCTAACCTCCCCAAATGTATCCCTTAGTTTTGAATAGGGGAGTTATTCTTCATTTTCCCTCCTTACTTTGCTGCGTATAGTTTCTCATAGAGTTAAACTTATTCCCCATGGCAGAATAATGCAGGATTTTTCAGTCTTACCGCCTTGCAACATTTGGTATTTTTCTTTAAGCTGCAGCTTCTGGACTCCTGAGACTGCAAGAATCCTGGTTCCCAACCCCTCCCTTTTTTTTAAAAGCAAGCCGCTAATCCTTGTGTAAAAAAGCTTAAAGCACAAAGCTCCAAAACAACTAAAAGATGCAACTCGACATCTATTATTATCTTTAAAATATCCTGTGAATTTAAATTAATTCTCATGTTGTCTGAGTCCTGCCCCAGACACATTCCTGCAGCTGGCGATGCCGGTGGTGCCGCAGAGCCGGGGCTGAGAGCGGTTATGTCCCTCTCTGCCTCCTCTTGCACAAACCACTTCTGCTCCACCAGCAAGGTCACTGGGGCTCCTGGCTGCAGAATGATTCATTTGTGCTCTTGAAGGGCAGGCCTGGGGCCAAACCCTGCCCTCCTGGGTCATTCCGAAATTCCTCAGTGCACACAGGTAAGGAGACAGTCAATGCCTGCCCCGCTGTAAAAGGGATGGTTGCTCTGAGATATTTTCTCAAGATTTTGGCTGGTTCTGGAAGGATGAGGGATTTGTTGCAGCAGACCCATCTGAATGGATGTGTTCACTCCCATAGAGGCACGAAGCTGCCTCGTCCTGGGTGCTCAGCCCAGCATTCCAACAGGGACATCCCAGATTTACAGGGCTGGCTACATGGAAGGAAACGTGCACATTCAGACTGCAAGGGAGTCACACATTTACCGCCTCTGCACTAATTTTGATGGATTTTCTTGACAGAGAGATAATGGGGCATTTTGGGCCTCATCCTTTTTCTTCAATTCCTTGGATTTAGCTGGAATTCCTTGGAGATTAAACCAGGCAAGTTTAAATAGCATTTCATTTCATCTGTAGCTTGCTTTACTGGGGTTCTTTCATGACAGACTCACAAACATTATTCATTAGTTTGCTCACCTATCCGTACCCCTACCCCAGCTACCCAATATTCGAAGACAATCAGCAAATTAATGATTTCACATTTTCAGCCCATTAAATTATTTATTGCTGGTGTCAATAGAAAGTTTTTAAAAGGTAAAATATATTTGTATATTGACTGCCAATTCTACATGGATGTAATGGCACCAGGCAGTGTACCACATCATGAAATAAAAATTAAATTGTAGTTGGGCTTTTAAATCAACTCAATTAAAATAAAGAGATTCTTGGCTTGATATAGGGAAATATTTGTATTTCCAATTCTATTTGTTAATACATTGACATATGTGCTATTTTTTAAATGTAGCACTAAGTGCACTTTCTGTCAATGCCATAGATTTTTTAATAGACTGAGAAAATGCATTTCATTTCTTCTTATTTTCCTTCAATACATCATTTGGTTCTGCTTTTTTGCCTGCATGAAATTCATTTTCTAATGGAAATATTTGTTTTGTAAATCAAATATGTATTATGCACAAAATGCAAAGCACAAATTAAATTATGTTAATGAAATGAAAGAGATATGAAATGCATATTTCATGGACAAAACATAACCTCAGCAAACAACCATTTCTTGATAAAATCTTTAAACACAATCTCATTCTGTGACAGACATATTGTTAAAGCAGATAGCACCTCATTTAAATGGTTTCCTTTAATATTAGTGCTTAGTATATAATTGTAAATAACTTTTGGGATGAAAAACCAATAATGAAATACTGTCTTTAATAGTTTGCTATTGATGTCAGCATAAAATTTGTAGTAGTTGAATATTGGAAATTGGGAGTGCACACACATATAGTCAAAAGCTGTAAATGATTGCATATTTAAATAGAGCTGACTAAGGCAAAGATGTTATAGATATTAGTAATAGGCAGAAAATTATGCTGACCTAACATTATTTGACAAAACCCACTGTTTTAAATTATATATTGGTTACACTTAATGAATAATAGATTCTGTAGGTGTTGTTTCTCTGATCACAATGCTGATGACACTATATGTTGGAGATTTCTTAGTCTTCCTTTTGGCAATAAAGCAGGTAGAGCCCACAAAAGCCACCAAAACACAAAATTGTATCTGTGGGTATCCAACCTAGACTAGTCTTCTGCAGGACAAACATTCCCAAAGACAGGAGCAAAAGACATATTCCTGAACAAATACAGTGCAAGAAAAAGCACTTGACATAGAGGAAGGGAGTTCAGGCAGGTCTTGGGCTGCTATGCCCTCCTAAGTAGTAGAGTCAGTACAGACATCCCACCCATTTGTTGGGTTTCATCACTGTTTTGCCATCAATCAGATTCAATGGGTTGGCCCACATCTGTGTTTTACATTCCTCTGTCCTCCTCTCTGCCTTGAGCACACATGAAATCCGAACAGAGAGACTCTCGATACGTAAGCCAATTCTTTCAGACATTTTAGGGCAGCAAAGAATGTATTAAATTACCAAAGGGACATCTGTCTCTTCTCTGCTATATTATTTTTATCAGAAATGCTAAGAAAGAGAAAGAACATGATGCAGAGTAAAAAGAAACAACCAGCCCCAAAACTCAGATGATCATTAGAGAGCTGGGAGATGCCTGTAATCTAACAGGTGATAAGGAGACCAAAGCGCTTATTTGAATGTTGCTATTCTTTGCGTGAAAGCAGGAGAGCTATACATAATTAATTGGGATCTGCTTCATTTTCTGAAGGAGAACATATTTGTTTTTATATTAAGTATTACAGAAGACACTTAAGATTCAGGCACTGATACCTGATAATTGTTTATCGTGTTTTTTCACAGGAGGGAAGCAAGATTGATGGACAAACCAGGACAGTGTTGTTTGAAGGCCTTTGACTTTTAAGTCACTGTAGTTTTAGTTCTTGGGTCAGTATCATAACAGGCCTGAGGCTGGTTGGCAACTCATTCCATCTTTGCAGTGCATGGTACTGCACATCAGTACCTGCACTGCTTTGTTTAGAGCTGTTGCCTTTGAGAGCAGTGACAACTGTGCAACAATAGTCAAAGTCCTCTCATTCTTTTTGGAGATGCTGGGAGCCTGTGAGATGTCCTGTGCCCTGGTGAGATGTCAGAGCCCACTGTGGCACGGGATGCTCAGTGTGGCCATGGCTGGGCTCCAGCTCCCTGAGTGCTGGAACACACTCACTGCTGTGACACCCAGAGCCCTGCCCACAGGAGCCTGGGCATGGTCAGCCATGGACCAGAGTCAGGTCAGAACAGACCAAAAAATTCATTAGAATTCATTAGCAGGCACCAAAAAATTCATTAAAAACACAAACCTGCCTCCCAGCTAATAAAATATATTGTTCCAAGGTTCAAAGTACCCCCAGGGTTGCTTTCCCCACAACCCCTGCACAGCCCACAGCTGTTGGACTGTGCTCCACCACTTCACTGCCTGAACTTTCCCATCCCCAAACAGTATCTCCAGGCAGGAAAATACCCCCAAAATGACATACTGCCCTAGGCTGGGCCTTTCTCCACTGTATGGGCTGCTCCAGCATCTCCCTGCGGCAGCAACTCAACCTCTGCTGCTGCTGAGGACACTTCTCCAAGAAGAGAGGCTTTGTGCCATCCTCTGTATGTATGGTGGTTGAGATAACTTTCCTCTTTGCTCTGAGGCACAGACAGGTGCCTTTAGGAATGTTCAGGACAGCCTTTGTTGATATCAAGTACGTAACTCTGAGATAAGCTTGGCAATAAATGCATAAATACATATAGCAAACACAGGGCAGCAGCATGGCAGTAGAGACCTGTGAAACTAAAGAGGGCTCTTCCCACCCCTACATTAAACTATTTATTAATCATACCTGCCCTGTTTCCCTTCACCTCAGGCACCTCAGCACTGTGATGGATTAATGGGGACACAGGAATGCAGAATCCCTTTAGTGAGTAAAACAGGTGACCAAATTCTGCACGCCCCTCATAGCAGGACAGCCACAAAACCTGCTCAGGACTCCCAGAAATGGGTGGGCTTTGATCAGTTGCATGGTGGAATCTTGGACAGGAACAGGGTACAAATGCTGTTGGGATTTAAAAGGAAGAGGACAGCAAAATGTCTGAATGGGATTAACAGTACAGCCTGCCTTTGCTTCTGGCATAACAAAAAAATGCAACCAAAATAAACAGTGCAGCTGTGTGAATCTGAGCTCCTTTTGAACCAGGCCATCAAACTGTCTCTCTCCCGTAAAGTAAAAATCTTCCAAACACTTCCAGAATCTCCAGACTTGGCAATTTCCCCAGGATAACCCAGTAAATTGCTGGGGAGAAAAAAACAAAGTATCCCATGTATCATAAAATACTGGAATTTTATGCTAAGCAAAGGCCAAAAACTTCTCCAGATGGAGAACCCAAAGCTGATCTCTGGATAGTCAGAGCTGAGGAAGGGTTTCCTCCCAGTGCATCGAGGAATTCTCTCTGTCTGTTCACAAAGCCATTTGACTGGAACACAATAACACAGAGAAGGAGTGCTAGGGAAGAAAATGTCTCCAAGGAGTGCCAGGATTTGGGAGCATGGCTACAATGGATCTTGAGGGTCACAGGGTGAAATCTGCAGCTGTTGAAGGTGACTGTGTCACTGCAGAGATGCTGATGTGGCATTAGTAGCCATTCCCATTTGGTCAAACCAGGCTGGGTACCTTCCTGAGCCATGAAATCAGTTCCAAACTTCCTATTTGTTATTTGAGTAGAAATCATGAGACAGAAACTACCCTGAGTCAATGGAATTATGGATATTTAAATCAGAGTAAAATCTGCTCCCTAACACATCCGTTGTGTCCATACCACCTATAGAGGAATAATGGATGCTAAATCTAAGTTGTGCTTCCTATACTTATTTCATAGGAAATACAATTTTTTATCCATTTTATCAATTTTCTAAAATGAATCTTTCCCTTTTTCATTATCAAATTTCAATCTTATATCAGTTCCAGCACCACCCCAAGCCATTTTGGAGTTCTCGTTTACATCACTAGAGATTAATATTAGGTGTTTGTAAAAGGAGGATATTAGCTTCTCCCTTATATCTGTCAAAATTAATAACTTCTCTATCACAGATAACTCCAGGTCAATATTAGATTCATAGATGTGGCCAGAAATAAAATGTATGGAAATATAATATCTCATTTATAAGTATCCAAAAAGAAAAAAAAAATAAAAAGAGAAGAATTTTCATTATTGAAATTTAGACTGCAACTGTACTAAAGATCAAGAGACTTTAAGGGCTGAACATATCTGCCATATGGCCTTAGCCTTTCAAATAGAAAACAAATTGGAGGTCAGCCCAGGGGAGAAGAGAGAAGTGAATTTTCTACAAGCAGGGCAAAGGAAGGCATCAGGATCCTCTCCCCATTGTGTTTGTGTTTCTGCCTAAATGTATACTGTGGCCAGAAGAAAGGCTCCAGACATAAATGTTTGTTCAATGATTGATGTAAATACTTGGGTGATGATTGATAACAGTTGTGTCTGGCAGATGTCCACCTCCTGCACAGCTGATCCACCCAGGTGCCTGCTGATGTTGTGCTGATTTAAAGGGAATAAAACGTTCAAAGTGACCATATTGCAGCAAGAATATCTTCTGCTCTTGGTCCAGCAGAGACAATGTTGATTATATTTGTTAATGGACCATACTGCTGTTCCCTAAAATTTACTGATTTAAGAGCATCAGCAGACACAGAGCCCATCTGTGGCCTGGTGGAGGCAAAGATGGTCTTGTCCATCTCCCGTGGAGCACTCCTGACCTCAGGACTCTCCCAAACTCCAGGCATGTTAAATTGCTGTATCAGAGACACAGTGTTGGAGTGAGCCCTGTGCACTGGAGTTCAGCTCTTCTGTCAGAGTCCTTAAACACAGACCAGGCCAGGTAACTTTCACACTTCTGATGTGAACATAATTCTAAATTTGAGTGGCTTTCCTGGCTTCCCAGCTGGCTGTCCCCATCTCAGTACCGTGACCGTGCCACAGGGGCAGAGCTCAAAGCCTTGCACACAGAGTGTGGGCTCAGGAGAGCAAGATGAAAAGAGCGTTGCCAATGCGAAATCTATTTTTTACGTAGGTTTCAAGGAAGAAGGTGAGATAAATACATGCTGTGGGAATACAACAGAGGAGAAGCTGTATGAGTTATGCTTTCAGAAGTAAATAACACTGGAGCCAGTGATTTAAAGGTTGTTAAATGAATTTTCCCCACTATTTTATTCACTGTGATCAAAATT
Source organism: Parus major (assembly GCF_001522545.3). NCBI lineage: Eukaryota > Metazoa > Chordata > Aves > Passeriformes > Paridae > Parus > Parus major. The sequence continues at coordinate 14,315,203 of NC_031780.1, read as the reverse complement.
ATATCAGTGATGTTCTTACTAATATATCCCATTTGGCTCAATAATCTTTTATTTGTAATTACAGGTGAAAAGGTCATTTTAAGAAAGCCTGCATGGGCTTTAAAGAATTATGCTGCTTTCACTTTGTTTTTATAAGCAATTGAGGATAGAGGGCAAAATTAACTAATGCTACTTTCTGTGAGAAAAATATTAAAACATCCTCAGTTCATATCTTCATTTGCCCAAAGGAATTTTTCCTGTTGCTTCTCTTCAGCCCCAGGCTTTGGGCACCGACTGCTCCCTGCAGCTGTGTGGGCAGCGTGGCACCAGCCACCAGCGTGCCCGTGGGGAAACAGCATCTCCCCCCTTTTTCTTCCTCATCTCCTCAAACTCTGGGTGACCCATAGTGAAATCCTTTTAACAAGGCTTCGAGCCTTCGTTCCTTCAACCCAGTTAAAACTCTGCGAAAATAAACACGAGCCCTTCTCTGTTTTTTCTGCGGCTTTGGGATCCGTTTCAAGCATGGAAAGGAATAGCCCTACCTGGGTGTAAGGCACAGGGAAAGGAGAGCAAAACAGCCAGCTGGGAGAAGAGTTGTCTTTAGCAGGAAAACATCCAGGGAGGGACATTTATATCTGTATTCTTCTTGGGTGTCTTACGCTGCACTGAGATCACAGTGATCATCACAGGCCTGACCCCAAGCGAAGTTCTGTGCGTGCAGAGGCACCGGAGGCAGTATGAACACGGAGTGTAAACACCGCTCAGCTCCCTGTGATCCCATTTGTCTCCTTGTCTTCCGGGTGCTGATACACAATTGCCACAAAGGACCACGTTTCTGCACATTCACAGTAAGTGAAACCCGCTTCACCAGCCAATGAATGCTGAAGGTCAAGTGACAGCCGGGCACTGGTGCCCAGCACCCCAGGGACAGGCACCCACCGGGAGCCGCTGGTGCAGAGCCTGCGGCACCAGCTCGCTCCAGAGGTCCCTTTTGAATGGGCACATTCTTCCCTCTAAGCATCACACAGATGAAAAGCTGCACCTGTGTGAAGGAAAGCATTCCCTGACCCAGCTCACCACATTTCGGTTTGAAGTGCTGTTTGTCACCACTAAGCACTACTCTCCCCACCAAGGAGTGGTATTTCTCCCTGGAATTGCTCTCTGCTTTAATAGGGTGTGAATGCCTGAAACAGCTACGGTGCAGTAATAATTGTTATTCGTGTTTGGCTCCTAGTGGGGAAACACAAAAGCCGCCACATGAACTTTTCTACTTGAAGATGATACCAACATGTATATTACTTCAAAAGATGGGGAATATGTCTTTGTGACCTAACCTAGCTGAACTCACAAAAACAATGGCATCTCCTTCATTGGGAAGAGTAAAGTATTGAAACAGGATTCAGAGGAGATCAATTAATCAGCCCGTTCCCTCATGTACAAACACAACCTTTAGACCTCAGTTCTGAGAGGTTTACACACACCTCTGCAAAAACATTCCCCGCTGTAGCTGTTTTTCTTAACATTGGAAATTAGAAAAAGAAAAACCACATTTTTCCTTCAGCATCAATCAGCTTCAAATACTGGGCCAGGGTTGAGGACTACAAATTTAACCTCTAGGCTCAGAGGACTTAGAAAGGAAGAGGAAAAGGAGGAGGAGGAAAGCTACACGTCTGATTTTGCACTGAGGTGAAGGCAAGGAGGGTCCCCCCATCTGAGCAAGGTAGGGATGGAGAAAATGAACCTACAAAGAAGGTGAGAACCACAACAAATTACAGATGGCTTTTAGCCGGGGTTTTGGAAAAAAAAAGCAGGTGCAACCAACTCTGCTTCCTGGGTAGCCTGGAGACCCCCATCCTTCCCTCAGGGCTGTTTATAGGACAGGTGGAGTGAGACTCAGCAACAAGTGAGAATAACATGCCCATGAGAACATGGAAGATTTACAACAGAAAAATGCTTCTGGCCTTCAGAACAGGGAGATTTTGAAACATCCTTCCAAGATAATCAGTTCTAAGATGCCTCCCGTGCAGTTGATCATTGAGTTCAGTCTAATGTTCCTGCAATATTGAGACCAGAGATTCCTTCCCATTCTGTCTTTTCCTGAGGGGGAAAAGGGGAAAAGAAAAAAACAACCAAATAATCTTCAACATGTGCAATGTTTTTTTTGGTGCATTGGATGGACGTTGTTGTGCAGGGCTAGGTGGGAACTTTAAAGAAAGTCTAAAAATATTCATTCACATTTTTAAATGAATTTACTGCAGCCACATTGATTTCCCCCTGGGATTTGCTTTCTGCACACTTTTGAGCAATCAAGTTTTACTGGGCAAATGTTTGCACAAGACAAATTTCAAAATTGCATGCAGAGACAGAAATTTTTGTCTTTTCATGCCAGACATGCTTGTAGGCTTCTCCAATGAGCAGACAGAAATAATATCATGTGATTTATCTGACCCATCACAACCAACGCACATACCTTGACTAACGAAGATCAGACACCCACAGTTGTTTGTGATCAAGACACAGAGTTGTTTTTTTAATTACAAAGCTATCCATCAGTAATTTCAAATAATAAGTAAATTGGAGGGAATTGTGATCTGTCTCCAGATAGTCTGTGAGCAGAGAAAGCAGCTAAATTTGTTGAATAAATTATTCATTATGGATTATTCGCTCAGCTCTACTGCAATAGCAGTGACATTGTTTAATTTAATAGCACATTAAGGGATCTTTTTCCTTACACAAATGAGTGCATTGCTCCCAGCAAGTTGACTCTTGAAGATGCAATACTGGAAACCTGTGAGAGCACTACCCCTGTCCAAGGCTTCAATTAGGTTTTGAGCAGAGAGGACCTTGATAAGACACCACTGGTGATTTGTGGCTGCAGCCCTTGTGTGGGGATACAAACACGCTTGACAGAATCTGGGGCTATGCAAGTCCTGGAAAAGGAACTGGAAACCAACCACTTCACTTTGAAATTGACTGTGCTTTGAGATGGATCTGAACATACTAAAGCCAAAAAGCCAGCTTTTATTCAGATCTCATCTGACCCTGGAGAAGCAAGTGCATTTTATCTGAGCCCTGTAAAGTCTGGCAGCTCCTTTTCCCATCCCCAGCCATGCTGGAGCTCAAAATCCACAGCCAAACTCAAGAATAGTGAAACTCTGCCAACTAAACCAACCCTTTCTGAACAGCCACTGCAAGAGTGTCAGTCCTGTTGATTCTGTTGATTGTCTTGACTCTCTCTGGAGACAGCATAAAGCATGGTGAATATTTGTATAGCTCATTTACAACCAACTACCTGTGGAGGAAACTTCCCCTGTGACTTTTTTCCTCTGAGAAATTAAGATCTTCAAAGTCCCAAGGACCTACTGCACAAACAGCTGCAAGACATTGTGGCATGCTGGCTCTGGCCCTATTCCTTGATCACTTTTGCAGATGTGGCTCGCCCAGACTCTTGCTGTTTGTGACACCCAGGGCTGACTGGGAGCTGACACACACCCTGCAGCACTGCCCATGGGCACACAGAGCTGTCTCCAACCCCTCTAGCACCACTGCTGCCTTCCACTGCACACCCAGCACATCCAGCATAGCAGCAGGATCAGGGTTTGGAGCCTAATGCAGCCCATGGAGGTGAGGGTCGAGCACTGGTCAGCCACAGGCAGGTGGCAGAGGGTGAGCCCATAGAATCCTTCATGCCAAAAGGGTGCTGTTTGTGGGACCCTGATGTGAGTGCCACACACAGGCACAGGGCTCATGCAGCTGGGGAAAGATTAATCTTTAGCCACTGATGAGAGCAGGAAAGAAGAGAAATAATGTATACCTTTCATTTGGGTTAAGAAGAGCTGAAAAAAGCCCTAGTGAGTGAATACATCAATGGAACTTCATTGCCCATTCACAGATGAGAAATATCAGGTTCTAAAATACCCCGAATCTGCCCCAAATACAAAAACATAGAGAAACACAGATGCATGCAGAGATCCCCAACCTGTTCTGATTTATCTCCTCGGCATTTTTGATGCTGTGTGCTGTTTAAAAAAGGACCCCCTGCACAAAGTCCTGTGGGCAGCAGGTACCGTGCTGCCTCCCAGGCACTTGTGTTACAGCAGACAAGAAACAGATTTCTCAGCCCTATCAGACAGCTCTCCAGCACAGTGCATTTCCTGATGGCTGTGCCCAGTGCCCGTGCTGTCACAGGGCAGGCAGTGCCTGGGTGTCACTGGGCTGCCCTGTGCCAAAAGCAAGAGCAGCAGCAGTCCTGGCATGCTGGGCCCAATGCAGCAAGGACAGGCACTCAAACACATGATTAAGGAAGGTCATGACCATTCATGCTGTGGCAGATCCTCAAGGAACATTCCCCTTCTCTTGCAATTTTTTTTCAACTGGCATTGTAACTCAGCATTGAAACCTTTAGTGGCCAGTTCAGGGCTCAGATGTCTGTTACTTATGTATATACTTGTTTTATTGAGATATATATATATATATATATATATATATGTATGTATGTATGTATGTGTGTGTGTGTATATGTATATATATATATGTATATATGTGTGTGTGTGAGAGTGTATATACATATTTACACATTTATGTGTGTGTGTGTGAGTGTATATACATATACAACTACTGTATAGATTCCTGGTCATTTACTTCCTGCACTGCATTACAGCTATAAAACAGAAAGATGAGTGTGGTCAGGGAGTAAACTTAAAGAAAAGCCATAAGGCACCGACCAATACCAAATGTTAGAGAAAAGAGAGAGCAATTCCACGCTAATCTTTGAGTCCCAGCAGAGCCAGCCTGTTCAAAGAGAATCCATCCATCCATCCAGGCAGGTGCAGTCCTTTCTCCTTCCCTCCTTTGGTACAACAGTTTATATCCATTTCTTCAGGTATTGTATTTAATATCTAATATATGTTATATTTTTATCTGTTAAGCTACAGCACTGGATCCAGTTCAGCCTACCCGTAGGCAAGTTGCCCCATTATGCCTCCAAGCATCTATACCATATCATTCTGCCTATAACCTTAAAATTGAAATGCCATGTCATATTTTCTACCATCAGTAGCAAGCCTTATCTTACCTTACATTCTATTATATCATCGTGCTTTCCTCCCTGCTTGATAAGCTGTCAATATTGTTTTGGCATGAGAAATTTCCATCTCACGCATCAGATGATCTCCATGACCTTTAAGCGAGTTGCCAGTAAGATAATTTACTCACATTGTAGAGACAAAATAATATCTCTTCTGCCCAGGTCACATGACATGATCATGACATGATTTTTCAAAAAATTATTAAATTTTGCACATTTTGGGGGTGGAAGACCTCTGTGGAAAATTGAAATGACTAGATTGCTTATCATTTCAATTAGCTACAAAGAGTTAAAAAGGCTACTTGCCACTGCTTCACCCATGAGCACATCTCAAATTCCCACACTGCACATAACTCTCTTTAACTTCAGTCACTCTTTCCACTTTTTTTTGCTTAAACTGCTCATCCTTTTGCAAGGAATGTTTTAATACAACCGTCTTCGCAGTGTCTTGTATTAGCAGGAGGATGTGATCACAAATATCACATCCTTTTGGCATCTTTTTGGCTCTCTGTGCATAACAAAAATGTCAAACAGATTTTAATGAAAGGCTGCATGCTTGTGGGTATTGACAGTTTGACATAGAATCCTAATTTTCAGATGTCTTGTTCTCACTGTTTTTAACACAAATACTTGCAGGATAAGAGCAAGGCACCACAACTGCAGAGAGATGGTATTTATATAATGTCCTCCTATTCTCTCTGGTTCTGCTCAGCAGCTTGGCCAGTTTCTGTGAGGTTTGGCCTGAAAGATTTTGTGGCTCAGCTACAATCATGTCCAACCCCAGTTTAGAAACCAAATTATTTCTTTTCCTCACCCACAACTCCTGGCTGCTCCCTCATGGGGCTGGGAAGGGGACAGCCCAGCCAGGAATGGGGCACAGCAGGCAGGGAAGTGGTGATGAGGGGGCCCATGTATGTCCCTGCAGGAAATGCACCCTCATTGCATCCTGCCAGCTTTATGGGCTGCAGAGAGCAGGAGAAACCAGGAGAAGGCAGGAGGACCATCCCATGGAGGACAGCAGGGACCAGGAGAGGTCAGTGCACCACGGTCCCTCGAGGAACCCACACAAAGGGAATGCACATGAGTATATACATGTTTGTATTTGTTTATTTAACTGCAGCTGGGCTTCCTCCTCCTACTCTCTCTGTGCAGGAGTGAGTGACAGCTCTTTGTTTCACTGTAGAGAAAACGCCAAAACTTCAGGAAAGGGGTGTGAGGCTCCCTCCATCATTTTACTCGAGTTCTTCCCACCCCAAGCGCCCCACACTGCTAACCTCAGCTACTTCTGCACACCACTGAGAGAAGATGACAGCCACTGTCTATTCAATGAGATATTAGAGCAAACAAAGCTAGAAAACTAGAGCTGAGGAGCATCAGGAAATGCCAGTGGGTAAGATATTCTTCAAAGCTTTCCACAGGCAAAAAATTAAGGTTGCCATTATCTCTCCCAGCCATGGCCATGGACTCCACCACCCTGGCACCACAAAAAACTCAGTTCCAGGACTTCCCTCCCCTCCATCCCACAGTGGTGGGACAGAACAACTCCTGGGAACTTCCCTGTTCTCCCCATGTGCTATGCTGATTGTTACCATGTATTAGTGATGCCTCTCAGTTTTGCCTGCTGAGCAAGATTTGTCACCACCTTCCTTTGTCCCCAAGACCAGGTTGGAGGCCAATTCTGTGAGGCATTTGTTGACTTCTACCTAGACCTGTGCTTTGTCTTTCATCATGACCAGCGCCATCTCCCTCCCTTGTCTTGCTGTTCAGGTACTTATCTTTCCTTGATAATTTCCCACATGGCACTTTATCAAATACTCTGGTGTGAGAGATGTGATCTATTTCATTTATTTTATCTAGAAAATCAATGATTTTATCCAAGCAAGATACCAGGAATTTTTCTGGCATAATCTATAAATGGTAAAGTTATGCAGTATTCTGGACTATTTTTGCAATTCTTTGGTTAAATTACCATTTCCTCCAAACCATGTGCTAAGCTTTGCACCCAGCAGATCAGATCAGATCAGCTCAGCAGCCTCAATGCTGCTGCTCCAGCTCTGCATTGCTGCCCACATGGCCTCAAAATGCTCCTGTGAGGGTCACCTTCCTCATATCCTTTTTGTACTTGGACAAAAAATAGTCACTTTTCTTATTAATTACCAACCACATTCATTGATGGGGTCTTATTCATCTCTGGTTGTCCTGTATCTCATGCCTTCATCGCCTTCTCTGCCAATCTCCACTAGACATGCAAGTTATATCTATCTATATCTATATCTGTATCTGTAAGATAGCCTTGGGACACGATCTCTGTACTGCTTCCATGAACCTTCTGCAGAGTCACACTCCAAAGAACAGGACACAAGCCCAGATGGGTTTCAGAAAGTCAAGCCAACACTCTGATTTATTTTTTAAGGCAATTTAACAAAGTTTGCATGGCTGGTGAAACACTTAGTGCAGCTTTGCAAATAACACCAAAGAGAATGGATCAATGTAATGCCCTATTGACAAAGTCTGAACTATAATACATATATTTTATACATTTTTATTGTGTTCATGTATGTTGATTCATAGCTGCTTTATCAATAAAAAAACACCACACAAAGTTTTATATCATAACTGTCATCAAAATTATTTATTACTAGGATAATAACAAATTTTATGTGGACTGAGATCCTCTGTGGTAAGATGCTGAACAATAAAAACACAGAATTTCCTGCTCTGTACAGCACTGGCCCAAGGAAAGCTGCTAATTTCTCTCCGTTCTAAGGAATCCACAGGTGTGCACACAGATACCTATAGATACAGATATCTGGAGGCACATTCAAGGTCACACAGGTACTCATGTCAAACATTTGTGAAATGTTTCCTCCTAAAAATAAACATTTAAAGGCCTACAACATGGTTAAAACAAGACAGATTCAAGAACCATGAATTTAAGTACTTATCAAACTTGGAAGCCATTAATAGCCTCTCATCAATTATCCCTCAGAAACAATTACAGGGGACCAAATACTGCAGCCTTTGACTGAGCAGATCTCCCCTCGAGGTCACCAAGAGGGTTGCTCAATTAAGGGCTGCAGAATTTGGTGCAGATTTAGCAATTTCTGTGTTGTGGTGCCATTTTCCCAGTGAAGACTTTGGTGCTGGAGGTCCCCAGGGCAATCCTGTGCCCCAGCACCGTGGCTGCTGGGCCTGGGGAGCCTCCCCTCCCTGCCTTTCCATTCCTGCACAGAACAAACAGCAGAACTTTTCTGTTGCCCGTGCAGAATAGTCAAGGTTAAGGTATGAACTGTGCAAAATTAAACCCCTTGGAATATTTATTAAAATCTGCTTGCTTAATTTTACCAAAATGCACCACAAACTTCCAAAGGGAGAAAGCCTCAACTTCTGAATGTAAAAAAGATGTAAATATATTCCTGGTAAACCTGACCTCTGTGAGCTATACAAAATGACTACAGTCTTGTGTTTCAAAGATATTCTTCCTTGAAAAATATCCATTGTTATGGCATTTCCTTGACTAAGTAGAAATAACAGAGGTTATGCTTCAGCTATACACAACAATATTATTTCTTTTAATATATAAATGTGCCAAAAGGGATGTATATAAAGAACACTGATAGAGTTCCTAGAGCTGTTCTCTGCTTCCTATTGTTACAAACAATAATTTGAGGAGGAGAAAAAAAATCCCACAAAGAAGGATTTCAGCTTAACACGAGCAATACTCCTCCTGCACATCTTTCCTTTTATGCAGTTTTGTTTCAGTGATTTGAGCATGTTCTAATTTTGTCATTCAAGCCATCTGACTTTCACTGCTCTATACAAACAAAACCTAATTTAGTCTGAGATGTTTTAAGTCATAACAATGACGGATGGCCAAGGTTCAGGTGTGCTAGAATATTTAAATACCTAGTCTATATTTTCCTGATATAAAGACAGGCAGCTTTTTGTACTCTGATTAATTATGATTTTGTGTCTGAAAAAAATAGCTCTTTCTATTCTACATTATTAATTGGTTATTTAATTAGGGATTCTGGTAGCTTCAGATGTTGGGTAGCTAAAATTGTGCTGTGGTTAAAAAAAAAATAAAATAAAAAAAAGACTAGCTCCATACTGTTGCCTTTTTGTATCTTATGAAGGTCACAATAAGATGTGATTGTTTGGCACAGCAGCAGTGAATTATGCCACCCAGACAAGCTTTTAACCTATGTGCCTTCACTCTGAGTGAGACACACAGGGATGTGCTCTCTTTAAACAGTTCTCTATTGAAGAGGATTCAATCACCATAATGAATCTGAGGCCAGGCAGCAATCTTCTTCACTGAAAGAATTTCTAAAAGATTGTAGAATTTGTAAAACGAACAGCTCACAGACTAAATGGCTGTGTGGGTGAATCAATTATTGCAGGGCTCGCAGTAGTCATAATATTTAGTACATATCATAGAGTGTTTCAGGTACAATAAGATATGCTAGTTTTTTCCCATTCCTGCTTGAAAGTGGTATGTGCTCCACCAACTTAGTCAATCTTCAGGATCTAGTTAGAACTAGTATTAAGTCAATAAAAAAATCCATCTGCAGCTGTGGTGCATGTACCAGGATCCGAAGGGCTCCCATTGCAAAACAGTAATTGTATTAAAACGTGCACCACCGAGCTGCTCGCTGGGAAAACACATGATGTATCCTCAAACACAAAACACATCAAGGGCTGAAATGTTTTTAGAGGTAGAGTAGAGCCAATGCTGAACAGCTTCCTTATTAATACAATAATTATTTTATTTTGACAGCACCATTTATAACCATATAGTCTGTGTCCAGCTACCCATATTTCCATTAATCAATGGATTTGAAGACAACTGTCATCATTTCATTTTATTATGACTTATAGGTTCATTGCAGTTCACTTAAAAGTTACTCTGAGCAAGACACTGGTGGGCAAGCTCCGGACCTTTGTGGGCTGCTGAGTGCTCGTGCCTGGCACTGGTCTGCAGGGACTGGGGGGACTGGGGGCAGTGGGACCAGCTGGAATGCCCAGGGGGCACCAGGCTGGTTGCTGGAGAGGGGCCAAGGCTGTGCTGGTTGATTAAAATCCTCGAGCACTTCAGCTCACAGATATGACATGCAAACCCCCCAGCCCTCAGTGGGGTGGTGCTGGGATGCTGTGGGGGAAAATGGGAAGGACACAATTTGGCCTTGAGAGAGGAAGTATTTCTGCTATATTCAAAAGTCACCAGAGCACAGATCCAAAGAACCTCTGGTCACTTCTCAACCCTGCAGCCTGGCCACGAGTTTGCAGCACCCATCTGTGAGCAAATTGGGATCGCCAGCTCTGCGGTGAGGCCACGCCACAGCCGAGTCACCGAGCCACAAAGCCGTGTCAGAACCTGCCAGACTACACTTCCACGTCGTGTATAAGCTCCCCAGAGACACACAGGGCTAGATGGCAAACAGGGTGTCCCTTTAATGAAACTACAACATATTAAAAATTATTACAGCTTCGTCTTTTCAGGTTTTAGACAATGTAATGTGATTTATTCAAAGAAATGCTGATGATTAGACATTAAATGGCACTAAATATTCCACTTCCTCTGCGCTGCCTGATAAACTGGTTTCATTAACATTATAAGTAACAAAAGTTTCCATTTCAGTCGGCCCATTTTGTTTTCCTCACGATCTAAGTTGCAGCTGCACAGCACTATATTACAGGGACCTCGGCGAGCGGCAGCGCCGGGCTCTCCATCACTCCCCACGGTTAAAGGGACCGAGCCGGAGCGCCCGGCCCCAGCCCTGCCCAGCCTGCCCCTCTTCCCCCCAGCCCACAGGGACACAGCAGGCACAGGGTACCCTCCTCCTGGGGCTGGCACCGTCACCCCAACCCCACTGACTTCGCCATCCCTTTTTTCTCTTCCAAGAGATTTTTCTTTGGCCGCCAAGTCTGTCCCTATTAAATCATGTGCCTCAGCCTTAAGTGCAGGTTAACACTGTGCCCTGAGTGGAAGCTACTATATTTGTCAAGGATACCTCTGTGATTTATCTCTGCCAGCCCCACAGAAGAGCTCACATCTGGATATGTGGTGCTGCTACATAATTTCCAAATTCAGCCATTCTACCTGCTCCTTGAGAGACCTCGCTCGGGATCTAAAACTGCTGGAATTACAGCTAATTCCCAGCTCAGGTCCTCATTTCAGGCCCTACCAAGGGTGCCACAGCCCTGCAGCACCAGGTAGGGATGCTGGTGCGTGGTACCCTCCTGATGTGCTGAAGCTCACCCCACCCTTTGGTCACATCTGACTGTGTTCAAGGAAAACCTCCCTTTGCCAGAAGCTACAGGGACCCTTTTGAAAGATGTTTTGAAAGTAAGATGGTGATTTAAGCACACACCAGCCGGTGCTCTGGTATTTAATAAAGCCTCACTCCTGCCCTCAGGCAGCACTGCCCACTCAGAGCTGTCCTGGCTGTATTTTGGATGGGGGACAGGGGTTGGTCCAACCACCTCCCATCGCTCCCTATGCAGGAGAAAACAAATCCCTACATCCACAAAATGCCAACAGGGCAAAGCAGCCCCACATGCTTGGGGTGAATCTGGAACAACTCTAATGGGCTCACTCCAGATTTACTGCAGCTCTTCCAAGTGCTGGATTTGGCTCCCCATCCCACGGGATGAGCATCAGCCCTCACCCCCTTCCTCCCAAGAAAACCCCCAGTGCACACAGAGCAGAGACCCAGCAGCACCGAGCCCAGGCACCACATCCCTTCCTCCTCCCACAGCTCAGGTGGCATCTCCACACACACACACAGATATTTAGATAGCTATATATTATTGTTTATGTAAAGCCATAGCCTTCCCTTGATTGCAAGGCATGGTGGGGCTGCTGATGAGGTTTGCTGTTGACATTTCTGCATTAGCTGGCTTTTGTCAATCCTGGCAGGCTGAGAAATTCTATCTTAAGGGCTGTTCTTTATTAAATTTGCAAGATACAAAACTGTGACTGACTCTTTTCTTTGGTGAATGTATAAATAATAAATCCAGATCGCTAAAAATAACAATTAAAATATTGCTCAAATTTAAAAGCACAGAAAAATTGGTAATTTTGAGACAGCCCCGTGCGGGCTGTGGGAGCAGGGAGGGGCGGGGGGCAATGTCCCTCCTCGGGGCTTCTGACAGCTGTCAATATCCAAAGTGCTTGAGGAGGGGGACAAGGCAGGGGAGAAAGCAGCACGCCTGAGCCGAGCCACTATGTGTCTTACCAAACTTTGTCACAGAGTCTTTTATACAACTCCTTTATGCAGGATCTCTGACATAATTCCTATTTTTTTCCACCAGCCATTATATATGATAAATAAAACAATGCACTGAAAACACTGAAATCTCTCATCAATGTCTTTGTGAAAAGGGCCCAGATAAATGAGTCTTGGAATCAAAGGCAGATTACATGACTGACCATGTATCATCCTCTATGTATTGAACATAGTCTTTGTAAAGATAGAGCGGTAATAAAAAGTGGTATTGTGTGCTGTGAAAGGCTGTGTGGGTCTGTGCATGACTAATCTGTCTTTCTGCATTATTTTATTCAATCTTCTCTGACTTTATGCCTTTGACATTTTTGCTACACTCAGTAAATTTGAGTGAATAGGCAATTTTAAAGAATTTTTATAGGGCTTCAGAGAAGTCATACGCAGACTGTATCTTTGTTCAGATTTAACAGTTTAAATATTTCCTTTGTCTAGGATGCAGAGTAATCTTTAGGCAGAGGAGAAGAGGGGGATGGGGTAGGAAATGCCTAAACCTCCCTTAACATTTTGGCACCCTTTTGGCAGGGGCGGGAGCAGCGAGGCAGGGCCCGGGCTGGGGGTCGTGGGGTGCCCCTGGGGGTGGGGGTGATGGGCTCTGGCAGGGCAGGACGGGCTGTGCTCAACTTTGCTGCGGCCGCCCAAGGGCTGCGGGAAGAGCGGCTCCCTCCCGCAACTCAAGTGGGAAGCAGATGAAATGTTTAAAGGGCTATTGTGAATATAGGCTTAAATATGATCCTCTTGCATCAGCCAATTTCTCTGACAAGATATTGCAAGGGTTGCTGTTTCTTAGTAAATAATGATTTTATTGCATCTCTTTAATGAACTGATAACGTGATACACAGTAAATTATCTGCATCTATAACATTACTGAGGATAAGCAGCGTGGTTTTAGTAATTTATACCACAGAGAGACATGCATTATAAAAATAGGAAAATTATTTCCTTTGTTAAATTGTGCAGAAGTCTTTACCTGAGGAACACCAGACAGATTAATCTCCAGAGATCCACTCGCTTGTATTTAAGCTGTTGAACTGTTCGCTGTTTTTTCCTCAGAACAGTTGAAAAAAAACATTTTGCGAGCCAGAATTGACACTGTGGGTATTGTTCCTGCTCACACAAGTTATTAAAATAATTACTAAGCTATTTTGAGGTAACTTGAAGCTTTCTTTAAAACTTAAATCCAAATCTGAAGGAATTAGTGTGAATGATTTGCATCGATGACAGCCCAAGTATGGCAGCCAGCTCGCCCGGGCAGCTCCGCAGCGCAGGCCCTGTGGCTCCCCGCACCCCCGCTGCCCCCTTGGCGTGGCAGGGGCTGAGGGGGGATTGCTGAGGGGGATTTCTGGCTGGGATGGGCTCTGGTGGAGGAATCTGGGGGATGCCCCGTGTCAGAGATGCTGCAACTCACAGGGGGCTGGTGCCAGACCCCACACAGCCCCAGAGTGGCACTGGTGGGACCCGCAGCATCGTCCTGCAGTGCTCAGCCCTGCTCAAGCCCCCACAGGTCCCCTGTCCCCTGGGACGGGCAGCTGGCTGCAGGCACCCGTGGGGTCAGTGCCAGAGCCACTTGGACCTGGCACCGCGCGATGCTCATCTCCCATTTCAGCCTAAGCAGAGGCCAAGGCAGCCTCTCCTCACCAGCTTCCAATGGCTCTTGGTGGCCTGAACGCTGGGATTTGTCACCCAGGCAGGGCAGCAGTGGGTGCACAGTCCCCACAGGGACACAGCTCCACGAGTACAGCCCTGGCCAGGTGGGCCAGGGGCTGGGGAATTTTTCTGAGCTGGCTGTAAGCACAGGGCAGCTGAGAAGAGAGGGAGGATGTACCGGGGGTTGGATTTTTGGTTGTGCTTTAGTGTCATCATTAACCTTTCCAAGAGATAACTCCATGGACAAGCCGGGATCCCAGAGCACTGGGCTGCCCCATTAATCCTCAGCCCACCCTTCCGGGAGGAGCACGCTGCTGGCAGATTACAATCCTTCCCGATGTAATCATGTTTTAGCATCTTACTTGGAAATTTTAACGGGTGAAAATTCCCCATCTCGGTGCAAGATTGCATCATGAATTCCCTCCGCCTCGTGCAGCAGGGATGGAAAAATACTACTTTTCATCCTTGCAGTGCTTGATGTAAGTTTCTGAAAATGAGCGCTCTAGTAAGCCTAAAAATGTGGGATAATATGATTCATTTATAGATCTCTGATAATAGATGTGGTTTCTGTTACTCTGTTACCACACCAAAGATTACTCCTGCTCCTTCAGGAAGGACACAGCACCCTCCTCCTCCCGAACCATTACCATAAAGCAGGATAAACAACAAATACCACCTTATCATTAGCCGCATGGAGCAGTTCCCATTGATTTATGACGCCAAACACCGCAAGGCTGGATCAAGCTGCAAGTCCCTTTTTTGCAAACATTATTTCCACAAGACCGGTGTAAAATACAAGGAGCTGCCTCACCTGGGCTTGGTTTTGTTTACCAAAAAAAAAAAAAAATAATATTTTACAACTTGCAGGAATTCTTCCCAATATTAGTTATTAACAACCCCAAGATGGCATTTGCATTTTTATAACCTTGTTACTTAAAAGTGAGACAGCGGAAGGAAAGACTTGGCGCTAGCGTTCCCTGCGTGCTTTAATCCCAGCCTGAGCTTTTTATGCTCGAGAGCACCTTGTGATGCTGTAACTAACCTCAAACCCGGAGCAGCGGGAGGGCAACAAACCCCCGAATACAGCAATGTCATGCTTTACAGGCGTACTCTCCGCAACAGCATGAATGGAGAAAAAAACCCCGGTTGCCAAGGAAACGCTCCAGTCCGGGTAATTATTACAGTAACTGTCTGCACACCCCACCTATAACACAAATGAATAATAAATCAGCGGCTGACTGGCAGCTCTCCGCGGCCGCGCCCGCCGCCGCCCCCTCCCGGCCACCGCCCGCACCTGCAGCGGGGAAGGGAAGGGAAGGGAAGGGAAGGGAAGGGAAGGGAAGGGAAGGGAAGGGAAGG